>NC_134108.1:108881785-109222142 GCF_040939455.1 Microcebus murinus
AAACTCATAGCTCTAAACATGTACTTAACCAATGGAAAAGACACTTGAGTGGGGCACGCCACAAACAAATGCTATAAGACTCAGTCTAAATCATGACCAAAAACTAATAAACTGACAAAAAGAAAATTCTCTCAGCTCTAACAGGAATTTTTTTTTAACAGTTAATGGAACTATACCTATTGCAATTAGAGATATTGAATAAGGCTGAAAGTTAATAAATAATGAAGAAAATCAAATTCTAAGTCTGGCCACTTAGCAAAGCCTCACTGTTAGAGGTTACACAGGAGTGTTTCCCCTTGTGCCGTGGGGAAAGTAATCTCCATTCAATAATAACACTGCTATCTATACCTTCCCAGAGGTGAATAGGAACATTCCTATTCTGGCAGAAGGTGGGGAAACAACTAGGTGAAGGCCTTAGTCTCTGAAAAGACAGTGCATCACGCCAGATTCTCTCTGCAGCTCTTAATAATGACTATGACAAATCACAATGACAGTTTTTACAGATCTCAAATAACCACGTCGTCATACTAGCTTGTGTAGCAAAGTCCAGTTGTTTCCATAGTTTCCTGATTTTACTTTCACTGATTTTAGAAGTTTAGATAAGTATTAAGTGAGAAGAAGAAAAAAATTGCTGGTATAGAAGTTTGGAATGGAAAGTTCTCACATAATTATGGCAATACTTCAAACTATTAATACCTTCTTTCCACTATTCCCCATGCTTTAAGGGGAAACTAATGTCAGTGAGTTAAAAGGAAGCATTTAGTTACAGGATGTGAGGGGTGGTGTTTATCCCTTGTATATTCCATACAGAGGGACCATTCTTTTTAGAACCACGGAAAAGGGGGCATAAAGATTGGGGCCCATGGCAAAATGAGGGTCAGACGAAATATATGGTAAAAAGCAGCCATCTTGTGCCTAGAACCCACTCCTGTCTTAAGTTAGGGAAACTAGGTTAATTATCCCAGTGAGTTGAAAACAGAATTTGAGATTGATAGCCTCCCTGCAGCTCAGTTGAAGAGAGGATTTTGACTGTAGTCCATACACACTAAAGCATATCCCTAGTACATCCATGTAAACAGGAAATCTAGACAATCACAGATAATACATAATTGTAAATACTTCACAGCTGAAATGGTAATGTGCAGTGGTTGACGTCTTTGAGCAATAGTGGTGCTATCCCTCCAGACATTTTCTTGAGGTATTGTTATTTCTTGTTGAGAGTCTTGCAGCTTGCAAGGCAGAAATTGTAAGTAGTCCCAAAGGGCTGATACTACTATTCTTTCCTTCCATTATTTTCTTTTACAGTTACCCAGAGGACCACCACCAGTTCACATTTCATTACAAAAAGTCTTTCTTCCCCCAATGAACAGAAGTATAAAATTATGTAAGCTGATTTTTACTAAAATCCCATGGAATAATGACACATCCCACATTTCCTGAGGGATTTCAAAAAACAATGGCCAAAACTGTCAACATAAGGAAAACTCGGATATTCTAGGGCTCAATTTGTCACATGGACAAGAGCCCCAGACTCCTTTAGAGAGCCCAGAAAGCTGACTGAGCTCTGGCCATTAAAGGATTAGCCTTGGTACTTGGCAGATATGTTTCTACTGCCTCCCCACCCAAGTATAAGCTTAGGTAAAGGTATACCCAGCAATTCCTGTTAGACATTTTCTTTGAGTGGAAGGATACCAAAGGGATATATGATAGGTGGGGTAGGAAGGGACAGGAGGAGAATCAGAATGTGATTTTAAACCAATTCAGGTGGGCCTAAGGTTGAATAATTCTATTTTCCAGCTATTGGCTCTTCCTTCTTCCCCCTCCAAGAACATTAGAGATGCCGTATTTGAGAGGACAAGTGATTCATTCAGTTCAACATTTGGCCTATTTTAAAGAAGCCCTAAGGAGTAATTTGTGAAGGGATGTAGTTACGCTCTCAGTTGTTTATAATCAAGTAGCCCTACTTTTCTATCATTCCTTCTGGAAGGCCATCACGCAAAGATTCTGCTAGCACCTCTTCTTGGACAATGAACTTGGTAAGTTTCTGATTTGCTATGAGAAGTGCTTTCTTTTACCTAAGGCTATGAGGCAGAGCCCGAAAGCCAGTGCTTCAGGACCAGGTCCTTGCTCTTGATTAGATATTTGATCAAACACTCCTCTCAGCTTTTACCTTTGCAGAATAGAGTCTACATTATAAAGATGTGACCTCACATGGAAGAACCTCAACCCCCTGATAATTTTCACTGTTCTCTAGACCTTTCTACCCTTCACCATATATTTTGTAAATAAGGTCATTAGAAACACACAGATAATGTGGTTAAGACATAACCATGATTTGGTATGACGCATGGAGGGCAGCCAGGCTTGTGCCACAGCAGCACAGTGATCCCTCCTCCCTCTCAGCAATACCTTGGTCTCTTTCCTGAGTTCCAACAGAGCGTGCTGCCATATCAGCTGATAATTCTTCCATATATATGTTACCTTATACTTATATGCTGAACTTCACCTGTCACTTCTCTGAGTATTCACAGCTCTGCTTGTTATGACCCTTTTGTGGTTTTGTGTTTTTTTTTAATGTCTTCTGATCGACCCCTCACTGCCTGCAAATAGTGACAATTTTATTTCATTGTAAAATCCTACTTTGAGGTCATTTATAAAAAAATCTTTAAGGTTGAACCAAGCAACAACCCTTTGGTAACCTCCCCTGTTAAGATTCTCTCCAAAAAGATGTTTCTTTATTCCTAAGTCACTGTTTCCTAAGCATGACAAATTCCCACAATCTCTCCCAACTGGTGTTTTAAAAATTGCCTTAGTGAAGAAAACTTGACAAAAGTCCTTTAAAAGTCTGAAAAAAATTAGATCTTGTTCCTTCATGAATGCATGTTTCTTTTCATCATCATAAAACTGGAGTAGGTCTTGAGAGGCTGAGGAGAATTACTTGAGCCCAGGAATCCGAGGCTGCAGTGAGCTATGATCGTGCCACTGCACTCCAGCCTGGGTGACAGAGCGAGATCCCATCTCTTAAAAAAACAAACACACACACACTAGAGTTCGCAAGTCAAGCATGATTTCCCATAAAAGAAAACTTTTTAACTTCCCTTCAATAGGTCACATATAATCAAGACTTCAGTGACTTCACTAAATAATTATTTTCCCGTCTTACCATGTAAAGGTGAGTTAGCTAATGAACTTCTGTCCAATCAGCACAGCTTAAAGTTAATCGCAGGGCAGGTACAGTTTTGGAGAAGAATTAGATAGGAAAAAAGGGAAAAATCACTTTTATAGGGCATGGGGCAAAACCTAGCTGGGTTGAAGGGTTTGGATTTTTTACTTAAGTCTTAAAGGTACATGATTTTAAAAAGACACAGTGATAGAGGGGAGTGAGAGGCAACAGGTTGAGATGTTAAAGTTTAAAATATTTTCGGCTCCCAAACCACACCAAGTGCTGAGGAGAGCACTGGTAGAAAGTTAGGGCTGGGAAAGCAGATGTGCCAGGGACCCCATGGAGAGGAAGAAATAACCTCTCAGGTACACTTGTGGCAGAAAGGCTAGGCTCAGAAGCAAGCTCCCCTCCTGATCTCTACCACATCATACTCTCAACCTCACTCAGAATGAGCAATTTTCTCTTAATTTCAAATAATTTGTGTTATAGAGGGTAAAGATGATATGGCTGAGTCACTATTATTGTTTACTTCCTCCCACAGCATACAATGATGAAAGTATAACAGAAAGGAAGCTTAACTCTGAAAAATCTGATTATAGTATCAGCCAGGATTCTATGAGCTTGGTTCCCTTTCTGAAAAAGGCACAGTCCAGGTCTCCCTTATTCCTGTGCCTCTCCTGCCCTCCTGACCAGGGTCATTTCCTGTTCCACTCCACTACCATGGCCAAAGCTCAGATCAGGGACTTTTCAGGTCTGCTACGGGAAGCTCTGGGACATGGAATCTTTGGTGGATCTTTGGGTGACTGAAGAGGTGGGTACTTTTACTTGTTCACACAGGCTATGAAGGAAGCAAATGTCCCTGCCATGAAACTATAAGCTAATATGGCCCTACAATGTCAAGAAGATTCCACCTAGTATGCAGAGGGCCAAAAGGCTTTATATAGGCAAGACATGATGATTGAACCAGACAAAAAGCCAGCCTCAATTTCCTAGGATGTAGTCATGCTTTGCCCTGTCCTCCATCCAAGTTAGAACAGCTGGTAGAAAGCACACCCACATAAGTGAACTCAGCACTCCCAGTCCCTCTGGCATCCATAGCAGACTTAGCCAACACTGGAGGGTGCCTTCTGTCATAGGTGGTGCTATTGCTGGTGATCTCTCCTTGGCACAGGCTGAGCCACTGCTGTCAGAGCTCAAAGAGGGGGTTATATTTCCTAATTTCATGAAGAAGCTTTTCTTTATCCTGGTTGGCATTGGCCAATGCTTGTTTAGTTTCTATAAGTTCTTTTTGTAGGGTAGAAAGTTCTTTCACCTGAGGAACAATAAACAGTTCACAGTTAACGAACATGGTAATACCACCTTGCAATAAAAGCCAGTAACAGGAACAACAGGAAGAATTCAAGCAGAAAAACCCACAAGTTAGGTTATTGATTAAGAAAACTCAGCTAGATCCTTTTTTTCATTTTTTTTTTTCTTAAACACAGAATTACCATATAACAACTAGATCTTTTCTAAGAGCCTAATTCCCTTCAGAGTTCATCAGCAGGGACAGTATGTGATCAACAACCATTCACTCACTACCAGCTGCTAACTTAACATCCTCTAGTCAGCACTTCTAGAAGCTGCCACTAGGTGACAGGAGCCCAAACCACCCATATGCACACAGCACAAGCAACCTTTTCTGCACTCTGGGTTTTACCAGCTTCACAATTACAGCCCTCATAGGTTACAGGAAGATACTGTTCAGTTATTTTTTCATCTCTTTTTTTTTCTTTTTTGTTCAAAATCATTTTTTTCTTTAAAATAAATTTATACTGCTTCAAAGATGGTCAAGAAGATACTGTTTAGTTATGACCTCACCTGCTGTCCAAAAACCTCTCCTGTGGGCACAAGAAACATCTGTTCTTTGGGGGGTGGCCTCTTCTCACTTTTAGGTACTTCAGGTGATGGTCTGTCCTGAGCAGCAGCTGGGGGTAAAAGTAAAGGTTCTAAGTCACAAACTTCTGTCAACTCCCAGACAGTTCCTAGTTGTCACCTGTTCACTTATAGGAGAAAAAAGAGGAGCCAGGAGGCCGATAAGCCCGACTCACCGCCTATGTGGAACACGCCATCATCACTCCGCTTCAGCACAACATGCTCCATGGCCAGAGTGATGGGGACAGGGCCTGGAGATGTTGGATAGATGGGGGGAATATCATCCTGCAGGAAACAGGGAAATCACATGATGCCTCTAACAGCTCAGAGCAATTTAGGTAATACAACGCACGCTGCTATCATTCTCCTTAGAGCAGTTTTATGCCACTGTTTCTCCACACGTCCCTGGAAGGTATGAGAGCATAACTGAGTTTCCCTCATTCTAGAGATAGTGAAACTGAGGAAAGATAACCTGATGGCTTTGTACATGGTAGGGCTGCATGCCAAAGATAAGGCTGGGGTTAGAGACATGGCCCTCACCTGAACAGTGGCTTTTTTGACAGCAACATATATTTACCACCATAGCACTGACAGGGAATGCTACTGTGCATGTCCTCATTTGATCTTCACCACGTTTTACAGTGACAAGGGAAGAGGTAAATAGCTGTCAAGCAAGCTGCTTCCTTGCTAGACAAAGTCCAGGGCAAAACCCAAAGTTTCCTTTCACCTTCAGGGTGATGCTGGAGTTCAGTAGCTCAATCTGCATGGGGACTACCACTGGGATCTCCTCATCCTCCAAGAAGGGCCCCAGGCCATTGAGCACCGATGTGAGCAGCTCGAGGTCACAGCCATGAAGCAAGAAATGCAGGAAACCATTTTGTGTGGCCAGCGGGGAACGCACTGCTGCACCAGGCCCCACCTCAAAGCGGAGGCCCACAGCTGGCCTGTTGTGGCCGCTCTTCAAAGTTGAGGATTCTGGAAAGGATGTACCTTTGCGAAGAAAGACAAGGAAAACATATTAATTCATTAAAAGCCAAGCACTTTCCTAAGCATTTTACATATCTTTTATATTCATAACAACTCTATGCCAAAAGTATTGTCAACATTCCCATCTTTATAGATGAATGAACTGAGTCACAGAATAACCTGCCCAAAGTAACACAAATAATAAGTAGCAAGGATAGGATCTAGACCCAGGCAGTCCATGGGCTTAGCTACTTCACTATAATGCCTCTCAATGTAGAAAAGAGGTTAAGGACCAAAAAAAAACCTAGTCTTATACATCTGAGGAATTGGGCTGATGGCCAAGGAAAAGACCATTAAAACATAACACCCTGAACTCTACTAAATTTGAATGTCTCTTCCTTTCTCCAAGTCTTGGTCTTCTCATCTCACTGACAAAGCCAAGCAGGATCTATGCTAAACTCTGAAAGAGTACAATCATTTTTTGGAAAACAATTTGGCAATATCTAGTAAAGTTGAAGCTGTACCTACCCTAAAGATCTAGAAATTATATCCTCAGGAATATAACCCTGGAGAAACTCTTGAACACATATACCAGGAGACATGTACAAGGATGTTCACAGCAACCCTATTTGAAATAGCAAAGAACCTGGAAATAACCCAAATGTCTGAAAAGACTTAAGTAGTAAATAGGGTAATAGGTATAAGGGATATTTTAAGGGTGATGGAAATGTTCTAAAATTGGGTTGTGGTGATGATTATAAAACTCTAAATTTAATAAAATTTATAAATTGTACACTTACAATGAGTCAATTCTATACTATGCAAATTATATCACAATAAACCTGTTTTTAAAAAACAAAGAGGTATATTTGTATAATAGAATAATATATATCCATGAAAATGAATGAATTATAGCTAATTCAATAACCTAGAAGAATTTAACACATTAACTGCCACACTAGAAAAATATTTTTTCCCCTGGGGCCAGTGTTTTATTTAAAAAATTATCCTTTCTAATTTGTAATTTTTTTATTGTTTTCTGTGCATGAGTTATATGCAACACAATCCATGTTTTTAGAATTAAATTGTCAATATTAATTATAACGATAAGAACATCAACAAGTAAGATTTTCACAAACCAACTGCAGAGTTTTGTTTCACAAGGCCCTAGCATGAGTTAAATACAACTCACATGGCAGTTAATGTGTTAAAGAATATCATGCTACACACGAAAGAAGCAAATCACAAAATAATACAAATTAATAATTTATTCCACTTAAAGAACTCAAAAACCTAAAAAGCTAAATAATACATTAATACAAACATATTGGAAAAGTTATAAAGTAAAGCAAGAGAATGATAAATACAAAATTCAGGATAGTGATTACCTATGACAGGTGAGAAACAAGAGGAAGGTTCAAGAGAGGGACTCCCAGGAACATCAAAGGTAATAGTACTGTTGTATTTATTAAGCTAGGTGGTGGGTACGTGGGTTCATTGTATTGTTATGCCTTGTATATATTTTATAAGTATTCTTTAGTATCTACTCAATATTTTAAAAAATAATTTTTTAAGTGAAGCATATAATGTAAACCCAGATTTTTCCTGTCATCTTTTTAAAATATAACTGATAATTCACACCAAAGGACTGAATCTAAATGGCAAAAGTTCCCTGATCCGGCAGCGTTTTACGTTAGCAGCCACACAGATGAAGCAGTGGATATCGCCGTGATGGTAAGCTCAAGAAGTACCTGGGAAGTGCAGACGGAGAACAGCACAGTGAACACAAAGCCCCAGAGAGCGCTCTGGGAGGCTCCTTGCAAAAAGAGGCTTCACTACAGTTTTTCCTCCCCCTAATGGCTGCTAGAGAGAAGGACCAAAGGCTCATCACTAGAGCAGCTGCCCTTAGAGCACAGTGACCAGTACAAGTTAATTTATGGCTACACTAGATAAATCCCACCAGCTCTCCTGGACTGGCCGCCATTCTCACCTGAACACTGTCCATGCAGGAACTGCCAGAGTCCCACGGTGCCCAGCTGCTGGAGGGCCAGTTCCTCTGCTTGCAGGGCTACAGTCAGGTCCTCACCACGTACCTCAATCCCAAAAGACACCTCATTCACTTTCAGGACCAGAACTGAGACCTGTTGAAGGAGATTCTCTTAGTTCTAAGTCCCGAGCTTCCAGTCCAGAGCCTACCCTCTGCAGAGAGGAAAGTAGAACAGCTGACCGGGTGAAAGATGAGGTCTTCTCCACTGGGTGAAACTGAACTGTTGGCCTCTGGTGACCCTTGACCATAATTATCCATAACAGGGCTCCCTTGACCACCACCAGCCTCATCCAAGAGATTTGGAAGAGATCCTGATGGAACAGATTCTGCACCAGGCTCTGCAGGAGGAAGATGACAAAAGAATTGAAAATTCAAAATATTCTGTTCAAATCCAACCTCTAAAGACAGTGACAACTAGAAAAATAAAATATTTCTGGCATTCATGAGACAACTGGAAATTTGAAGACTGACTAGATATTTAATGAATTTAAGGAATTGTTAATTTTTTAAAGCATAATAATGGTCTTTTGGTCACATTAAAAAAATCTATAAATGGAAACAACTCAAGTGTCCATTGATGGACAAATGGATAACTGCAATGTGGTATATACATACAATGGAACATTATTCTGCCTTAAAAAGGAAGGAAATTCTGACACATGCTATAACATGGGAGAACCTTGAGGACATTATACTGAGTGGAATAAGTCAGTTACAAATGGACACACACTGTCTGATTCCACCTATATAAGTATCTAAAGTAGTCAAGGGAGGGCGCATGGGGAGTTAGTGTTTAATAAGTACTGTTTCAGTTTTGCAGGGATGTTAAGAATCCTGGAGATAGACAAGGGTGCATGAGTTATATGCAACACAATCCATATTTTTAGAATTAAATTGTCAATATTAATTGTATTATTTTGTTTTGTTTTGTTTTTGAGACAGAGTCTCACTCTCTTGCCTGGGCTAGAGTGCCATGGCGTCAGCCTAGCTCACAGCAACCTCAAACTCCTAGGCTCAAGCGATCCTCCTGCCTCAGCCTCCCGAGTAGCTGGGACTACAGGCATGTGCCACCATGCTTCGCTAATTTTTTCTATATGTTTTTTTAGTTGGCCAATTAATTTCTTTCTATTTTTAGTAGAGACAGGGTCTCCCTCTTGCTCAGGCTGGTTTTGAACTCCTGACCTTGAGCGATCCTCCCTCCTGGGCCTCCCAGAGAGCTAGGATTACAGGCGTGAGCCACCACGCCTATTAATTGTAACAATAAGAACATCTATGAGATTTGTACAACAATGGTTGTATAACAATGAGAATGTACTTAATGTTTTTAAGTCTGCATTTTCGAGCAACATATAACCGAAAATATTTATGGACAAAAGGATACCTTTGGGATGTGCTTCAAAATAATATGGGACATGACTGATTTGGCTGGTGGGGGAGAGGGTGGTGGAGTGGGACACCCAAGTAAGTTTTTTTTCCGTTTCTTCAGAGGGAAACTCAGATGTCCAAAAAATTTTCAAATGAACACATTAACAGGTTTATTTGGGTAAATGGCCTGTAGTGGCTTTTTCCTCTAGCAAGGGGAAAAGAATAAGCAGGTAGGTAATAACTAGAAGGCAGGAAGTCCTGCACGGTGTGATCATGAGCACGTCCAACTGTATTAATGCCATTGAAATAATAAATTTGATATAGTGGTAAAAAAATAATAATAATATGAGACAAAGGGAAATGGGCAGTAGTGTATATGAAATGAGAATGACCATGAGTTCTTCATGTTGAAGCTAGGTAATGGGTATAAGATGGTTCATTATTTAATTCTGTCTACTTTTATACATATTTGAAATTTTCCATAAGAAGCTATAAATAATAACAAAACAGTCTGGGAACCATGACTCCTGCCTATAATCCTAGTACTTTGGGAGGCCAAGGTGGGAGGACTAAAGCCAGGACTTCAAGACCAGCCTGAGCAACACAGTGAGACTCTGTGTCTGCAAAAACTAGAAACATTAGCCAAGCATGGTAGTATACACCTGTAGTGCCGGCAACTTGGAAGGCTGAGGCAAGAGGATTGCTCGAACTCTGGAGTTTGAGGTTGGAGTGAGTTATGATTGTGCCACTGCACTCCAGCCTGGGTGACAGAGCAAGACTCTGTTTTAAAAAAAAAACAACAAAAAAAAACATTAATATTACCTCACACATGTCAGAATAGTTATTATCAAAAAGATGAAAGGTACCATGTGTTGAAAAGGATGTAGAGAAAAGAGACCTAGTATACTGTTGGTGGAAACGTAAATTAATAGAGCCATCATAGAAAACTGTATGGAAATTCCTCACAAAACTAAAAACAGAGTTACCACATCCACTTGTGGGTATATATCCAAAGGATCTGATGTTAGTATATCAAAGAGATATCTGCACTCCCATGTTTGCAACAGCATCATTCATAATAGTCAAACTATGGAATCGGCCTGTGTGCCCATCAACAAAAATGCGGTATCTATACACAATGGACTACCATCCAGCCTTAAAAAACAGGGAAATCCTCTCATTTGCAACAACATGGATGAGCAAGGAGGAAACTGTGCTGAGTGAAGTAAGCCAGACACAGAAAGACATGTTCTCACTTATATGTGGAATCTAAAACAATCAAACTCATAGAAGCAGAGAGAACGGTGGTTACCGGAATGGAGGCCAAAAAGAGTAGAGGGAAAGGGGATGGGGAGATGCTGATCAAAAGCAAAAATGTGGCCAGGCATGGTGGCTCACACCGGTAATCCTAGCACTCTGGGAGGCCGAGATGGGAGGATTGCTTGAGCTCAGGAGTTCAAGATCATCCTGAGCAAGAGCAAGACCCCATCACTACTATAAAAAAAAATAATTATAATAAAAATTTTTAAAAAAAGCAAAAATGCTTCTGTTAGGAGAAATAAATGATAATTGAGGTGATACATATGTTAATGAGCTTGATTCAAAAAAAACTCTACATTGTACGCATGTATCATAGCATCACATTATACCACATAAATAAATTATAATTTGACAATAAAAAAATTAAATAAAAAAGGGCTGAATATAGTGGTTCATGCCTGCAATCCCAGAGCTTTAGGAGGGTGAGGCAAGAAGATTGCTTGAGGCCACGATTTTGAGAGGATCCTGGCAACACAGTGAGACCCCATCTCTATAAAAAAATAAATTATAGCTGGGTGTGGTGGCTCTCATGCCTATAGTCCCAGCTACTCAGTAGGCTGGGGTGGGAAGATCGCTGGAGCCCAGAAGTTCAAGGTTACAGTGAGCTATGATCATGCCACTGCACTCCAGCCTGGGTGACAGAGCAAGACCCTGTCTCTTAAAAAATAAACAAACAAACCCTGCTGCATTCTCTCTTTAGATATTCTTTTTTGTTATGTTTTACTTTGAGACAGGATCTCGTTCTGTCTTCCCTGGGTAGAGTGTGGTTGCGTTGTCATAACTCACTGCAACCTCAAACTCCTGGGCTGAAACAATCCTCCTGCCTCAGCCTCCCCAGTAGCTGGGACTACAGGTGCATGCTACCACACCCGGCTAATTTTTCTCTTTTTAGTACAGATGGGTTCTTACTCTTGCTCAGGCTGGTCTCAAACTCCTGACCTCAAGTAATCCTCCCGTGTTGGGCTCTCAGAGTGCTAGGATTACAGGTGTGAGCCACCTTGCCTGGGCTCTCTTTAGATATTCTTAAGGGATCATTTAATAGGTTTCTATTTCAATAAGCTAAAAGAACCATTCGTGTAACTTCAGAGATGATTGATTTAATTACTCTAGTTATTTTCCAACATTAAAATACACAGGCAAAAAACAATAAAAAGACAACAAATACACTCACATTATTGATACCAACCATGAAATGAATCCTACTAAAGGAGTTACATGGCTATAGACTAGTATTCTCCTTTGGTTTGAATCTCTTCCTGTGATAAAAGTATTAACTAATAATCTAGAGGATGTAGAGATAAAACCAGAGCCACAAATCCACCAAAACTTTTGTTTTCATTAAGAAAAAGTCTATATTGTCAAATCTCAGCTCCTCTTGAATCCTGCCAGTCTGAATACAGGCAGCAGAGAGAACCCTTTCTGGACTTCTGCAGTTTTGCCGGGCTCTGCTCCCACATACCAGACTCCAAAAGCATCACAAAGCTGTCACTGCCATCACTGTCCACTGAAATCCGGTCTTCAGGGCCACTGTTATCCAATGAGATACCATCAAATGACTGTTGAGATACCGTTCTCTTCATGGAGAAAATTCGGAGTCGGGCAGCACTTCCACTCACCGGGGCTGCCGCCCCCTCATCTGTCTTGACCAGGGGCTCCCTGTTTAAAAAAACAAAACAAAAACAAAAAGTACAAATGTGACTTTGGAGATATGTTTGTACCCACCCTTCAATCACCATTCTCCTTGAGCTTAGTTATTGTGAACATAAACCTTGACATCACCTATTACCTGCTATAAAGGGATCAAGTCATTTTTCAATTGATGGCCTTTCTGAATCCTCTTATTCCAGCATCTCTAACTGCATAAACAACTCTCCCATATCAACATTAAATGTCAAGGTTTTTCAAGATCATCTTATACACAAAAGAGACCAGCTAACCACTACAGAGGTGCTAATGAATGGTACCTGAAACCACCTGCATTCATTCCACAAGTATTTACTAAACAGCTTCGGTATGCAAGGCACCATACTAGGCATGAGGCAGGAGTGAAGGGGGGATAATTTGATGAATAAAACATCCCTCGTTCTCAAAGACTTATAATCTATTAAGAGAAAGGATATTTATACAGGCATAACATTATATAGGAGTTAGTCACACATGCCATAAGAGACGGACAGAGGCACAAAGCCAAAGGCTAGACAATATCAAAGAAGAAAAAGGAGGAGGGAAAGGGGACCAGTAATGGCTCTATGGAAGGAGATGGCATTTGAGGTGGTTCTTTTTTTTTTTTTTTTTTGAGACAGAGTCTCACTTTCTTGCCCAGGCTAGAGTGAGTGCTGTGGCGTCAGCCTGGCTCACAGCAACCTCAAACTCCTGGGCTTAAGTGATCCTCCTGCCTCAGCCTCCCAAGTAGCTGGGACTACAGGCATGTGCCACCATGCCCAGCTAATTTTTTCTATATATTTTTAGTTGGCCAATTAATTTCCTTCTATTTATAGTAGAAACTGGGTCTTACTCTTGCTCAGGCTGGTTTTGAACTCCTGACCTTGAGCAATCCTCCCGCCTCGGCCTCCAGAGAGCTAGGATTACAGGCATGAGCCACCACGCCCGGCCTCTACGTTTTAATAAATCCTCCAGATGATTCTGATGTACACTCAAATTTGAGAACCACTGATCTAAGAATCATGGTCAGAACATGACAAGTGTAAGAGGAAAAGAGCGAAAATGTAGAGCTTGAAAGAGTAGGAGAATGCTATTATCAAAAGAAGAACAAACTGATCTGGGGAGGAATAAGGAATTTTATTTTATATATGTAAGATTTGAGGCTCTCCTAGGAGATCCATGTAGAGCTAGGTCCAGTAAATAGTTTTAAATGAAGCGCAGGGTGGGGAGGGGAGGGGAGTCAGTACTCAAAATATAAACTATAGCGGAAATAGGGAGACCAATACAATAATCTAGAAAGAAAGTATTAAAAAGTGTAGACTGATATAAACTTGAATGTTTGGCAAATGTATCAAGAATCTTAAAAGTGTTTATAGCATTTTACCCAATAATTTCAATTATAGGTTTTTATTCTAAAGAAAGATGTAGGCCAGGTGCAGTGGCTCATGCTTGTAATCCTGGCACTCTGGAAGGCCAAGGCAGGAGGATTGCTTGAGCTCAGGAGTTCAAGACCAGCCCTAGCAAAAGTGAGACCCTATCTCTACAAAAAATAGAAAAAAATCAGCTGGGCATCATGGTGCCTATAGTCCTAGCTACTCAGGAGGCTGAGGCAGCAGGATCACCTGAGCACAGGAGTTTGAGGTTGCTGTGACCTATGATGACACTACTGCACTCTACCCAGGGCAACAGAGTGAGACTCTGTCTCAAAAAAAAAAAAAAAAAAAGAAAGAAAGAAAGGTTTAGATATGTACAATATTTAGAAAGAGTAACATTCACAAAAATAAAGACATTTAACACAACATTGGTCCTACCTGAGAAAAACTAGAAACAGACTAAATGAGTGCCCCAGGTAATGGAATGAATGAATAAATTTATACATCCATTTACTAGAATACAATAGAGCAATTAAAAATCATGTATTCAAATATCTAACGAACATAAAAATATTCACAATAAAATATTAAGTGAATAAAGCAGGATGCAACATTGTAGAAATAATATAATCCTCTTGCAAAAACAATATTTGTGTATATTATATGCATAAACACATACAAGCATTCACATAGACACATAAAGATTAGAAGAAAATAGACTCAAATGTTGATAATGGTTACCTTTGGATAGTATCATTACAAGTAATTTTTATATCTTCTTTATTGTTCTACTTCCTGCACAGTCAACTGAATGAGCACAAGCCATTTTTATAATTTAAAAGATTAAAATTAAGACAAAAGTGAGCAGACTATGGACAGCCTAGCCTTGTGGAACATTTACATTTATGGGATAAAAGGAAGAAGAGTGCAGCCAAGGAAAAAGAGAAGACTCCTTCAGAGAAGTGACAGTAACTGGGCAGGGTTACAAATGCTTAGCATGAACTGATCCACCATGGAAACTGTCAAAGAGAAGTCCAGGAGAAGGAAAACTGAGAAAAGGCCACCAGCTTGGGCAGTTAGGAAGTCACTGCTGATGTTTCAAAAGAGCTCGTTTCCCACACCTTTCTTTCTCTTTTTCACCTCTCCTCTTTTCCCATCTCCCTTACTCATCTCCATTTAGAAAAAGCAGCACATTTGGTTAATAAGAGTCCAAGTTTTCAGTCCTTGCCCCACCACTCACAAGTTGTGTTAACTTAAGCCAGTGTCTTACCTCTCTGAGCCTCAGTTTCCTCATCTGTAAAATGGGGAGTGATGTTAGTACCTGCCTCACAAGACTCTTATAAGAATTCAGTGGGGGGGGGGGGAGGCAAGGGCAATATACGTAACCTTAACATTTGTACCCCCATAATATGCTGAAATTAAAAAAAAAGAATTCGGGCCGGGCGCGGTGGCTCACGCCTGTAATCCTAGCTCTCTGGGAGGCCAAGGCGGGCGGATTGCTCGAGGTCAGGAGTTCGAAACCAGCCTGAGCAAGAGCGAGACCCCGTCTCTACTATAAATAGAAAGAAACTAATTGGCCAACTAATATATACAGAAAAAATTAGCCGGGCATGGTGGCTCATGCCTGTAGTCCCAGCTACTTGGGAGGCTGAGACAGAAGGATCGCTTGAGCCCAGGAGTTTGAGGTTGCTGTGAGCTAGGCTGACGCCACGGCACTCACTCTAGCCTAGGCAACAAAGTGAGACTCTGTCTCAAAAAAAAAAAAAAAAAAAAAAAAAAAGAATTCGGTGGATTAATATTTAAGTATTTAGGACAGTGCCTGTGCCTGACAAACAGAAAGCACTTAATAAATGCTAGCTAGTATTATACCTACAGTCCCCACCCCCTGGACTATGGTTCATGGCCTTTTAGGAACCAGCCACACAGCAGCAGGTGAGCAACAGGTGAGCAAGTGAAGCTTCATCTTCATCTGTACTTATAGCTGCTCCCCATTGCTCGCATCACCACAGAAGCTCCGCCTCCTGTCAGATCAGAGTCAGCATTAGGTTCTCACGCAGCACGAACCCTACTGTAAACTGCCTGTGCATGCGAGGGATCTAGGTTGTGCTCCTTATGAGAATCTAATACCTGCTGATCTGAGGTGGAGCTGAGGCGGTGATGCCAGTGCTGGGAGCGGCTGCAAATATAGAGTATCATTAGCAGAGAGGTTTGACTGCACAGTAAATGTAATGTGCTTCAATCATCCCCAAACCATCCCCAACCCCCAGTCTGTGGAAAAATTGTCTTCCATGAAACTGGTCCCTGGTGCCAAAAAGATTGGGGACCACTGTGTTATGCCATTCACCCCTGTAAGTCTTCCTCTCTGCTTTGTCCTTGGCTATCTATCACAGCAGGTACCAGCGTACCCACAGGCATTGCTCAGAGGCCCACTTACACCAATCCACTTAGACAAAAGTTCTAAAAACAGTGATCTTCATACCACTGTCTCTAAACCACAAGGTGTCCCAGCAAAGATTTCCTTTAGTCTTCATTATCTTTCCTAAAACCACAAGGCATCCATGGGATGCCTTTTCTGATCTTTTGACATTGCATTTTTGTGTTTTTCTGCTAAATACCTACTTAGCATCTCCAGTGCTTGATGCAAAGCCCAGCACACAGTAAGGGCTCAAAAAATATTTGTCAAATGAATGGATGAAATTCTTCCTTCTCTATTATTCTGGGAGACATTGATAAGGTACCAAAAAGAGCAAGTCCAGAGCCTCAGCTTTTCTATTTACAAGATATAGGATCCATGAGCTCATCTATTCTGAAGCTTCAGTTTCCTCAGCTATAAACTGGGGATACAAACATCTGAAGCAACCTTACCAGGTTGCTGTGGGTATCACACGAAACAAAAAAATTGCTCAAAAGCCCACTGAAAAGAATATTATAGAGATGCCAGGTATCACTATTCTGGTATAACATATCTGTAGCCATAATAGTTAATCAGTGAAAGAAGAGGTAATCTGATTATGAGCAGCAATAAATGTTGGCTTGAAAACTACCCATTAAATAGGCCATTCTACACATTCTCCTAGACTACATGGTGTTTCCCATCTAAAGTACACAAAGCAGAGGCTTTAATAACCAATGGTCAGGGCAGGGAGCCGTGGCTCACACCTGTAGTCCTAGCACTCTGGGAGGTCGAGGCGGGGCAGATTGCTCAAGGTCAGGAGTTTGAAACCAGCCTGAGCAAGAGTGAGACCCCATCTCTACTATAAATAGAAAGAAATTAATTGGCCAACTAATATATATAGAAAAAATTAGCGGGGCATGGTGATGCGTGCCTGTAGTCCCAGCTACTTGGGAGACTGAGGCAGGAGGATTGCTTGAGCCCAGGAGTTTGAGGTTGCTGTGAGCTAGGCTGACGCCATGGCACTCACTCTAGCCTGGGCAACAAAGTGAGACTCTGTCTCAAAAAAACAAAACAAACAAAACAAAACAAAACAAAACAAAACCAAACCAGTGGTCATTCAAATGCAGTGGCTTCAAATTTAAGAAAATAAAAAAAAAACAAAAAAAAAAAAACCAGTGGTCAGAGGAGGAAGAGATGATGCAACTGAAGGAGGCAGAGAACCACTCACTTGGCTGGGGGCAAGAACAACATCTTGTGCATGGTGGAGGTCATTCGATCTTTGCCTAGACTGAAGGCATCCTTAGTCAGAGATACAGCTTCTTTGGTGAGGTCCATGGTAGCATGTAGAGCCTCCTTGGTGGCATCCTTGGTCATGTGAATAGCACTTGACAATTCTCCCTCGATGTTCTTCAAAGGGATGAGCTCACCTTGTCCATTCACAGCAGTATCCCTGCCAGCTGGGGGCTTCAACATAGCTGGTGAGCTGGAGGCTTGGGCTCTGCTCAGTCTCTTGGCTTGTAGGGACTCAACTGCCTCATGGTCCTTCCCTGCCAACTGCTGGACAAGTGGACCTGAGTCATGCAGTTCTTCATTGCTATGCAGCCTCTCCTGGGAATCATCCAGATTTTCAATGCTACTATCCTCCACAACTTTCTCAGGGCTTGCTGGCCCCTGGTCTGAGGAGACATCAGACTTTAGTTCCCGATCCTCTGAAGGAGACAGCTCTGAACCTATGAGGCTGGTGCTATCTGAACCTGCAGAGTCAGCATCAACAGCCCCAGGGGCAGGATGCATAAGCAGAGCCACCTCAGCACTTGGAAAGAGGACTCCAATGCAAGCTGTCTGGTTCTGCAGGGGAGACCCAGTCATGGCCTCTGTGTCCTTAGTCAGCTGGTCCTGAAGCCCCTGCACCACCTCCTTCAGACGAAGCAGAGCCAAGTACTGGTAGTGGTCAAGCCTCAGGCGGACATGGGATGGGGAGTGTACAAGCATGTGAACATCCGCTGCATCCTCTAGCTCTGGCAGGGCCCCTTTATTGTCCACAACACTACTATCTTCTCTCAGAATTTCCATGACTTTCGTAAGGCCTGATAAACTTTTCAAATCATGCTCAGTCTTTGACCTCTGATGAGACATAGAGTCAGGGGCAAGGGCCTCAGATTGGACAGGACTGCCAAAGCTGGCTGATGGTTTCAGCCTCCCCTCTGAGGCCAAAAGGAGCTTGCGTGCCTGGGCTTGCTGCCAGCGGAGGGGTAGGCAGGCCCAAATGGACAAGGGAAAGGGGGCCACAAAGTTCAAGGTATGGCCTTTATAGTTCTCTGTTCCCTCAAAGTCAAAGGAGATCTGGGTGAAGTGGACAGACCAGAGATCCTGTGAAGCCTTAGGCCTCTGGGGAGGAAGGGCGCTAGGCTGAAGCAGGTGGGAATCTATCTGGAAGGCATGATGCAAAAAAAGCATGTGCAGAAGGCTAAAGCCACCCGAAACCTTAGGAAAGTGATCATAATTGGAATGAAAGAACTCAGCAGCAGCAAAACCCCGGAAGAGACTTTGGAGGTCTGGACAGCCACAATGTGGGGCATGACGTGTATTGGTGGCAATCATGCCTGATGCAGAGAAGACAAGGGCCTGAGGACGATGCAACTCTGCCTGTTCTCTCTTTTCCAGTGGGAAGCTCACCTTAAGAGAAAAAATGAAACACAATTTAGAATGGCCATCTGAGTATCTCAGCACCCCACTATTAATACACATGTGAAAGACCATTTGGGCTGTAAAACAGTTTTCTTACTTCCACAAAACAGAACAGAACCATGGATTACAGAACCACTGGAAAAATGTGGCAGTGGCTACCAACAGGGGACAAAAGTCTCACTCTCTCTCTTACCTTCAACTGGAAGGCATCCAGTCGGATGTCCAAGTGTTCATCTTTCTGGCTTGAATCTTCCAGCTTGTAGATAGCTTTGAACTGTTCTAAGCTGCGGTATAAATCCAGGCAAAAGAGGTTTCCCCAGAGCAAGCTGACAGGATCCACAGTGAACGTCAGACCATTTAACTGAATATAGAGATTGGGACAAGGAACTAGAAAGCAAAGAAAAAAGCAGAATCATCATATACAAAGCAGCAGGTGAACTCTTACTATCTAACATTTATTTTATTATCAAGAGAACAAAGATATACATTTATACAGGGCAGAGTTTTTAACAAAGGTGTGCTAAATTAACTCAAACACCTAAAATTCCTAACAACAAATGAAAATATAAGCAGTGACTCCAAGGCTGATACGATGAAAAGGATGAGCTTGACAGAAGAAATGTTCAGCCCAGGTGCTTACCTGGAAGCTCCTGATTATCTGGGAAATAATACTCTGTGAACTCAATATGAATGGCAGAGACCTGAGTGGGTAGGTTGTGGAGTTTCCGACTGCAGGAAAGGAGAGTAGATGGCTTCTTACTTGGCTGTCCAGCTGTAGAAACCTAAGCAATCACAACTTACTGTTAGCATCTATAGCAGGGGTCTTCAAACTTTTTAAACAGGGGGCCAGTTCACTGTCCCTCAGACTGTGGAGAGTGCGCACTGTGGGCCTGGGACGAGTCGGCTGCTAAGCAGGACAGGGAGCGGCAGCAAAAACACCCAGCAGGCTGGATAAATGTCCTAGCGGGCGGATGTGGCCTGCGGGCCGTAGTGTGAAGACGCCTGATACAGCAATATGCAGAATAGGACTCCATTTCTGCTTAGGAAGCATAAGGCCACTGCCATCCTTCCAAAGTCTGTCACAGGGAGTACAGGGCTTTTCAAACATATTCCAGGCATTCTCACATCTGCCTCACACTATCCGCAAGTTAGTTTTTTCAGTGGGAGGTAGGGCATTCAGAGGAAAACTGGGAGAATTCCTGAGTCCTGATCTCAGCAGCCATGCTCAGAAAGAAACACAACCTACCCAGAAGTGAGGTAAACAATCCCTGAATTCAACTACTTTGTTCATACTGTTCCAGATGCATTCCAAGTGAACTATTCCATCCCTTTCCAACCATGTTGCTTCATGTCCTCACCTGGTGGATGTCTAGGTCATCCACCCGTACTACCATGCAGCTGGAGCGCAAGCGATTCCAGGCTGGAGGCCAAAAGGCAGTTTGTCGATTCTGAGAGGGGCTTCTCTCAAGAGAGTTCTTTCGAGGACTGGAGAAAGAATCTAAACAAGTAAGAAGGTGGGAAAGAGAACCAGATACATTCCATTCTCATCATTAATAGAATTAGGAAAGTAAAAATAAAAATAAAAAGAAAGTAAAAATCATGAAATTATTAATACTACATGTAGGAAAGAAAGCTTAACATGTCTAGCTCCTGGATGGAACAATTAATAAAAACTATATTCTCCCTAAGACCAGGCAACATCCTACTGAACAGAGATGACAACAACTTCTCTACCACACTGCAGCTATTCCTGGGGATAAAGAGTCTCCATAAAGAAAAAAGTCACTGATGTCTCCATGAGACACTGGCTTTATCTCCACTAGCTATTCAAAGATAATAATTACAGGAGGTGGGTCAGCACTTTGGGAAGCTGAGGCAAGGGGATTGCTTGAGCCCAGTAGTCCAAGACCAGCCTGAACAACATAGCAAGACCTCATCTCTACAAAAATAGAAAAATTAGCAGGGCACAATGGCATACACCTATAGTCATAACTACTGAGGAGGCTCAGGAAGGAGGATAGCTTGAGTCCAGGAGTTGGGGCTGCAGTGAGATATAACCACGTCACTGCACTCCAGCCCAGGCTACAGAGCGAGACCCCTTCTCTTTTAAAAAATGAATTAATTTTTCAAAAAGATAAATGGTAAGAGGCTAAGCAACTGGAATCCTCCAGTTCTTCATAACCCACCTGCTTTCCTCCGGAAGGGAGAATCTACCCCCAGGTGCCAGGGTGGTTTCAGACCCATCTCCTCATGCCACTTCTCCATTTTACTCTGAAATTCCATCACCAGCTTCTGGGCCCACTGTCCTCGTGTCTCCATGGCCTCACAGTGCCGTACCCAGTGTTTGCAGCTATCACCTAGTCAACAAAGAAGCAAAGATTTTAGCCCAAGATCATTATCCAACGTTCCAATGTTTCCCTTCTGTCCGTATAATCATAGCTTAGAATCTGATTCCTCACCCCCAATCCAGAATTCTCTGGATAAAGCAAAATTATCAACTGAGAGTTCCTAAGTTCTGGATTCCATATGTGATTTTTTGCCATAAGGCTCCCTAAAGGCCAGCTGCTGACTGTGTCATCTTTGACTATGGACTACTGGAGAGGCTCTGAAACTAGTGGGAGTGAAGGGTAGAGAATAGAATCAATAGCAACATCTCAGGCACTAACTCCCCTCACACTTCTTCTCATCACTGATAAAGAATCAATAGTGGACCCTGTAGGTTTCTAGAAGATGTCCTCTAGGAAAGGGATATTCCCAACGCTTCTCTGAGCATATGCTGCAATCCCTGCACTCTCCAGCTGAGCAGTCAGGGATAAACCCAGAAATCTGCCCTCCCTATTTGGAGCTATACTAGAACTGACCCCATGCAGAATTCTACTAACCTGCCCAGTGGAAGGGGTAATAGTCAAATGCCATCTTGCGGAAGGTAAGCTGCATGGCACCGCCTGTGAGTCTGTTCGCAGAGACATCTATAAAAGAAAAATACCGGTGAATAGCAGTGGAAGGAACAGCCAAAACACCACCTATAGCACTTAAAACTCCTGCTGAGGGCAGGCTGTAAAGCCCAGCTGATAACACAGCACAGCTCAAAGGCCTTGATGTCAGGTGAGTTGCAAAACTGAGGCTCTTTTCTTTTGGGTTACAATAGATAACCCACATGCTCTAAAACCACGCTTCCCAATCCCCTGGCCTCAGACAGTACAGGTATGTGGCCTGTGAGGAACTGGGCTGCACAGCAGGAGGGGAGCAGCAGAGCCAGTGACGCTACTCTCCTTTGCTCATATCACCGCCTGATCTCCGCCTCCCCTCAGAGCTGTCACCGTCTCCCATCACCCCCAGATGGGACCATCTAGTTGCGGGAAAATAAGCTCAGGGCTCCCACTGATTCTGCATTATGGTGATTTCTATAGTTATTATATATTACAATATAATAACAATAGAAATAAAATACAGAATAAATGTAATGCACTTGAATCATCCCGAAACCCTACCCCACCCCACCCCAACCTTACCCCACCCATGGGAAAACTGTCTTCCATGAAACTGATCCCTGGTACCAAAAAGGTTGGGGACCACTGCTTTAAAAGACCCAAACAAAAGTATATTCTATTATCTCTGTAAATGGCTGCCATATTTTCAGAAAGGCAAAAGAAACTGCAAAACTCAGGATTCAGAAATTGCAATCCAAAGTTTCCTACAGACACACTCTACAAGCTGGACTGACTGGTTCTCCCAACCTTAACACTATTAATACTAGTGTGGCAGTCCTTCAACACAACACCTGAAGAGGTATAACCCAGATTCCCAAAAAACAAGAACTCATATTATTTCCTTTCATATCCTGGCCTCAGAGCTAAAGTTGTGATATTAGACCATCATTCTACATACCATGGAATGCTAAAAATACTGAACAAACACCAAATGTTATAAAATAAACATAGAGAATATTGTAGGTAAATTGGAATTTTTAGCAATAAGTCAAATATTCCATTATGTTTATATTGAATCTACATTTAATTCTTACTAAACGAATGAACTTTCCATGTTTCTATTGTATCTCTCCAATTAGACTAAAAACTATAAAAGCAGGAACTATTTCTTCTACATGTGTACTGTCTGACCCACACTATTCTGGTATGTCCACCCTGTCTCCTACTAGTATATCTATCATAGAGCCATGTAAGCAGCAGATGCTCAATAAAAATGAGAAAAAACACCACAGAAATGAGCGAAGGGAAATACAATGGAATCCCTATGGAAGGCAGAGGAGATAAAAGGAGGTGAGGGAGGAGAAGCGGTGGGGGAGGGATAAGAAAAGTTTTTGGCTTACAGGGTTTATACTGGCAGAAAACAATTTTTAATAGGCAGGTGATGGCCAGGCACAGTGGCTCACACCTGTATTCCTAGCACTCTGGGAGGCCAGGCGGGTGGCTCGCTCTCAAGGTCAGGAGTTCAAAACCAGCCTGAGCAAGAGCAAGACCCAATCTCTACTAAAATGGAAAGAAATTAATTGGCCAACTAAAAATATATAGAAAAAAAACAAAATGAGCTGGGCATGGTGGCACATGCTTGTAGTCCCAGCTACACGGGAGACTGAGGCAGGAGGATCACCTGAGCCCAGGAGTTTGAGGTTGCTGTGAGCTAGGCTGACGCCACAGCACTCTAGCCTGGGCAAAAGAGTGAGACTCTATCTTGAAAAAAACAAAAAAAAGGCAGGTGATACTAATTTCCTCAATAATCACCAACCCTTCCTCTGAAACCTGAAGTCTAAGCTGATCCAGTTTGACTTTAAGAGACAGTATTGTCACACCTCTAGCCAAGCTGACCCCAATGACCCATCCAATTTCCAATTATTTTACCTCTAACATCATGGGATCAGTGAGCACATGAGCAATCCCAAGATACCAGCTCTCATATCCCTTAATAAAAAAAGTAGAAGATGTAGCTTTCAAGTAGTTTCTAAAGCAGCACTGTTCAAAAAAATTTTCTGTGATGATAGACATGTTCTATGGTTTATATATTACATTGAAAACTTGAAATGTGGCTAGTGCTGATGAAGAACTAATTTTAATTAATTTTTATTTTAATTTAAATAGCCATACATAGCTAGTGGCTACCATATTGACACAGAATTCTAGAGCAATTATATCTAATAAAAATATTAACAAAATGTAAGCCAGGCTCAGTGGCATATACCTGTAATCCCAGCTACTCCAGAGGCTAAGGCAGGAGGATCATTTGAGCCCAGGAATTTGAGATCAACCTGGGCAACACAGTGATGCCCGTGGCAAAATAAAAACAAAAACAAAAAAAAAGAAATATAATGTGAGGCACATAAGTAATTTTTTTTTGGTAGACACAGGGCCTCACTCTTGCTCAGGCTGGTGTTGAACTCCTGAGTTCAAGTGATCCTCTCACCTCAGCATCCCAGAGTGCTAGGATTACCGGCATAAGCCACCATGCCCAGCCTACATAAGTAATTTTAAATTTTCTAGTAGCTAAATGAAGAAAAGTTTTTATAAAGTAAAATTAATTTTAATAATATGTATTATTTAAGCCAATATACCCAAAATATTATTATTTCAACATGTACTCAATATGAAAATAATTACTGAGGTATTTTACACCTTTTTTGTACCATATCTTTGAAATTCATTGTGTATTTTACACTTCAACATCTCAATTTGGATCAGTCACATTTAAGTCCCCAATAGTCACATGTGGCTAGTGCCTACTGTCTCGGACAGAACAACTCCAGAGAATTTTAAAGCCCTTTCTGTACCACCTAGTTCTCCCTTTTCCTTTCTCCCCAAACCCAAGGGAAAGAGTCAAAGTTATAAGAATTCTCCTGTTTTCTGCCCCTTCACAAAGTAAAAACTACACCTAGATGGTAGGCTGGAAATTATCCCTATATTTTAAAATAGCTCATCTAAAACATCCTTAAATTCTACCAAGTAGATTAATTTAGTTTAATAAATAAATAGTACAGCTAGTCATTCACATCTTAGTGTGAATTACAGGACCCTGGCACTCGAAAACAGTGTTACACATCCCCCAATAGGCAACAGGATAAAACTCTCAATAATGTACTCTTAATTAAGACTTCTGAAAGGATTTAAAACAAAACTAAACAAACAAACACCCAAAGCCTTTAGGTAACATTTGGAAGAAATAACCAAACAAAATAATAGTTTTAGTAATGAACTTCCAAAATGAGTGGGTAGCAAATTATCTCCTGTGGTGGCAAAGGCAATCTTTATGTTGTCATTGCTCGCGTCTTCCCTCTCAGAATGAAAGTAGGGAGGGGTTGAAATCACCTCAAGATGGAGGAATAGCTAAGCAGCAGAGGCAGAGCTGCTCGGTGCCCCCAGGAAGAAAAGAAAAGAACTGGTAGGTCTCCCAAGGAAACTGAGTCTAGGTCTTATTTAATATTAAAAGGCAAACACAGGCTGGGCGCGGTGGCTCATACCTATAATCCTAGCACTCTGGGAGGCCGAGGCGGGCGGATTGCTCGAGGTCAGGAGTTCGAAACCAGCCTGAGCAAGAGTGAGACCCTGTTTCTACTATAAATAGAAAGAAATTAATTGGCCAACTAATATATATAGAAAAAATTAGCCTGGCATGGTGGCACATGCCTGTAGTCCCAGCTACTCGGGAGGCTGAGGCAGAAGGATCGCTTGAGCTCAGGAGTTTGAGGTTGCTGTGAGCTCGGCTGATGCCATGGCACTCACTCTAGCCTGGGCATCAAAGGGAGACTCTGTCTCAAAATAAATAAATAAATAAATAAATAAATAAATAAATAATAAATAAATAAATGGCAAACACAGCCTTCAGAAAAGATAAAGCGGCAAGAGAAAACTCTACCATACGTTAGCATCAAACCCAAGAGCTGGTGACGAAGGGGAGTATAAAGGGAACAACAAAGGCTGGGCATGGTGGCTCACACCTGTAGTCCCAGCACTTTAAGGGACCAAGGTGGGAGGATCACTTGAGGCCAGGAGTTTGAGGCCAGCCTGGGCAACAAAGCAAGATCCTGTCTCTACAAAAAATTGAGTAAGTTAGCTGAACGTGGTGGCACACGCGTGGAGGAGGCTTAGGTAAGAGTATCACTCGAGCCCAAGAGTTCACAAGTGCAGTGAGCTATGACTACACCACTGCACTCTAGCTGGGCAACAGAGCAAGACCCTGTCTCTAAAAAAAAAAAAGAAAAAGGAACATAGAGATAACATTGAAAGAACAAGCAGCAGAGTAATAATACTTAATATTTGCCCATAATTAAGGTCCTCCAAATTCAGCATATTATCTCATTTGAGACTACTGGGATAAATGAGTAAGATGTGATTTAACTCAATCTTTGAGGTGAATGACTTAAGATATGATTTAACTCAATTTCACAAATGAGGAAACTCAAAGAGGTTAAGTGATTTACCCAAGGCTCATAAAGAAAAGAAATGAGGGCCTGGCATGGTGGCTCACACCTGTAATCCTAGCCTTCTGGGGGCTGAGGCAGGATGATTGCTCAAGGTCAGGAGTTCAAAACCAGCCTGAGCAAGAGGGAGACCCCGTCTCTACTAAAAATAGAAATAAATTAATTGGCCAACTGAAAATATATGTAAAAAATTAGCCGGGCATGGTGGCACACGCCTGTAGTCCCAGCTACTCAGGAGGCTGAGGCAAGAGGATCACTTGAGCCCAGGAGTTTGAGGTTACTGTGAGCTAGGCTGACGCCACGCCGGGCAACAGATTAAGATTCTGACTCAAAAAAAAGAAATGAGTCAATTACTTTTTTTCATTCTGAATAAATGTATATGTGTATATAACCCCAACTGCTCTGAGTATGACAAGAACACAAGCATAACCTCCTTGCTTGGGAAGAGCACATTTACACACAATACTTAAAATGACTCAAAAATCTGAAAATTCTGAGGTTTCCTATAGTTGAATTAACTTCCCTAAAGATCTTACTCCATTAAGTAAGTAACCTCTCAACCTCTGGCAAGTATTAGCATTGCCTAAGGGACTTTGGGGAGGTGGGATAAGTTCACACTGCCACCACTTGAACTCTACTACTGAAAATTCTGATTTAGTAAGGTTTGGAGAGAGGTATTTCATTAAGTATGAGAAGTGGTTCTACTGCATCCTAAGGGCTGAAAAGCATTGCCTCAAACTAACCACAAGAGGGCTGAGGCTCGAGAATACCATAATTAAGGGAAGCCAACCAAAGTTCTCCACAGCATCTCTGCAAAAGAGCCTTCATTTCCAGGCTTTTCCCAGAGCTAGACAATGATGTGGACCACCCAGCCCAGGCTGCTGGAGTACCTGGCTCTCGGGACTGGCTATCATCACAAATGTGCAGGTCCAGGCGGGAGATGAGCAGATGGTAGGAGGACTCTTTCACATCAAATTTCTCAAAGTACTGGCTGAGGCGGCTGCTGCTGCTATTGCTGTTGGCCTGGCTGCCCCCAAATGCCTGGGCCCAGGACTGCTGGGCACTTGGAGCAGGTGGAGTGATCTACACATGATAGAGAGAAAAACAAGAAGTCCAGACCTCAAGAGGCTCCTTTACAGGCTTTAAGCTTTAGTATAGCCTGAATAAAACCACAGTTTAGGAAGATGCTTCTTCCCTCTCATAAATGTTTGCCTGGTAACTCACTGAGATTTCTCACAACTAAATAACCCAAACTCCAAAAGCCTAATTATAATTAGTCTGGTAACTGTCCGATAGTAACAGTCTAGTAACTGTTCTGAGGTTTGAATTGCCCTCCAACCTCTCCCCCATCAGGACTTACCTAACTGATGCTAAAACACCTCCTCTGGGAAGACTTCCCTAAATGCTCTTTCAGCATGGGTAGTTAGATGTCTCTTTTTTGTGCTCTCCTGGCTTAGTGTTTACCTCTACTACTACTTAGTGTTTACCTCTACTATGGCACTTATCACAACAGACTGTAATAACTCATTTATGGTCCATCGTTCAAGACAGTGAGAGCCTCAAGGACAGGAACAAGAACTTGTTCCATTTTTCCTCTCCAGTGGCTCACATTGTATACCTAACACACTTGGGAGTACCCTATGAACAGAATAAATGAAAAATAGGAGGTACAGGCAAAGCCTATGAACTCCCAGAAGTAAATAACAATTACCCCAAATAAAGTCTAGATCCTACCTACATTAGTACAAGTTAGGTCTGGCCTACTAGGTCTCCCTAGCCCTACCAAGGGTGTCTGTTTTGTCTCCAACCTGTACAGGTTCAGGGGCCAGGCTCTTTCTTTGCTGGGCTGACTTCTCCATGGCTTCACTCAGCGACTCTGCATACTTCATCATAGCTTTGAGCTGTGAGTCAGTCAGCACCCAGAGTAGGTCATCCAACAGGAACATCAGTTTGGAAGCTATCACATTGCAATCTTTGGTCTATGGAGGTGGGCCACAGAAAACATGGGGTTTATCATCTTGTATCATTCCAACTCCTCAAAGTGACTGATGCACAATCAAATTCAGAGGTGGCTTTTCCATCTCCAGTATGTGAAAGGAAAGCATCAGCACTGTGGAGAGCCAATTTCTTACAAAACTACTAAAGTTTGCTTAATTAACAAAAAGGAGCCACAGTTACCTGCCAGCTGCCTATGTCAGTGACCCTACATATAGGTGAAAAAATATGGTTTCCAAACTAAGCAAACAGGGAGGTGGAAATGTTCTCTTACTAGTTGGTATTAGGCAACACTGAAGTACAGGCCCTCCCACTTCAAATGACATTCCAGAGGCCAGTAACATATCAAATAATGAAAGAATACCAACTCCCAGGGTGTCTAGGAGAACAAAAGACAGACGTTTTCATGAGGATAGAGAACATACTTACTCTTCTCTTGAGGGCTATTTGGATTCTGCCTTGGTTGGTAATAAGCCTCAATGGAGTGGTTACTGGGTCCTGATCACCACTGTCTGTAGCATCTGCCTCAATTCGAAGTGTTTGCCAAGTTATTTCCTTAAATGTTAAAACCTGAGTGAAAGTAAAATCCCTTAATTCTGTGGATGACATTAACCACGAGGCAGGAAGACCAAGGGAAAAGGACTGGCAAGGTAGATACTCTCGCCATCTCAGCTGCGATCCTAACAACAGGCTCTCACTCAGAGAGCCATAAATGAGGAAAGGATATAGCAGCAACACTGAACAGAAAGGATTCTGCGGTTCCCAGGAATGGGGAACATTTCAGAAAATCCCCAAGGCAGGAATAACATTTTTTAAGTATCAGTCCTACTTTGAATCCGCTGCCCTCTCCCCTGACAGTGACAGGCTGTTACCTCTCCTCGGTGGGGGTCAGTGATGCGAGTGAAGCGAAGGTCACTTTGCTGCCAGCTGGGGTTGACACTATAGCCCTGGAGCTGCCACAATTCAAAAGAAGCGTGGAAGGCCTTGGAATGAATCTTGATGGTGATGGAATTGACAATGATGAACATCCCCTCCACCACCTTTTCAGCAAAGCCATATTCACTACAACAAATAAGGTGCACCAGTGGTCAGAATCATGTGAGCTGTATGCACAGTCTTCACACCAGAAGACATCAGTTTAACACACTGACACACTACAAAAAAATGTTTTTCCTTGAGGCCATGATGTTTTATTACAAAAACAGAACAAAAACTTTGAAAACAAAATGATCCTTTCTTTTCTCTCTCTTTTTCTGAGACAGAGTCTCACTCTGTTGCCTGGGCTAGAGTGCTGTGGTATCAGCCTAGCTCACAGCAACCTCAAACTCCTGGGCTCAAGCAATCCTTCTGCCTCAGCCTCCCCAGTAGCTAGGACTACAGGCATGCGCCACCATGGCCGGCTAATTTTTTACATATATTTTTAGTTGGCCAATTAATTTCTTTCTATTTTTAGTAGAGACAGGGTCTCACTCTTGCTCAGGCTGGTTTTGAACTCCTGACCTTGAGCAGTCCGCCTGCCTTGGCCTCCCAGAGTGCTAGGATTACAGGTGTGAGCCACCACACCCAGCCAATACTTTCTAATTTAATGAAAAATTTAATGCAAAATGAAATTTATTGACTTCTATTTAATCCACATTTCGAGAATTAATTTGTCCATATTAATTGTATTAACAACAATAAGAACATCAACAAGTAGGATTTTCACAAACCAACTCACGGTTCTTTTTTTTTAATTATCACAATGGTGGTATATTCATTATAAAAAAATAAGCAAATATACTTTCTATAACAAACATTGTGTATACATAGCCTTAAGATTAGGATACATTTAGAGATCACATGTTCTTAGCACAACAAAAGAAAGAAAAAAATGTAAAATGAAAAAGAGAAAAACATAAAAAATAAATAAAAAAAAATAAAGATTAAGAATACAGGCCGGACGTGGTGGCTCACGCCTGTAATCCTACCACTCTGGGAGGCCGAGGCGGGAGGATTGCTCGAGGTCAGGAGTTCGAAACCAGCCTGAGCAAGAACGAGACCCCGTTAATTGGCCAAATAATATATATAGAAAAAATCAGCCGGGCATGCTGGCGCATGCCTATAGTCCCAGCTACTCGGGAGGCTGAGACAGTAGGATTGGTTGAGCCCAGGAGTTTGAGGTTGCTATGAGCTAGGCTGACGCCACGGCACTCACTCTAACCTGGGCAACAAAGCAAGACTCCGTCTCAAAAATATAAAAAAAAAAGATTAAGGATACATAATATCTTCAAATAATCATATCTCAAGGGACCGTCATATAACCAAAATTTGTCAAAACACATTTCTGTCATAACAAAATACTACTAAGTATAAATGTGACAAGAAAGGACTTTAACCCTCATTTGCTTAATGTTTACATTCCTTTTTGTTGTTGTTGTTACATTTTATAACTTTGCCTCTCCCTAGCAAGGGTTAGAGGCATGTCCTTCCCCTCTACAATGCTCACTGCGTCCCACAGTTGTGAGTCTACGCCCACAACCCCCCTAATCCCTGGTGAACACTACCACCATGCCAGCACCACAGTGTTAATCAGTCAGTACAATTTGATGGCAAGTACACGTGGGGCCCATTCTTCCGATCTTGTGTCACCTCACTTCGAATAATGGGCTCAAGTGCAATCCAGGAAAATATAAGTGGTGCTAGATTTTCATAAACCAATTGCAAGGTTTTGCCCAGGTTTTGCTTGGCTGGGCCCAAGTGATCCTCTTACCTTAGCCTCCCAAGTAGCTGGGACTATAGGTGTGTGCCACTAACCCCTGCTAATTTTTCTAAAGACAAGATCTCACTATGTTGCCCGGGGTGGTTTTGAATTCTTGGGCTCAAGTGATCCCCCTGCCTCAGCCTACTGAGTTGTTGGGATTACAGGAATGAGCCACTGCATCCAGTTACAGTACTCTTTTTTTTTTTTTTTTTGAGACAGAGTCTCGCTTTGTTGTCCAGGCTAGAGTGAGTGCCGTGGCGTCAGCCTAGCTCACAGCAACCTCAATCTCCTGGGCTCGAGAGATCCTTCTGCCTCAGCCTCCTGAGTAGCTGGGACTACAGGCATGCGCCACCATGCCCGGCTAATTTTTTTTATATACATTATCAGTTGGCCAATTAATTTCTTTCTATTTATAGTAGAGATGGGGTCTCGTTCTTGCTCAGGCTGGTTTTGAACTCCTGACCTTGAGCAATCCGCCCGCCTCGGCCTCCCAGAGAGCTAGGATTACAGGCGTGAGCCACCGCGCCCGGTCTTACAGTACTCTTTTTAATAGGAATTGTTTTTTTTTTTTTTTTTTTTTTGAGACAGAGTCTCGCTTGTTGCCCAGGCTAGAGTGAGTGCCGTGGCGTCAGCCTAGCTCACAGCAACCTCAAACTCCTGGGCTCAAGCAATCCTGCTGGCTCAGCCTCCCGAGTAGCTGGGACTACAGGCATGCGCCACCATGCCCGGCTAATTTTATATATATATTAGTTGGCCAATTAATTTCTTTCTATTTATAGTAGAGACAGGGTCTCGCTCTTGCTCAGGCTGGTTTCGAACTCCTGACCTCGAGCAATCCGCCCGCCTCAGCCTCCCAGAGTGCTAGGATTACAGGCGTGAGCCACCGCGCCCGGCTGGAATTGTTTTTTTAAAGAATGAAATAAAACAAAAAGAGCTGACCTAGAAACAATCTCCCTCCTATTAGAAGGAATAAATTGATAAATCTTTTTTATAGCCCATAAACTACCTGAATAAATATTTAGATATTGTCTGTTAAAGGAGATATAAGTACAGAAAGAACATACAAGGTTTCTATAAAATCTCCAAAGACTAAGCATACTCTGCAAAAGGAGTGGAAAGATAAAAGAAGTACAGGCAAGTAAGAAAATTTTCTTTTTTTCTTCTTTTTAGAGACAAGGTCTCAATCTGTGGCCCAGGCTAGAGTAAGATATTTAATATTGTGAAATCTACTGAAGAATAGTCCCACCTCTACCCTGACAAATACAGTTGTCTCTTAGTATACAGGGGCGGGGAAAAGATTGGTTACAGGACACCACTCCCTGCCACCTCGCGTATATGAAAACCTGCACATACTCAAGTCTGCGCTTAGCCCTGAGGAACCCTGAGGAGCATATGTATATGTATATGTATATGTATATGTATATGTATATGTATATACACACACATAGGAAAAGTCGGCCTTCAAAGTATATGGTTTCTGCTGACCTCCAGCACGACCACCACTACCCTGCTCTCCTGCCCAACAATATTTTCTATCCTCATTTGGTTGGAAAAAACCATCTTGGACACACACAGTTTAAACCTGCGTTCCTCAAGGGTCAACTGTATTTCCCAAACAGCACAGCTGTACTTCCCCAGTGAGAGGCTGGAAACGGCAAAGGGAGAGGGACAAACGACATCTTTCCCTCTAGATGTGGAAAATAAAGCAATTCCTGTCATGTAGGTGAAATCACTTCTCATTAAGACAGACAAAAAGGAGGTCTGGAAATTCAAACTGAATTCCAACCAAATATATATATATATATATATATGCAATTTATATCACAAAGGATTAATATCCCTAATGTATAAAGAATTTCAAAAAACTGAGATGAAAAAGACCAAGAAACCAATAAAAATGGGACAAAGTATGGACAGTTCAAAGAAAAATAAATGCAAATAGATATTAAACATAAAATGATGCTTAAGCTCACTTATAAATAAAAACTACATTGAGAAGGCCGGCACAGTGGTTCACGCCTGTAATCCCAGCACTCAGAGAGGCTGAGGCTGGTGGATCATTTGAGCTCAGGAGTTCAAGATCAGCCTGAGCAAGAGTGAGACCCTGTCTCTACTAAAAATAGAAAGAAATTAATTGGCCAACTAAAAATATATAGAAAAAATTAGCCGGGCATGGTGGAACATGCCTGTAGTCCCAGCTACTAGGGAGGCTGAGGCAGAAGGATTGCTTGAGCACAGAATTTTGAGCTTGCTGTGAGCTAGGCTGACACCACGGCACTCACTCTAACCTGGGCAACAGAGTGAGACTCTGTCTCGAAAAAAAAAAAAAAGCAGGAAGATTCCTGGGGTTTTGTCAAAAGGATACAGGAGCTCACACAGAAAAGCTCACAGATAGGGAGAGCTAAACATTAAAAAGAATAATGACTGTAAAGGTATGGCATACAAAACATATTTTTAAATTAAATGTAAATTCAGGGTTAAAAGATATAAAAAGTAAAGCAGGTAAAAAGGATGTAAAATGTAAAAAGAATATAAAATAGTAAACCACTCTGGAAAACTTTGACAGTTTCTTAAAAAGTTAAATCTTTCCCTACCATATCACTCAACTATTCGATTCCTAGGTATTTATTTAGCCAAGAGAAATAAAAGCACATGACCACATAAAAATTTATATATGAATGTTCACAGCAACATTATTCACAATAGCCAAAAAATGGAAATAAAATGACCATCAGCAAGTGAATGCATAAACAAATTGTATATCTGTACAATGTACTATTACTCAGTGCTATGGTCTGAACGTTTATGTCCCCTCCAAAATTCATCATATGTTGAAACCTAACACCCAATGTGACAGTTTTAGGAGATGGGACTTTAGCAGGTATTTAGATCATGAGGGGTTTGCCTCATGAATGGGTCTGATGTCTTTACAAAGGAGGCCAGAGAGAGATCCCTCATCCCTTGGAAGTACCAAGAAAACAAAAAGGGCAAAATTGAATGAGGTCAAGCCTTTAACTAACAGATTAAATGAGAAATATTTTAAATGATATCTTGAGGGTATAATCAGCCAAAATACAAAATGAGGGGAAATTCTTTAGAAAAAATTATCTAATTTCTACAAAGAATAAATGGCATATTAAAAAATATATGTTTGGGCCAGGCGTGGTGGCTCATGCCTGTAATCCTAGCTCTCTGGGAGGCCGAGGCGGGCAGATTGCTCAAGGTCAGGAGTTCAAAACCAGCGTGGGCTAAAGCGAGACCCCGTCTCTACTATAACTAGAAAGAAATTAATTGGCCAACTAATATATATACAAAAAATTAGCTGGGCATGGTGGTGCATGCCTGTAGTCCCAGCTACTCAGGAGGCTGAGGCAGACGGATCGCTTGAGCCCAGGACTTTGAGGTTGCTGTGAGCTAGGCTGATGCCACGGCACTCACTCTAGCCTGGGCAACAAAGTGAGACTCTGTCTCAAAAAAAAAAAAAAAAAAAAAAAAAAATATATATATATATATATATATATGTATGTATCTGTTGGGAGCTATATATAATTAAAACGCTTTAAAACACCTATCATCCAAATGTATAGTGTGGACACTATATATTTGGACAGTATACATTGATCCACACTGTACTGTTAAAAAATAATTCAGGAAAATTGATTATGAAATAGGTATTCAATGATATTAAGAAATTCTGTTAATTCTTTTGAATATGAGTAGTATTGTTTTATGTCCAATCCATGTATGTTAAAGACACATGATATGGAAGTATTTACAGGTGGAATCATGTGGCATCTGGGATTTGCTTTCAAGTACTATAGTGTAAGCATACACACACACACACAAACAAAATGTGGCAGGAGAAAGATAAAAAAAGAATGGAAAAATGTTGATAATTGTTGAAGTTAGATCTTGAGTTTATAGAGATTTATTATATTATTCTCTCTACTTCAGTATATGTTTTTAAATTTCTAAAATAAAAATTTTTATTTTTTATTTTTAGTTATTTTATTTTATTTTTTTGAGACAGAGTCTCACTCTGTTGCCCAGCTAGAGTGCCGTGGCATCAGCCAGGCTCACAGCAACCTCAAACTCCTGGGCTCAAGCAATCCTCCTGCCTTAGCCTCCCGAGCAGCTGGGACTACAGGCACACGTCACTGTACCTGGCTAATTTTTTCTATTTTTAGTTGTTTGGCTAATTTCTCTCTATTTATAGTAGAGATGAAGTCTCACTCTTGCTCAAGCTAGTCTCGAACTCTTGAGCTCAAATGATCCGCCCGCCTCGGCCTCTCAGAGTGCTAGGATTACAGGCGTGAGCCACTGCGCCCGGCCAAAAAAAATTTTTCATTTTTTAACTAAAAGGGTAACTGGAACAATTAATATGTTGGAAATAACAGAACTCAAAGCAACTAACCTCTGTCCTGAAGCCAGGGCAATGGGAGACTGTCCATTGGGGGGCCGAGGATCCTCACAGGTCTTCATCTCCACTTCTACCTTGTCTAGACACTAAAATAAAATTCATGGAAAGCTAAGCATCTGCATAAAAACACACACAGCACAAAGGAAGACAGCACAGATCAAATCGTATTCATTTCTGTGCTCCAGTGCCTCGTTGAGTGCTGCATCCACAGTGGGCAGACAATAAATATTTGCTGAATGAATGAACAAACTAAAATGCAAAGAGAGGCTTCATCTTCCCCAATTTCCATTAACAGCAGAACCCCATGACAAGCGTAGGATGAGCTCATAGCAGAAAGACAAAACACAAATTCAAGTTACAGGGATACTACTATTTCTAGGGATTCCAGTCTTTGAGATAAAGATATACATCAATCAATTCCAGAAGGGAGTTGAGCTGATAATCACCCAATAGGCAACATAAGCTAAACTTCTAATTTTTCCTCTGACATGATTCCAAGGGAAAATAGCAAAGTCTAGGGTAGAGTCTAGGCAAAAAAAATTGCTACACAAAGTCCAAGAAAACAACTCAGGAGTCCTGAGTCTTGGGTCTCAGTGCTAATTCCTATACTGCACAACAGTTCCAGAATAAGCCCAGACAATAATCACTCTGTGTCAGAGAGACGCTCACAGGGCCACAAAGAAGCACTCACCCCTCCTAAAAGAGTCAGCCTATCATCTTCTCTCCTATCTTTTAAAAACCCATCCCAGCCACCCCCATTTGATTACTTGTAATCAAGAAAGGCCATTACCAAGCAAATTGGGTGTGTCTTCAACTTTGTCCACTGGATCTGAAAGAGGAAAGTAAAGTATCAGGGCTGTGGGAGCTGCCACTCAAGAAGGCAGGCCTACTAACCACAGACAGCAGCAGCACCCTGACCCTCATCCTCACCCGGATGGAGGCCTTGTTGCAGTAGACCCGAGTGATGGCTAACCAGGTGGGCAGCTCCAGCACATTCTGTAGAACCTCTTCATCCAGCTCTAGGTTGGTCAGTTGACCCTCCCCTTTCAGAGTGCTCAAGTTGATTTTGTCCGGGGAAAGATTCTTAGTGAACCTGAAAAGAGTGATGTTAAGAAACTATTATTTCCCAGGGGAATCTGTCTTTGTTTTTTGGATTTTTTTTGAAACAGAGTCTCACTCTGTTGCCCGGGCTAGAGTGCTATGGCGTCAGCCTAGCACATAGCAACCTCAAACTCCTGGGCTTAAGCGATCCTCCTGCCTCAGCCTCCTGAGTAGCTGAGACTACAGGCATGCAGCCACCATGCCCAGCCTTTTTTTTCTATATTTTTTTTCTATATTTTTTTCTATATTTTTCTATATTTTTTCTATATTTTTAGTTGGCCAATTAATTTCTTTCTATTTTTAGTAGAGCCGGGGTCTCGCTCTTGCTCAGGCTAGTCTCCAACTCCTGACCTTGAGCAATCCTCCCGCCTCAGCTTTCCAGAGTGCTAGGATTACAGGTGTGAGCCACCATGCCCGGCCCAGGGGAATCTGTTAAATGGGCATTATAGCCAATAACACTTCTAAATTTGGAGACAAGAGAACATTAAAGAACAAAATTTTTTTAAAGCTAGTCAGGTGAAACAATGGGAGTGAAGAAGAAACAAAAATATCTGTAACTGGTTCAACTGAACTGGTTCAAATATCTGTAACTGGTTCAATCAATTAGTTGTAAACATCACTCCACTTGGACCAGCCAGAACAAATGTGAACTAATGACCTCACTATCTCTACAACAGGTAAGATGTTAGGTAAGACCTATTTTTCCACTTAGGATTATGTCATTATCCTGCTCAAGAACCTACAAAGGGGATCCTGGGGAAATGGCTATAGCAGTGACAACAAAGCCTTTTTGATATAATATTGCTGAATCTCCACATAAAAACACACAGAGCAACTATATAACCAGACAGGAAGTCCATGGATAACATCTAAAACAAAACAGAAGATAAAGTATTCTCATAAATCTCCATATACAAAGAGGTGGGAAAAAACCATCAATAGCTACAAGACATGAGTGCTATAAGCAGTTGTCTGGAACAAAGTATAGGGAAGCAAAAGGGCATCTGATGAACCTGAGAAGAGCCAAGACCACCAGTAAGTATTAAATAAAAAGCAACATGGGCCAATCTGAGAACAGTAACTGAAACTGGGAGGGGTTTTGTCCACTGCAAGGGATCCCTAGTGAGAGCCCAAGGAGCTGGAGCAGTCTACCCCTATAAACTCAGGAAACTAACCTTCCAAAGTTCCTTCCTGGGAAAGGACCCACACACAGAAAAGAATCAAAACTGAACAAGATAGAGATAACAGAAATGAAGACAAAGAGATGGTCCAAATAAAAGTAGGGGAGGGGAACAGCCCAGGATATCTCAAGCAAGCCATTACATTTTTTTAACACTACTGGAAAAAACAGTTTTTGAGTTGTTTCCCAGAAATAGTGGATTTTCTGCAAGACATAGGAGGTGAGATTCTGAAGTCCCCTGGGCAGACTTCCTGACCCCAAGATTCACCATCTCCCACAACTTGCCGCCAATCCACTGCAGCCCCTTGCTAGTTACGCCATAACCTGCCCCAAGCCATGTGACCCCTCCTTGTGGCTCACAATCTCCCTTAGTCAGAGAGGGGGATTGGAGGCAGCTTCTCCTGTTCTCCAGATAAGATGTCTGTTGTATTAAAAATTCCTTTTTTCCTTGGTAATCCTCTTTGTCTCACTGGATCAACTGGATCTTTGTGGGGGAAAAAAGCAACTGGACCTAGACCGAAATCCTGCTGTGGCTTTAACATATGCGTGGCCCTAACCACTCCTTATTCAGACCACTTCTCAGGACTGCATTTACAGAGAGCAGCTTTGAGGGATGAAGTAATCTTTCCCACTAGGACAGAGAACGGCTTTGTTTACCATTTACTAATAAAAGCAATAGATTCTTCAAGCTCAGTGTTCCATTCCTATAGCACATGTGCAGGCATCCATCTGGGCCCATTCATGTCACTCCCATAGGCCTTGGAGGGGGGAGGAAAAGTGATACAACCATTATGCTTATTCTGCTTGCTAGGCCACTAATAACAGGCTTTGATAACAAAGCCCTCTGTTTCTGATCCAGGAGTCTTGTGTTGTCTGCTGGCATCCATGAAATAGTAACAGCTAATTGCTAGCTTCTAAGTAAGGTAAAAAATAAAATCCCAGACTCTTATACATTTTTTAATGATTTTAATTCACTAGAAAAAAAATTTTTTTAAATCAATGTTTACTAACTATGAGCTAACTTTAGTCTCTGAACCAAAAAGACACGCTTTCTATAAATGGCTTCTTTCCTCTGAAAACTAACTTGCCATAGAGGGAAAAAGAATTCTTTCTTTTCCTGAAAGAAATGGCTTTCTCATTCCTTTTCCTGAAAGGAACAGCTACATACCAGGAAATAGGACTGGTATGAGAGACTGGTCAAAGAGAAAAGAAGCCCATCTAAATACTTCCTAATAGGCCAGCACTGTGGCTCACGCCTGTAATCCTAACACTCTAGAAGGCTGAGGCAGGAGGATCACTCAAGGTCAGGAGTTCAAAACCAGCCTGAGCAAGATCGAGATCCCGTCTCTACTAAAAATAGAAAAGAAATTAATTAGCCCACTAAAAATATATATAGAAAAAATTAGCCAGGCAAGTTCCAGCTACTCGGGAGGCTAAGGCAGAAGGATCAAATGAGCACAGGAGTTTGAGGTTGCTGTGAGCTAGGCTGACGACACAGCACTCTAGCCCGTGAGACTCTGTCTCAAAAAAAAATAAAATAAAAATGAAAATAAACACTGGGGGGGGGGGATCCAGATGGCGGACGAGAAACACCACCAGACAAAGTGTCTCTGCAGAAAAGACAGATTCTAGCAGAAATTAGAAAAAAGAAGCAAGAAGACGAGCATACAGCGGACGAGGGCTGGAAGGAGGGGTACCTGAGACCCAGGGAGACTCCACAGGAGGAGGTTAGGGAGGAGAACTGGAGGCTGAGACCGTCGGAGCAGCCCGGAGACCAGTGGGAAGGGTAGGTGGCTTTGCCGTTTCCCCTCCCCTGCATCTGGGACTGCTGGTGGGCTCCCCAGCGGGTGGAGAGACCTGTGGACACCAGCCCAGAGACGGCCGCCGCCAGCTAGTAGTGAGCCTGCAGCGACCCGGCACCGGGATCCCAAATCCCTCAGGGCACCTCCGTGTGCACAGACCCGAGCCGAGCGGCAGGCGCCATATTGCCTCCTTCTCCCCTCCACCGACCCTACCCCCGGCTGCCCAGAGAGACAATACAGCCACAGCCAGAGGCACCTACAGGGAATAGGACCTTCCCTTTTGGGACCCTACAGCTGACTAAGGGGAACTCAGACTCTGAGCTCCCTACTCGCCAGCACACCCAGGTGCTGCTGGCACGGTGATCCTAGGAGAACGGTGCAGACCTTGAGGCTGAGAGACATAGACCCAGCGTGGGCTCCCTGTGGGTGAATTGGGACCGGCATGCCTCTCCATGGTGGGGATACAGTTTGAACTCTGGGACCCAGAGGTCAGACCTGCGGACCAGATCCCGTGCACCGAGGTTTCGCATTGACCGGGGCACAGAAGGGATATATGTGAACAGCCTACTGAGGTGTGTGTGCCTTTAGGGACAGACAGATCAGCGTCCTAGAGGGCAACCCTCCTCCCAAAAGGAGGCCGTACGCCCAGCCCAGGTGGCGTTCCTGCGCAGGTGACCTCCCCGCCAGCATCACAGTCTGGGGAGGCCTGGTGGCGTGTGGTCTGGCCTGCTGGCAGAGGCCCAGGAGTAGCTGCAGAGTTGGGGAGGGTGGAAAGAAACGAGGCCCCTTCAGACTGCGGATCTCAGACAGCCCCACCAACACACGCAGACGGGGGGCCATTCCAGCCCCTCCCTGACAGCTTTTCCTGGAGACAGAGAACAGAACTTTGACCCCTGCTAACAGCATTGGTGTGCCTGAGGGCAGGCTTACCCAACCCAGCTCCACCCAGACTTTCTCCTAGACCAGTCCTCACTGAGGGGGAGAAAAGGACACACCAGGAAGTCCCAGGGCCCCACCGACCACCTAAGGCACTAGAATGCCTCCCTACAGGAACAAGAGCTGATAACAGGACACAAAAACAACAGCGTAGCCAGTTCCTCCAAGCAAGCACCACGTACTGACAGGGAGGGCATCCTGCACAGCCTTTTCATGGCACCTACTGACTCATTATACAGGGAGTGGTCAAATCTCACCCACAGACACTACCTACGGGCTCAGAAACTAAACAAGGCGTGTAAATACCCAAACAAAAACCTAAAGGAAAGAAACAACAACTGATCGACATGGGAAGAAATCAGCGAAGGAACTCAGGAAATATGAAGAACCAAATGGAAAACACACCCCTAAAGAGGAGCACCAGCCCCCTAGAAATGGACACCAACCAAAATCAGGCAACCAAAATGACAGAAGAGGAATTTCGTATGTGGATCATAAGAACACTTACCGACCTGCAAGAACAACTCAATAACCAACACAAAGAAACCACAAAAAGCCTGCAACCTAGAACAAAAGTTCACTAAAGAAACAGACACAATGAAGAAAAGTTTAACCAAACTCCTGGAAATGAAGAATCAATGCAGGGAACTACAAAATACAGTGGAAAGTCTCAAGAACAGGGTAGATCAAACAGAAGAAAGAATCTCAGAGATTCAAGATAACACCCTCCAACTAAATAAAACCATCACAGAGATAGAGCAGAGAAACAAGAGAAAAGAGCAAAGCCTACAAAGAGATATGGGATTATGTGAAGAAACCTAATGTGAGGGTCATAGGGTTACCAGAAGGGGAAGAAGACAACACTCAAGGGTTGGAAAAGCTATTTGAAGATATAATAGAGGAAAATTTCCCAGGCCTTGCTCAAAATCTCGATATACAAGTTCAAGAAGCTCAGAGGACCCCTGGGAGATTCAAAGCAAACAGGAAGACGTCACGACATGCATTTATCAGACTGACCAAAATATCAACTAAAGAGGCCTTTCCAAGAGCTGTAAGACGAAAGAAGCAAGTGACATACAAGGAAAAACCAATTCGAATAATACCAGACTTCTCTAATGAGACTTTACAATCAAGGAGAAACTGGGGCTCCATTCTCACTCTTCTGAAACAAAACAATGCCCAGCCTAGAATCTTATTCCCTGCAAAACTAAGCCTCGTATATGAAGGAGAAATAAAGACATTCTCAGACAAGCAAAGTCTCAGAGAATTCACCAAGACAAGACCAGCCCTACAAGAAGTACTCAAAACAGTGTTACCCACGGAAAACCATAATAAAAACTCACTAATATAAAAACAACCAAAACCCAAAGATTAAAGGCCAGATAATACAATGGCTCAAGAGAGAAATCAAAGCAACAACATCCAACCCAACAGAGTGAACAATAATCTACCTTACCTATCCGTTCTCTCAATAAATGTGAATGGCTTAAACTCTCCACTCAAGACATAGGCTGGCTGAATGGATAAGAAAATACAGGCCAAGTATATGCTGTATTCAGGAAACACATCTAATCTGCAAAGATGCATATAGACTAAAAGTAAAAGGGTGGAGATCAGTATTCCAGGCAAGTGGAAGCCAAAAGAAGGCTGGTGTGGCAGTTCTAATTTCAGACGATTTAGTTTTTAAACCAACAAAAGTAGTGAAAGACAAAGAGGGTCATTATATAATGGTGAAGGGCACACTTCAACAAGAAGAGATAACAATTTTAAATATATATGCACCCAACTCAGGTGCACCCAGTTTCATAAAGCAAACCTTCCTGGATCTAAGCAAATGGATTAATAGCAACCCCATAATCACCAGAGATTTCAACACCCCACTGACAGCACAAGACAGATCCTCCAAACAGAAAATTAATAAACAAATAATGGACTTAAACAAAACTCTGAAACAATTGGGTCTGACTGACATTTACAGGACATTCTACCCAAAATCCACTGAATATACGTTCTTCTCATCAGCTCACGGGACATTCTCTAAGATTGACCATATCCTAGGACACAAAGTAAATCTCAAGAAATTTAAAAAACTAGAAATCATACCATGTACCTTCTCGGATCACAGTGGAATAAAAGTAGAAATCAACCCTAACAGAAAATCACATTTCTACACAAAAACGTGGAAATTAAACAACCTCCTACTAAATGATTACTTCATAAATGAAGATGGAAATAAAAAAATTCTATGAACAAAATGACAATGGAGAAGAGACAAGTTATCAAATCCTCTGGGACACAGCTAAAGCAGTTCTGAGAGGAAAGTTTATCTCCATAAATGCCTATAACCAAAAGACAAAAAGATCACAAATAGACAATCTAATGAAACGACTCAAAGAGCTGGAAAAAGAAGAACAGACCAACCCCAAACCCAGCAGAAGAAGTGAAATCAACAAGATCAAATCAGAACTAAACGAAATTGAAAACAGGGAAGCTATTCAGGAGATTAATAAAACAAAAAGTTGGTTCTTTGAAAGAATAAACAAAATTGACACGCCATTGGCTAAACTAACGAAAAGCAGAAAAGAGAAATCTCTAATAAGCTCCATCAGGAACAAAAAAGGAGATATCACAACTGATCCCAAAGAGATACAAGACATAATTTATGAATACTACAAAAATCTTTATGCACACAAACTGGAAAATGTGGAGGAAATGGACAAATTTCTAGAAACACACAGCCTCCCTAGGCTCAACCAGGAAGAAATAGATTCCCTGAACAGACCAATCTCAACAGCTGAAATAGAAACAGCAGTTAAAAATCTCCCTAAAAAGAAAAGTCCCGGTCCAGATGGTTTCACACGCGAATTTTACCACACTTACAAAGAAGAACTAGTACCTATCTTGTAGAAACTATTCCACAACATCGAGAAGAACGGAAACCTCCCCGACACCTTTTATGAAGCGAGTATTACTCTGATACCAAAACCAGGAAAGGATGCAACAAAAAAAGAAAACTACAGACCAATATCCCTAATGAATATAGATGCAAAAATTTTCAACAAAATCTTACCTAACAGAATCCAGATGCTTATCAAAAAAATAATCCATCACGACCAAGTGGGCTTCATCCCAGGGATGCAGGGATGGTTCAACATAGGTAAATCTATAAATGCAATTCACCACATAAACAGAAGCAAAAACAAAGACCACATGATTCTTTCAATAGATGCAGAAAAAGCTTTTGACAAAATTCAACACCCTTTCATGATATGAACACTTAAGAAAATAGGCATAGAAGGGACATACCAAAAAATGATACAAGCCATATATGACAGACCTATAGCCAACATCATACTGAATGGGGAAAAATTGAAATCATTCCCACTTAGAACTGGAACCAGACAAGGCTCCCCACTATCTCCACTTCTGTTCAATATAGTGCTGGAAGTTCTGGCTACAGCAATCAGACAGGAAAATGGAATTAAAGGCATCCAAATAGGAGCAGAAGAGATCAAACTTTCACTGTTTGCTGATGATATGATATTATATTTAGAAAACCCCAAAGATTCAACCAAGAAACTCCTGGAACTGATCAATGAATTTAGTAAAGTCTCAGGATACAAAATCAATACACAGAAATCAGAGACATTCATATACGCCAACAACAATCTAATTGAGAACCAAATCAAAGACTCAATTCCCTTCACAATAGCAACAAAGAAATTAAAGTATCTAGGAATATACTTAACCAAGGAGGTGAAAGACCTCTACAAGGAGAACTATGAAACACTGAGGAAGTAAATAGCAGAGGATGTAAACAGATGGAAATCCATACCATGCTCGTGGATCCGCAGACTCAACATCATTAAAATGTCTATAGTACCCAAACTGATCTACAGATTCAATGCAATACCTATTAAAATTCCATCAGCATTCTTCACAGATATAGAAAAAATAATTTTACGCTTTGTATGGAACCAAAGAAGACCCCGAATATCAAAAGCAATTCTAGGCAACAAAAACAAAATGGGAGGCATTAATATGCCAGATATCAAACTATACTACAAAGCTGTAGTAATTAAATCAATATGGTATTGGCACAAAAATAGGAATATTGACCAGTGGAACAGATGTGCCAATCCTGATATAAAACCATCCTCATATAGCCATCTAATCTTTGACAAAGCAGACAAAAACATACGCTGGGGAAAAGAATCCCTTTTCAATAAATGGTGCTGGGAAAACTGGATAGCCACCTGTAGAAGGCTAAAACAAGACCCACACCTTTCACTTCTCACAAAAATCAACTCACGCTGGATAACAGACTTAAACCTAAGGTATGAAACTATTAGAATTCTAGAGGAAAAAGTTGGAAACACTCTCCTAGACATCAGCCTAGGCAAAGAGTTTATGAAGAAGTCCCCAAAGGCAATCACAGCAGCAACAAAAATAAATAAATGGGACATGATCAAACTACAAAGCTTCTGCACAGCCAAAGAAATAGTCATGAAAGTAAACAGACAACCTACAGAATGGGAGAAAATTTTTGCATCCTACGCATCCGATAAGGGACTGATAACTAGAATATACTTAGAACTCACGAAAATCAGCAAGAAAAAATCAAATAACCCTATTAAAAAGTGGGCAAAGGACTTGAACAGAAACTTTTCTAAAGAAGACAGAAGAATGGCCAACAAACATATGAAAAAATGCTCAACATCTCTAATCATTAGGGAAATGCAAATCAAAACCACAATGAGATATCACTTAACTCCAGTGAGAATGGCCTTTATCAAAAAGTCTCTAAACAATAAATGCTGGCGTGGATGCGGAGAGAAAGGAACACTCCAACACTGCTGGTGGGACTGCAAACTAGTTCAACCTCTGTGGAAAGCAATATGGAGATACCTTAAAGCGATACAAGTGATTCTACCATTTGATCCAGCAATCCCATTGCTGGGCATCTACTCAAAAGATCCAATGACACTCTACAAAAAAGACACCTGCACTCGAATGTTTATAGCAGCACAATTCATAATTGCAAGGCTGTGGAAACAGCCCAAGTGCCCATCAATCCAAGAATGGATTAATAAAATGTGGTATATGTATACCATGGAGTACTATTCAGCTCTAAGAAACAACGGTGATATAGCACATCTTATATTTTCCTGGTTAGAGCTAGAACCCATACTATTAAGTGAAGTTTCCCAAGAATGGAAAAACAAGCACCAGATATACTCACCAGCAAATTGGTATTAACTGAGCAGCACCTAAGTGGACACATAGGTACTACAGTAATAGGGTATTGGGCAGGTCAGAGGGGGGAGGGGGCAGGTATATACATATATAATGAGTGAGACGTGCACCATCTGGGGGATGGTCATGCTGGAGACTCAGACTTGTCGGGGGAGGGGGGATGGGCATTTATTGAACCTTAAAATCTGTACCCCCATAATATGCCGAAATAAAAAAGAAAGAAAGAAACACTTCCTAACAAATAAAATAGGAAGTGAAGGAAGATAGCATGCCCCTAGGAACTCTGAAGAGAGAGACAGAAGAAAACAACACTTAACATTGTCTGTGATCACTGGGCAGAAGCAGGCTTTCTATTTCAAGTCTCTTACGTATTATAAATAAAATATTATAATTATTTCCTCCTACTGCCCTAGCAACCCTTCCTCTACTCTTTTTTCTTTTTCTTTTTTTGAAGGGGGAGAGTAAGAAGGGGGATCCAATTTCCTTTTTCTGAAACAGGGTTTCATTCCGTTTCTCTGGGTAGAGCGCCATGCATCATCATAGCTCACTGCAACCTCACATTCCTGGGCTCAAGTGATTTTCTTGCCTCAGCCTCCCGAGTAGCAGGAACTACAGGTGTGCACCACCACACCCAGCTAATTTTAGTAGAGACGGGGTCTCACTCTTGCTCACCCTAGTTTGAACTCCTGAGCTCAAGCCATCCTCCTGCCTTAGCCTCTTAAGTGCTCAGAGAAACCACATCAACTCAGAAATTGGGGCCAGGTATCCTTCATAAATACTACTAGTCTTAAAGATAAGAATTTTTTTTTTTTTCTTTTTTAGACACTTCTTAGAAGTCAAAAGGATAAGAATTTTTTAAAAGACATAAAATTAGTTTTGAAGACTACATGTCTCCTCTCCTCCCCCACAGATTCTGATAAGACCCCACCTCCCTGTCACAGCTGAAAATTCTTATAGGAGTAAGCCACAGGGAGTCAGGATCCCTCTGATATGCAGAGGCAAGGAGAAAAGGCTGAGAACCACGAAGATAAGCTGTTCTTCCTTATGATAAAAAACCATTTTAAAGAAAAAAAATGTGTACTTTTTATTGTGTTCTTTGCAAAATCTATTTACAATACCATATAAATGTATTTTCAAGCCTTAAAAAAAGTATATGAGATTGTATTACATTTCAAGCTAACCTTACCAGTATTAGGGCAATGTGTCTCAAACTATGGTCCTCTGATCACATGGATCTGAACCATTTTGTTTTGCTTATTTTAAAATGCAGATTATTGGGCTATACCCTAGATGCTGAATCACAATGGTCAAGGGGGGTAAAGAATCTGTATTTTTAACAAACTCAAGGTGATTCTTCTGGTTTTTAAAGTTTAAGAATCGTTTAATTTGGACTTTCAGTTAACCAGGTAAAATAATTCAAGTAAGGGAAAAGTGAGGTAGCAGATGGAAAAGAGATGCATAAATCCATTCTTCAAGAACAAAGAAGTTTTCAACTTATATTCTTATTATGGCTGATGGTTAAGAATAGGAGTATAGCCTTTAGACTTGAGCTTAAAACCTGGCTCTCTCATTTATGCTGTGACTTCAGGCAAACTGTTAACCAATCTCACAGGGCTGTTGAGGGAATTACAAGTGCTAGCATATATTAAATGCTCGGCATTTAGTAAGTACTCAAATAGTAATCATTTATTATTTCTGAATCCTACTTCTCTCTATCTTTTGAAGAGGTTTAAATTATCTTAGGAACAAAAAAAAGAAAGGTTTAGGAGGCTTAGATTATTGTCATCCTAGGACTCAGGCTGTCTTCAAGAGACAACCCCTCAAACCTATCTTTCTACCTCAGTGTAACATCCTCCATTCTCAGCATGCCCATTTCTATCCTAACACCCAGGCTGCTAGATATTGAAATCTGGACAAGGTTAAAACTGAATTAATGTTCCCCAGAAAGCCTTCCCATTATATCCCACCCTGGCTCCAAGAATAGATTTTCATCCTTTGTATTCTCTAGTACTGATGGTTCACAAGAGAACCAAGGACAAGGAACAAAATTATCAATGAAGCTAGTCAAAATCATGATTGAAAAGGCAAGGCTAATCAACTGGAAACCAAAGGTCTATATAGGTAACCAGCAGAGTTCTCTGAACTTAGCAGTCTTGTCAACTAGCAAAAGACAACATTGAGTTCTTCAAGCACACTCTAAGAACTACTGATGGTACAGGCAGGCCCACCATGACCTGTTCTCCCGTGACAATAATAATGCTATAACACATAGATGCTTTTTCATTTATCATTTTACTTTTAGGATTCAACATAAAATGGATATCACCTTATTAGCTTCTCGAAAAAGGCAGTAAGAATTCTTTAACCCTTTGCACTCGCTTGCTTTTTTCTTTTTCTTTTTCTTTTTTTTTAAGACAGAGTCTCACTTTATTGCCCAGGCTAGAGTGAGTGCCGTGGCGTCAGTCTAGCTCACAGCAACCTCAAACTCCTGGCTCAAGCAATCCTCCTGCCTCAGCCTCCCAAGTAGCTGGGACTACAGGCATTCGCCACCATGCCCGGCTAATTTTTTGTATATATATATTAGTTGGCCAATTAATTTCTTTCTATTTATAGTAGAGACGGGGTCTCGCTTTTGCTCAGGCTGGTTTTGAACTCCTGACCTCGAGCAATCCGCCCGCCTCGGCCTCCCAGAGAGCTAGGATTACAGGCGTGAGCCACCGCGCCCGGCCGCTTGCTTTTTTCTTGATTCCTTTATTCTACTTGGGATTTAATTTTTTAAATACCCCAGATTTTACAAAGCATGGCAGGAGAATAAAAAACTGGAGTTTCTTTTCATACAAACTTATTTATTTGGATTTTTTAATATTTCAAATTATTGATACATTCAAATAGTAATTTTAATCTCTATAATTTTTGCTAACCGTATTGAGTCACACTCGACATCCGAGTGCAAAGAGTTAAATGATTTTGCCTGCATGTTACAGCAGTAACAAAGAACAGGTTTAAAAAAAGTGATCTATGGGCCCCGTTGTTGTGGGGAAGGTTTATAGCGGTCTGCTCAACCAAGGAAACCACTGCTATGAGAATTACACAAGAGGCTCCTGCTTCAGCTTTCTCATCACCTAAACGGCTCAAACTCTCTGCCCATCATGGAGTACAACTAGGTTAAACTGCAGCAATGTGGTGATGAAACCAACTATTCCAAGTCACCTTCAATAGCCAGTTTAAATCCACAAGTTGCAAATGGATATTGAATTCTTGAGAATCATCATCTTGTATACTTCTTTCTCTACCCCACAGTCCCTGGCACAAACTTTATTCATCATTTCCTAATTGAGGATGCTATCACTCAAAAGTCCAAGAGTGGCTAAAAAGGCTAATGGCAGCCTGCTATTTATTCCATTTCAAGTATGTGGGAAAACATTTTCTGGCCATCTGTTACTGTTATGAAGTATAGAGGCTAAGATGAAATCAAGTTGAAAAAATAGGTTTTGATCAAGTTTCATTTCTGCCAGAGGATTGCAATCTGCCAAAGAGACAACAGAGAAACCCTCTCAGATATCTTTGTAAAAATGTACCACAATGTTAGAAAGTGAGAATTATCTTTTTTAATTTATTTTTTTGAGACAGAGTCTCGCTTTGTTGCCCAGGCTAGAGTGAGTGCCGTGGCGTCAGCCTAGCTCACAGCAACCTCAAACTCCTGGGCTCAAGCAAACCTCCTGCCTCAGCCTCCCGAGTAGCTGGGACTACAGGCATGCGCCACCATGCCCGGCTAATTTTTTCTATATATATTAGTTGGCCAATTAATTTCTTTCTATTTATAGTAGAGACGGGAGTCTCGCTCTTGCTCAGGCTGGTTTTGAACTCCTGACCTCGAGCAATCTGCCCGCCTCAGCCTCCCAGAATGCTAGGATTACAGGCGTGAGCCACCGCGCTCGGCCGAGAATTCTTAGCTTTACAGATTCTCAGAATTTTAGAGCTACAAGGAATCTTATAAAAAGATTGCAAATAAGGAGACAAACAGCCAAAAAGTTAAATGACTTGCCCAAGAGTCACAGCTAGCCAGTGGTAAAGCTGGGACTAAGTAAAAGACAGAAATGAGACTTAACCCAACATTCACTCAACTTTTCCAGTACACTGCCTCCCTGTAATTCAGTATCTTTATTGTTAATACTAGGGTCAACAGGTTGCAATAATCAGTCTGCTTCAGGTTCCACAGAAACTGAACCCTTCTAGGAGAGATAAAAAGGTCCACAAACACACTTTGCATGCTTCATGAGTTTTTCTATGGAGATTCTCACAGCCAAGGCCTTAGATTCTAAGCTTACTACTCAAATATGCATTAGAAGTATTTTCATGTCAATACAAGTGGTTCGATAAAAAAAAAAAAAAAAGAAGTATTTTCACTGCTCAGCAACACTTATAGGCTCCCCTTAAGCAAAAATATAACAGAACCCTGTTATAGGTTCTGAGGCAGTTAGTTTAGATAGCAGGATTCCCTTCATCATCCAAAGAAAACATATCAATCACTAATATAGCTAACACTATTCCACCCCAGATAATCTGACAAAATATACCATTCAATCTTAGAGGTTTGCCCTAATAGGTTTTACTCTCAAAACTTCTACATGAAAAGATTATATGCCTTTCTTAGGAGAAAATTCTCTTTCCTTCTAAATTTGTGTATACTGTTTACAATGTTGAGTTTTTAAACTATTGTTATTTAGGATGCAATTTATAAACAGTGGTTCATTTCTGAACTATTTTGTTCATCTGATCTATATATACTTATGTCAATACCAAAGTCTTCATTATTGTAGCTTCATTTTAAGCATTGAAGGTATGTAATATGAATTCTTTCATTTTTTAAAGATTATTACCAATTTTTTTAAGATTATTTTGACTGTTCTAGGTCATTTTCATTTACATATAAAGTTTTAAATCATCCTGCTAATTTCTGTTTTAAGAACACTTGCTGAAATTCTTATTGAAAATGCCTTGAATCTATAGCTCAATTTAGGGAGATATGACATATTAATGCATCAGCCTGTACTTGAACATGGTATATATTCAAAGTATGTTATACTTATTTAGGTCTTCTTTAACTTCTCACAGCAATGTTCTGTGGTATTCTGTATACAGTTGACTCTTGAGCAATGGAGGGGTTAGTGCGGTACTGATCCCTGTGCAGTCAAAAATCCACATATAACTTTTGATTCCCCCAAAACTTAACTATTAATAGCTTACTGCTGACTAGAAGCCCTACTGACAAAACAGTCAATTAACACATATTTTGTAGTTTGCAAAAAGTGCAAGGTTTTCACACCTGCTACTATAGCTGCAGCAAGACAGTCTCACAAATTTCCTTTCCTTTTTTCACAATGGTCCCAACTGTGGATTCATTTATCTTGAAATGGTGAACAACTGCAGCTGCAGACCTTAATCTAGGGTACATATCAAGCCATTCAACTTTTTCTTATAGGCCAGGCATGGTGGCTCATGCCTGTAATCCTAGCACTCTGGGAGGCCACGGTGGGAGGATTGCTTAAGGTCAGGAGTTTGAAACCAGCATGAGCAAGAGGGAGACCCTATCTCTACTAAAAAAAAAAAAAAAAAAAAGAAAAATAGAAAGAAATTAATTGGCCAACTAAAAACATATAGAAAAAATTAGCCAGGCATGGTGGTGCATGCCTGTAGTCCCAGTTACTTGGGAGACTGAGGCAGAAGGATTGCTTTAGCCCAGGAGTTTGAGGTTGCTGTGAGCTAGGCTGATGCCACGGCACTCTAGCCCAGGCAACACAGTGAGACTCTGTCTCAAAAAAAAACAAAACAACTTTTTCTTGTAATGTCATGACTTTTCTCTGCTTCTGCTTCTTGGGAGTGCTTCCAGCATCACCAGTGGCACTTCCCATGGGTCCCGTGGTGTTATTCAATGTTTACAGTATTGCACTAAATAAAGTAAAAATACACAAGAACCACAAAAGATAACTTTTTACTATAGTCTCCGTGTGTCTATCCATTTTTTATACAATCTGACAATCTCTGCTTTTATATTGGAGTTTTAACCAATTTACATTTAGTATAATTATTGATACTGGTTGGATTTCATTCTGCTATTTGTTCCATCTCCTTTTTGTTCCTCTGTCCCTCCTTTCCTGTCTTCTTTTTAGTTAACTTAATAGTTTTTGTATTTCATTGCAACTATCTTATGGGCTTTTACCTATAACTCCTTGCTTGTGTGTGTTTATTGGGGGAATAGCTGCTCTAGGGATTACAATATATAACCTTCACTTATAACAATCAACTTGGAGTTAAAAAATTGTACTACTTCACATAAAAATGTAAGAACCTTAAAACAGTACAGTTCATTTACTGCCATTTTTTGAGCAATTATTGTCATAAATGTTATGTCTACATATGTTATAGATTCACAAAACAGTAAGCAATCTTGTCTTTTAAAGAAATTGAGAAGAAAAATATACAGTCTTCTATATTTCCTGTGTTTTCATTCTTTCCTGCAGATTCAAATTTTCATCTGGTGTCATTTCTCTTCAACATGAAGTTCCTTCAGTTTCTCTTGTAATACTACGAGAAATTTCTCAGTTTTCATTGATCTAAAAATGTCTTTATTTGACCTTCTGTTAAAGGACATTTTAGCAGAATATAGCAGATTCTATTTTGAGAATTTCTTCCCTTTAGCACTTTAAAGATGTCATCTCATTGTCTTCTGGTCTCTGTTGTTGCTGGTGGGAAGTCAACCATTAATTTATATCACTGTTCTCCTTTATGTGATTGTTCTCTAGCTGCTTTCAAGTTTTTCTCTTTATCTTTAGTTTTCACCAATATGACTGTTATGTCCCAAGGTATAGTTTTCTTGGTATCTGTCCTGCTTAGAGTTCACTGAGTTACTTGGATCTATAAATCTTTTATTCACCAAACTTAAAATTTTTCATCCATGATTTCTCCCTCACCATGTAACACCTTTACTGAAATATAATTTACATATCATATAATCCATCTATTTAAAGTGTACAATTCAATGATATTTAGTGTATTCAGAGTTGAGCAACCATAGCATAACCAATTTTTGAACATTTTCATTACCTTCCCCAAGAAAATCCATACCCTTTAGCAATCGCCCCAAGTCCCCAATCCTAGGCAACCATATTTTATTTTGTGTCTGTATAGATTTGCCTATTCTGGATATTTAATATAATGGGAGTCACAATATGTGGTCTTTTGTGATTGGCTTCTTTCACTTAACAAAATGTTTTCAAGGTTCATCCCTGCTGTGTCATGTATCAGCTCTTTATTCCTCTTTATGAACCAACAATATTCCATTGTATAGATATACCACATTTTATTTATCCACTAATCTGTTGATGGGCATTTGGGTTGTTTCCACTTTTTAGCTATTATGAATAACAATGCTATGGAAATCCATGTAAAAGCTTTTGTGTGAACATAGCTTTTATTTTTCTTGGTATACAGCTGGGAGTGGAATCACTGGACACATTTTACTTTATGAGAAACTGCTAAACTACTTTCCAAAGTCACTGCACCATTTTATACTCCCCAGAAGTGTTTGAAGGCTCCAATTTCTCTACGTCCTCACCAACACTTGTTATTATCTGTCTTTTTTATGACAGCCATCTCAGTGGGTGTGAAGTGGCATTTCATTGTAATTTTGGTTTGCATTTCATCGATGACTAATAAAATTGAACATCTTTTCATGTGTCATTTGTATATCTTTTTTTTTTTTTTTTTTTTTTTTTGAGAAAGGGTCTCACTCTATTGCCCAGGTTAGAGTGCAGTGGTGTCATCATAGCTCACTACAACGTCCAACTCCCGGGCTCAAGCAATCCTCCTACCTCAGCCTCCAGAGTGGCTGGGACTACAGGCGCACACCACCACACCTAATTTTTCTATTTTTTTGTAGAGACAGGGTCTTACTCAGGCTAATCTTGATCTCCTGATCTCAAGTGATCTTCCTGCTTCGGCCTCCCAGAGTGCTAGGATTACAGGCATGAGCTATCACCCTGGCCTCATCTGTATATCTTTTTTGGAGAAATTCCTATTCAGATTGTTTGCCTATTTTTTTTTTTTTTTTTTTTTTTTTTTTGAGACAGAGTCTCGCTTTGTTGCCCAGGCTAGAGTGAGTGCCGTGGCGTCAGCCTAGCTCACAGCAACCTCAAACTCCTGGGCTGGAGTGATCCTTCTGCCTCAGCCTCCCGGGTAGCTGGGACTACAGGCATGCGCCACCATGCCCGGCTAATTTTTTATATATATATCAGTTGGCCAATTAATTTCTTTCTATTTATAGTAGAGACAGGGTCTCGCTCTTGCTCAGGCTGGTTTTTTTTTTTTTTTTTTTTTTTTATTATTTTTTTTTTATTTTGGCATATTATGGGGGTACAGATTTTAAGGTTTCAATAAATGCACATTTCCCCCCCTCCCCCCAAAAGTCTGAGTCTCCATCATGACCATCCCCCAGATGGTGCACATCTCACTCACTATGTATGTATATACCCGCCCCCCTCCCCCCTCCCACCTGCCCAATACCCTATTACTGTAGCACCTATGTGTCCACTTAGGTGCTACTCAGTTAATACCAGTTTGCTGGAGAATATATCTGGTGCTTGTTTTTCCATTCTTGGGATACTTCACTTAGTAGTATGGGTTCCAGCTCTAACCAGGAAAATATAAGGTGTGCTATATCACCATTGTTTCTTAGAGCTGAATAGTACTCCATGGTGTACATATACCACATTTTATTAATCCATTCTTTGATTCAGGCTGGTTTTGAACTCCTGACCTTGAGCAATCCGCCCGCCTCGGCCTCCCAAGAGCTAGGATTACAGGCGTGAGCCACAGCGCCCGGCCTGTTTGCCTATTTTTAAATTGGGTTATTTGTCTTTTTATTATTGAGTTGCCAGCCATTATGTCCTCAATATTTTTGTCTTATTTTAATTACACATTTCTGTATAACAATCCCTCCTAACCTACTGTCATAAAATAATAAGCATTTTATTAAGCTCATGGATTCTATGCATTAGAAATTCATCCAAGGGACAAGAAGGATGGCTTTTCTCTGATCTATAATATCTGAGCCTTCAGCTGGGAAGATATGAATAGCTGGGAGCTGAGATCATCTAGAGGCTTCTTCACTCACATGGATGGCTTCTGGGCTAAAATGTCTCAAAGGCTAGGGTTAGGCATGCTAACTGTAGCACCTATATGTGTTGTTCCATGTAGTGTGTCACTTTCACCCCATTCTATAGGCTACAAGCCAGACAATACAGCCAACAGAAGAGCATGTAGAATGGTAGATATTGCTGATGCAGCCATCTTTGGAAAATACAATCTGCCAAATGTCTTATTTTCTTCCCTTTCCTTATAAGGACTCCAATTACATATATATTAGTATTGACCCACAGGTCACTGAAGCTCTGTTGGTCTTTGTTTTTCGATCTTTTCTCTCTCTTCTTTTTTTTTTTTTCAGACAAAGTCTCACTCTGTTGCCTGGGCTAGAGTGCCAGCCTAGCTAGGTGTCAGCCTAGCTCACAGCAACCTCAAACTCCTGGGCTCAAGAAATCCTGCCTCAGCTTCCCCAATAGCTGGGACTACGGGCATCTGCCACCATGCCCGGCTAATTTTTTCTATATATTTTTAGTTGTCCAGCTAATTTCTTTCTATTTTTAGTAGAGATGGGGGTCTTGCTCTTGCTCAGGCTGGTTTCAAATGTCTGACCTTAAGCGATCCTCCCACTTAGGCCTCCCAGAGTGCTGGGATTACAAGCGTGAGCCACCACACCCAGCCTTGTGTGTAAGCTTTTATAATAAAACATCCAAGAAAAATGAAAAAGGATGATATTGCTCTAAGAATAGGAATTATTTAAAAAATAATAAGTAACATTTAATAATTGCTTGCTTTATTCCAGGCACTGTTCTAAACACACACACACACATATATATACATGAATTTTTTTTTTTTTTTTTTGAGACAGGATCTCACTCTGTTGGCCAGGCTACAGTGCAGTAGTATCATCATAGCTCACTGCAATCTCAAATTCCTGGGCTCAAACAATGCTCCTGCCTCAGCCTCCCAGTAGCTAGGAGTGCAGGCACACGCCACCACACCCAGGGTCTCACTATGTTACTCAGGCAGGTCTTGAACTCCTGGCCTCAAGTTATCTTCCCGCCTCAGCCTCCCCAAGTGCTAGGATTACAGGCATAAGCCACTGTGCCTGGCCTATATATTTTTATTTTATTTTATTTATTTATTTATTTTTGAGACAGAGTATCACTGTGTTTCCTGGGCTAGAGTGCCATGGCGTCAGCCTAGCTCACAGCAACCTCAAACTCCTGGGCTCAAGGAATCCTTCTGCCTCAGCCTCCCAAGTAGCTGGGACTACAGGAATGCGCCACCATGCCCGGCTAATTTTTTCTATATATTTTTAGTTGGCCAATTAATTTCTTTCTATTTTTAGTAGAGACGGGATCTTGCTCTTGCTCAGGCTGGTTTTGAACTCTTGACCTTGAGCAATCCGCCTGCCACAGCCTCTCAGAGTGCTAGGATTATAGGCGTGAGCCATCACACCCGGCCTATATTTTTAATTATTTCTCTCAATGGCCTCATGATGTAAAAGATTACTATTATCCTCATTTTATAGATGAGGAAACTGAAGCATAAAAAGTTTTAAAAACTTGCCCAAGCCACAGAGCTTGTAACTGGCAGAAGTAGGATTCAAAATCCAGCAGTCTGGCTCAAGAACTTACAACCTTAACTACCCCATACCATCCCTCTGACTTTTTAAAAAGTCAACACAGATGTAGAGGTTTGGAGAAGTTCCAGTTGCCTCAGACCCAGGTCAAAGGAAGTAGCAACTGAAGGCAACAGAGCCTTCTGATATCTTGGCATAGTACAAAAGGCCTCTAGGATATACCTCACTCTCTCTGATATCGATTCAGGTTGTGTTCCATCCTCGAACCCTACATTCTAGATATACAGAACCACAGGCAGCCTCCTAAATGCACCCTGCTGCTTCTCAACTCAGTGCCATTGTTTATACAGCTCCCTCTGCCTGGCATCACCTTTATTCCCCTGTCTGGGCCACCCCCACCCACGCCACCCTATCCGCAGCTCCACAGATACTTCTTAATGCTTTACTGAGCTTTTTGGTTACAGGTCTATAGGCAGTTAGGTCCCTGAATAGAACCCTCAACTCACTGTCTCTCAGTTCCCTTTGCTTGGCATACAATGTAGATGGGCAATAAATGTTTGCCTAAAGAATTAACGAATATGACCTCAAAAAAAGCAGAGGGGGAAAAAACACATTAAAAATACAAAAAAAAAAAAAAAAAAAAAGATTTAATGAATAAATGGTCTCAAAAACAGAGTCCTCAAAGGTAGCTCAGGGTTTGAGTCAACCTGAAAGGCTAGACTCCCTAAACTTCCTTTCCCAGGCATCTGACAATCACTGAACTTTCCTGCAGCAAGCTTTCCTCAAAGAGACTGAGAAACTCCTCATGTTTGGCTCCAGAGGACTAAGAAGCCACAGCCAACTCTGCCTGAAACGAAGACAATGTGAGGCCAAAGGACATATGCACTACAATACACCACCAGGCCTCCAACTTGTATCAACCTCTGTTAAGACACCTTCTCAAGTGAAATGTATTCCTGAACTGCAGCCCTTACTTTGATCCAAGTTAAAAACCACTGAGGGAGGGAGGAAGGAAGGGAGGGAAAAACAAATTTCTCTGAGAAAAGGGAAACAAATGTTTTCGGCACTGCCTGGGAAAGCACCCAGACCAGATCAGATGCCAGAGGCAGTCAGCTTGGATGAACTTATTCTCTTCTTGTCTAGATTGTCTACATATTAGAACTCCTACCTTTCAAGTGACTCATATTTACCACAAAGTGCTGCCCAGACCACCCCCTTTCTTGTCCCCACTGTCACTGCAGTAGAAACCATTCTGGATAAACAAAACAAACTGGGATATCTTTTGGAGTATTTGTAGATTCAGAAGCTATGAAAGTAAGGGTAGCTCACGGGGGCTGACCCTGTAGGATATATTCTGAATTAGAGCCAGTCATTTATTTGGTAGCATTCCTGCTCCAAATTATGTTTTCTATCTTTCCCCTTGACTTAGCTGAAATCTGCAGTGGTCTCCAACCTTTTGGCACCAGGGATCAGTTTCATGGAAAATAATTCTTCCAAGGACCCGGATGAGGTGGAGTGGGGTGTCCTGGGTAGAGAGAGGGTAGTGCAGAGCTCAGGCAGGCCACCAACTGCGGCCCAGGGTTTGGGGACCATAGTGACTTAAAGAACTGAGAATTCTGGTGAGAAAGTAAGAGAAACAGAGCACACAGGCCTAGCAGAGGGCTGAAGGCAGAATCAGAACAATTGGGGGCATGAAAAGAAGAACCTGAGGAGGTGGGAAGGAGTCATAAAGGAGGGAAAAGCAGCCAGGCAAGGTGGCTCACACTTATAAACCCAGCACTTTAGGAGACTAGGCTGGAGAATCACTTGAGGCCAGGAGTTTAAGACCAGCCTGGGCAACATAGCAAGATTTCATCTCTACCAAAAACAAAAATTTTAATTAAAAACAAAAAAACGGAAGGAAGAAAGAATGTACAAAAGAAGGAAACAAATTTTAGCTGTTTCAAAATTTTGTACAAAAAAAATTTCACAGAAGTCAGTGGTTCTCAACCTTAAAAAACTCAATTCCTTTTTTTAACAATTATTTCACAATGCCTCTTTTACTTACTAAAATGATTTTTACATATAATATAAATTATAAATATCTACTTACATACATATTTCAAGAAAAAAATAAAACATTCAAAGTATATTATAAAGGGAAAATAATTTATAATAAAATCATTTGTACTTCAATACGCAAATGCTCCAACATCACTGCACTAGGAGACAGAGTTGTCAGATGTTTGCAATGGGTGCAAACATATGTGAAATTACTCAGATTATGACAGCCACAAATGCAGACATATACAAGTTTATTGTGTTGATAACTCCAATACCATGAATGGCACTGCCAAGAGTGATAGCATTTTCCAAAATGGTGAAAAACTCTTGGTAAAGTTCAAAACAATATTCCCTGGCCGGGCACGGTGGCTCATGCCTGTCATCCTAGCACTCTGGGAGGCCGAGGCAGGCAGATTGCTTAAGGTCAGGAGTTCGAAACCAGTCTGAGCGAGATCCCATCTCTACTAAAGATAGAAAGAAATTAATTGACCAACTAAAAATATATAGAAAAGATTAGCCGGGCATGGTGGCGCACACCCGTAGTCCCAGCTACTGGGGAAGCTGAGGCAGGAGGATTTCTTGAGCCCAGGGGTTTGAGGTTGCTGTGAACGAGGCTGACGGCACTCTAGCCCAGGCAACAGAGTGAGACTCTTGTCTCCAAAAAAATAAATAAATAAATACTTTTTCTTCTCCTTTACCTCCCAATAACTCCTTCAAATAGTTCCTTAAGAACCAAACCCAGAACTCCACCTAGTAGGCTTATATATAATCAATCTAGCTTTTATGGGCTAACTTAGGAAACTATTCAAAACTATGACCCTTGTTTTTGTTTTGTTTTGTTTTGTTTTTGAGACAGGGTCTCACTCTGTTGTCTGGGCTAGGGTACAGTGGCATCATCATAGCTCACTGTAACCTCAAACTCCTGGGCTCAAGCAATCCTCTTGCCTCAGCCTCCTGAGTAGCTGGGACTAGGGCGCACACCACCATGCCAGCTAATTTTTCTATTTTTTAATAGAGATGGTGTCTCACCATGGTGCTCGGGCTGATCTTGAACTCTTGGCCTCAAGTGATCCTCCTGACTTGGCCTCCCAAAGTGCTGAGAACACAGGCATGAGCCATTGCACCCGGCCATAACACTATTTCTACTGGACCATATACTCCAAATTTCAAACTTGGAAGTAAAATTTGGGAACACAGCACTTCCATTAAGTCAGACTTAAATACACTGATATCTTACCATCAATGTTCTCTATAATTTTTTAATGATGGGCTAGCAGCCAAACTACATATAACCAATGCACTAAAAAGGCTGTGCATACATGTAAAAAGACTTCTGATGCAGGCAAATAAAACAACAAAGTCAACCCACAAATATTTTATGATATATCTTATCTTTGTGACAAGTAGATACCCTTTACCTAAATTACTAAGGTGTTAAATTACTTTTCCACTTTAGTATATACTGATTGATTCTACTGCTTGTAAATACTGGAAAATGTTTTTCAGTATCTGTGTTTAGAAGCAGTAGTTGCCTTTACCACAGAGATAAAAGGCCCTTTAACAATACTGGCTGAAATGGATTTCCTTGCCCTCCTACACCCTTACTCCCCAAGTCTAAGGGTCTCTAAATTACAATCACACATTCTTACTCCACAAATTTCTGTACCCACTTCACCCACTCAAAGCATCCTCAAACTCTCTGGTTTTGAAGAAGCCAAGAGGCACAATCCCTGCTATTGTGGAGGCCATACCACAGTGGGTATAAAGAATTAAGCTGTGTGAAAAGAACCTTTCTTTTCAGTGATTAATGCCATAGGCACAGATTATTCAACCAGGTTCTGTATTAGGTGAGGGTAACTAAATGACCTCTAATATTTTTTTCACTCTAAGAATACAGTATATGATTATGTTATCATCTTAGACTCTATATAAGTAAATCCTCTATATAAGTAAATCCCAACGCAGTGTAAACATTTCAGCTATTTTACCTGTACTGAGGTCAAAGTTATCTCCTTATAGTATGACTTGAGATATGAAAAAAGATAAACAACCTTTAGTTCCTTCTCTCCTCAAGCACCAATGTGAACACCATTAATCTCTAGGCACAACCTTTAAGATGATGAAAAGTATTATCTTCAAAAACTGACAACCTGGAAGATGATGAAAAGTATTATCTCCTCAAGTACCCATGAGAAAGCATTATTCTCAAGGTACAACCTTGAAGATGATGAAAAAAGTATTATCTGCAAAAATTAACACTGATCTCCCTTAAGCAACTGTAATAAGTAAAGATAAATAGTAATGGTCACTGTTTACTGAGTATTTTTTTAAGATCAAGCATTTTTATACATTATTTCTAATCCTCAAAACAACATTATGTGTTAATCATATACTGTATTCTTAGAGTGAAAAAAATATTACAGGTCATTTAGTTACCCTTACCTAATACAGAACCTGGTTGAATAATAATCTGTGCCTATGGCATTAATCACTGAAAAGAAAGGTTCTTTTCACACAGCTTAATTCTTTATACCCACTGTGGTATGGCCTCCACAATAGCAGGGATTGTGCCTATTGGCTTCTTCAAACCACATACCAGGGCAAGGTGAGGTGAGGAAACTAAAATTTCAAGAAGCTAAAAGACTTGCTGAACATCTAGCTTAGAAGCAGCAGAATCAAAATTCACAACCACCATTTGGAATCCAAAGCCTGGTTCTTTCTGCTACATTGACATACTTTTCAATCAATTTTTTTTTTTTTTTTTGAGACAGAGTCTCGCTTTGTTGCCTAGGCTAGAGTGAGTGCCATGGCGTCAGCCTAGCTCATAGCAACCTCAAACTCCTGGGCTCAAGCGATCCTTCTGTCTCAGCCTCCCGAGTAGCTGGGACTACAGGCATGAGCCACCATGCCCGGCTAATTTTTTCTATATATATTAGTTGGCCAATTAATTTCTTTCTATTTATAGTAGAGACAGGGTCTCGCTCTTGCTCAGGCTGGTTTTGAACTCCTGACCTTGAGCAATCCGCCCGCCTCGGCCTCCCAGAGAGCTAGGATTACAGGCGTGAGCCACCGCGCCCGGCCTTCAATCAATTTTAAAGCAGGTAATTTTCATTATTATGAACCACACATTAAACTGCTATATATCAAATACATACTACAGTAGTGCCTTGAAAATTTTATTGCTTTTAAACACTTCTTTTAAAGACACAAAACAACCCTTTTACTATAAAAGGGAATCACCCTTGGAAATGTATAAGATTGTAATAGAAAAGCTATGTAATATAAATTTTCATTTCTTTAGTAAAGAGGAAAACACTGCATCAATGGAGTACTGAGATTACAGAGCAGAATGAAACTATTAATATCCAGGGTAGTCTTAAGACCAAATATTTAACAAAAATCCAATGTCTGGACAACAGCCCCTCCTTTCTCTTTATGTACACAATTGTTATTTTGACAGCAGGCTAAGGCATCTCATCTATTCCAAGTAAGAAATTTTATGGGATTAATGGTTAGAAATAACCCTAATTATTTTCATTATACCTTAATAATTTGAACATTATTCCAAAAAAGACCTTATGTTTTCAAGGTTCTGACATTTGCTTGTGACTAAAATTTCAAACACCTCATAATTTAAAAACTGAACAGGCAATAAAAATAAAGTACCTAGCTGGTTTACCACATATAAAGTAAAAAAAAAAACAAAAAAATTTAAAACATATCCACCAGAATGTCTAAAATGAAAGATACAAAAATGTTGTCAAGAACACAGACTTTATGGGGGGAGGGGGGAAAGGGCATTTATTGAAACCTTAAAATCTGTACCCCCATAATATGCCGAAATTAAAAAAAAAAAAAAAAAAAAAGAACACAGACTTTGGAAAACTGGCAATATCTATTAAAGCTGAACATATGCATATCCTACAATCCAGAAATTCTACTCTATGTATAGTCCCAAAAGATATATGTACATATCTTCATCAAAGGACACGTACTAGAACAGCAGTCTCCACCCTTTTTGGCACCATGGACCAGTTTCACAGAAGACAATTTTTTCACGGAGTGGGGGTCAAGGGAACGGCTGGGGTGGTTATAAATACAGAAGAAGCTTCGCTTGCCCTCCTCTCATCTCCTGCTGTGTTGTCCGTTCCTAAGTTTGCTGTGTCGCCCGTTACTAATGAAAGACATTTTTTCCACTTTGGAATGGGAGTGGAAGGTGCATGGAGCTCTGGCGATAACGCACGGCCCAGTTCGTAACAGGCAACAGACTAATACTGGGCCACAGCCCATGTACTGGGGACTACGGTATTAGAACATTCCTAGTAGCAATATTCATAATGGCCCTAAGCTGGGAAACTATCCAACTGTCCATCAAGAGTAAAATGTAGGGCGCGGTGGCTCACGCCTGTAATCCTAGCACTCTGGGAGGCCCAGGTGGGCGGATTGCTCGAGGTCAGGAGTTCAAAACCAGCCTGAGCAAGAGTGAGACCCCGTCTCTACTATAAATAGAAAGAAATTGGCCAACTAATATATATAGAAAAAATTAGCCGGGCATGGTGGCACATGCCTGTAGTCCTAGCTACTTGGGAGGCTGAGGCAGGAGAATTGCTTGAGCCCAGGAGTTTGAGGTTACTGTGAGCTAGGCTGATGCCACGGCACTCACTCTAGCCTGGGCAACAAAGTGAGACTCTGTCTCAAAAAAAAAAAAAAAGAGTAAAATGTATAAATAAACTGAGGTATATTTGTATAATGGAATACTATACAGTGATGAAAAATGGAGTCTACAAGTTGATATAAAATATGACTTAATCTCACAAACATAATGTTCCACTAAAGAAGCCAGACATAAAAGCACACATATCATATGATTCCATTCATATGAAGATCAAACTAATCTATGCTGTTAGAAATCAGAACAATTATTAGTTACCCTTTGGTGGAAGTAATGACAGGAAGGAGGAACAAGGTGGAGTGGGAGGTTTCTTGAGCGCTGGTAATATTCTGTTTCTTCATGTGAGTGCTGGTGACATGAGTATGTTCAATTTGAAACACTCAATAGATAAGAGGTATTATAGCAGCAGGTTAAAGAGCACAGCTCTAGAATCAAATGCTGCATTTGAATCTCAGTTCTATAACTTGCTAGCTATGACTTTGGGCAAGTTATTTAACCTTTCTGTGCCTCATTTCTTCATCTATTAAATGAGCCTAATATGTACCTAATAGGGTTACTATGAGGATTAAATCATCATAAGACTTGTAAAGAGCTTATTAGCACAGTTGTCTATTATTAAATACTTGCTAAGTAAATAAAGGTGCTTTATTCTGAAGCAACACAAGAAAATGAAAAAGGGAAACAGAGAAATATATGGTTTACTGTTATTAGAAATTGCATGAAATAATTATTTGGGAAATGAATATGACAATAACTAAAGGCTAAAGGGACGTGATATGGAAGTTGAGACTAGTCCTATAAACCTCCACCTAAAAGGACCTTGAATAAGTAGTCTCTCAAAGCTTAGAGCTCCTCACTGTCTACTTGGAGACTGGCCTCCATATTCTCTAAGATCCTCTAGAATAATGAGTGATGAGTGGAGGCACTGATCACGAACTAACAGGGCTGAGCCCATTTCAGAAGGAATTCTGAAATCTTCTATGCCTCTGAATTTCACCTAATACTTCGGATTTCAAAGTATCTATCCTGCCTATCAGCCATGTCTCTGTCACTCAGGTTCACTTTTTCTACAGTCAGTAGAGTAAATAACTAACATTTCTGATGGGTTTCTAAAAAGCTAGTAGGTTTTAGCTTTCATAGTGTCATAGTGTCCCTAACTTCTCTGGCCATGTTATATAGCTACTCTTTATTAAATACCTACTTACACATCAGTGCAGCACTGTAATAAAAACTGTATCTCTAATTGTCCAAAAAATCTGCTAGGTATGTATCACTCTTCCTCCTTCTTGTATTTTACAGATAAGAAAACCAAGGCTCAGAAAGGCTGCCTTGCTTTTCAGTGGCAGAGCTGGAAGGTGAGTGTGGCTTGTTTGGCTCTAGAGTCCATGCTCTTTCCATTAGCCACAGTCCCTTGACTTTCTTTATAATCCATCATATTTTTTATTTCTTTCTTTTTTTTGAGACAGAGTCTCACTTTGTTGCCCAGGCTAGAGTGAGTGCCGTGCTGTCAGCCTAACTCACAGCAAGCTCAAACTCCTGGGCTCAACCAATCCTGCTGCCTCAGCCTCCCAAGTAGCTGGGACTACAGGCATGCACCACCATGCCCGGCTAATTTTTTAATTTTTTCTATATATATTAGTTGGCCAACTAATTTCTTTCTATTTATTGTAGAGACGGGGGTCTCGCTCTTGCTCAGGCTGGTTTCAAACTCCTGACCTCGCGCAATCCACCCACCTCGGCCTCCCAGAGTGCTAGGATTACAGGCGTGAGCCACCATGCCCGACCTATAATCAATCATATTTTTCCTTACCTGTATAATGAAAGGCTATTAGCTAAGGTGATCTAAATCAAGAAAAACCTAATTTAGTGAAAAATCATTTTTGAATATTTTCACATGAATGATTACTTTGTTTCTAAATAAAGGTTTTCTCCAAGGTCTATTTAAATGAATACTGTACATTAAAGCTGTATGTATTAAGCAGTAGTCATATAAACCGTGGGTTAAAGCCTTTAAAAAACATTTACATTTCTTCCCTGCTGCATCCTCAGTGCCCAGCCCATATTCTAGACATTTAAGAAAAACATCTTGAACACCATTCTCCCCAAATCTTGTTTACCAAAATACTAATAAGGAGAATGCATTCCAACAAGCCACTTTATTATCTGAAAAACTTCATGCCCCAAATTAGACATAATATGAAAGTCACTGGGTTATCCTCTCTGCTATAGGATATTTTCTTCCTGGTCAAATGGCACTGTCATCATTAGCAACAAGTAATTATCAAACAGCTATAATACACAATTAACACAGTGACTCAGTATACCTTCCCTTCTCTCTCTTTCCCATCAGGTTTAGCAAGCTACAGAGCCATAGTCCTCCCCAGGCAGGCCAGCCAGTGTATGTGTGGTGCAGACTATACAGAGACACAAATGTCATACATAATTAGGTAACTTTTCCAAACTAAACAAACACGAAGGCCCCAGGAGTTTGGCCTTTCCCCCAGCCAGACTCATATCCTAGCACCTCTTCCTGGAACTCTGAAATCACAGCTATAACATAATCAACCTCTTCCACCTCCTCCTCAGTCCCCTGCCCAATGTACAGAAAATCCGAAATTTACCCCAATGTCTGTCATATTTATTCCTACTTCATCTAAAAAAGATACTTTGTTCACCACGGATTCAATAAAAATGTGTCAGCATATACTGTTAAAATTTTTATTTAAAAACTATGTTGGGCGCGGTGGCTCACGCCTGTAATCCTAACTCTCTGGGAGGCCGAGGCGGGAGGATTGCTCGAGGTCAGGAGTTCGAAACCAGCCTGAGCAACAGTGAGACCCCCATCTCTACTATAAATAGAAAGAAATTAATTGGTCAACTAATATATATAGAAAAAAATTAGCCAGGCATGGTGGCGCATACCTGTAGTCCCAGCTACTTGGGAGGCTGAGGCAGCAGGATTGCTTGAGCCCAGGAATTTGAGGTTGCTGTGAGCTAGGCTGACGCCATGGCACTCACTCTAGCCTGGGCAACAAAGCAAGACTCTATCTCAAAAAAAAAAAACAAAAAAACTATGTTCACAGAGGGTACACAGAATATGTGTACTATAGGAGAAAGTGTGCCAGTTAAGAAGCTCAGTTCTGGTCCACCACTGTACCTTCCCGTGCAACTTGGCAAGTCACGTGTCCTCTCTAGGTTTAGTTTCCTCAGCCATAAAATGAGGGGGATGTTGAACTAGGTCAAAGATGAACCACCCAGTTCCAGGATGCCTTGAGAGGTTTAGACATGTGCTTTGGGGATTTAGTAACTCCTCCAGGCCAAACTATATTAAAAAATTACCTGTTTGCATATATGGATTTTTCTGGAGAGGTGTTATGACTTGTATCAAATTGTCACACAGGTTGTAGCTAAAAAAATAACTATAAGGTCATGTTTTATTGAGCCCTTACTATGTATTAGGCACTATATTAAGTCCTTATATACATTAACTCATGTAACCCTCACAATAACCCCTTGAAGTAGGTACTGCTATCCCCATATTAGAGAAGAAGAAAGTAAATCAGAAGCCCGGGATGTTAAACACAGTGCTATGATAGGTGAAATCATCTCTAAACCCTAATATCTATGTCCATTCAAATTAATAGAGTTTTCCTCTGGTTAAATTCTGTCCCATTCTGCAATCTTTGATCATGCCCCAAATACTTTTAAAACCCTACACAGAACCACCAGACTCACAGAACACTCAGATTAACACTACTTGAGAAAGAATATGTTAGGTTAATCCAAGTAAAGTGTCCCAAGGCACTTTCCAACTCCAGCCTCCAATCTGCTTTTTCTTTTACAATGTGGTGATTAACCAAAAGATGCATCTGAATCTAATTACTGATTAATGCCTAAGGTCAAAGTAACAGAAAATAAGCCACAGTGCCAGCCAGGTAAAGGGGATGCAGTGGCTTACCTATGCCATAAGACCCAAAAACAAGCCAGGCACGGTTGGCTCACGGCCATAATCCTAGTAATCTGGAAGACTGAGGCAGGAGGATCACTTGAGCTCAGGAGTTTGAGACTAGCCCCAGCAAGAGTGAGAACCATCTCTACTAAATATAGAAAAATTAACCCAGTGTGGTGGTGCCTGTAGTCCCACCCACTCGTGAGGCTGAGGCAGGAGGATCACTTGAGCCCAGGAGTTTGAGGTTGCTGTGAGCTAGGCTGATGCCACTGCACTCTACCCGGGCCACAGAGCAAGACTCTAAATAAAATAAATAAATAAATAAATTTTTAAAAAGGAAAAAGAAGACCCAGAAAGATATATCAGTGTGTAGGTATCCCATGTTGACTGGCATCTTCCCCCCGGCCCCCCCCCCACACACACAACACCTTCTAAAAACCACTGACCACTGAGGAGCGAAGCCCTGAATCACTCTTTACTTGAGATACAAAGTCTGGTTAAGGTGTTAACCATCACCAACTCCAGCCCGGAATAAGAAGCGAAGTGAAAAGCTAGTTCCCTAGTTCCCAATTTTTGTGGCCACCAGTTCTGACAATCTGCAATTGTAACACGAACTAGCAGTCACCAAGCTACATCTGAAAACTATTTTGCCTGCCAACCTCCTCATGCTCCAAAATTACGGAGCGACATAACATTGCTTAATAGAAGACTGCAAAGCAGAAGTGAACGTTGTTGGTTCTTTTCATAGGCTGTCAGAAAACCTCTCCATCGTCTTAAAGGGAAGGTTGCTGAAACTTTATCCCCAACTCTCATGACCTTTCTCCAATTAAAAACTGTGTAATGCGAAGAGAAGCAAAGGAGAAAGGAGTTCAGGAGAATGGCCCTGGGTGCAGGGCTTTTTCAAGGGTGATGCAACAGGGTCAGATACAAGGGGAGCAGGAGGTGGGAGCTTCTAGGAAAGAAAACCAGCGTCGTCCTTGGGAATCTGAGGGGAAATGGCTATGGAGGACTGGGTGGCAGGGTCAGAAAGGGCAAGGGGGACGGCGTCCGGGGGAGGAGGGCAGTGCAGCGGGCGGGCAGAGGTCCCAGGTAGGGGCGGCGGGTTCAAACACGAGAGAAGGCAGAGGGAACAGAGCAGGGGCCGGAAGGAAAGGGTGGGCTGCGTCGGGGCCTCGGAGAGACGGTCAGAGGACGGGGGACCTGAGGAGTGGGACCTGAGCTGGAGGCAGCAAGCCGGGAGAGCCCTCTGGAAAAGCCCAGGGGGCCGCTGGGGTGCGGAGGGGTCTAGGGCTCTGGTCCGAGGGCAGGAGCGCCCTATACCGGAGGGCCAGGGCGGGGGAAGAACGGAGTGGGGACAACGGTTGGCGCCGCGAGCGCGGGGGAGGTGTCTAGGCTCGAGTTGAGGCAGGGGCCGCCACGCAGTCCCGGCGGGCCGGAAGGAGGGAGGCGGCCCCGAGCGCGGCGCAAGGGAGGAGGTCCAAGGTTAGGGAGGGCCCGGGGCAGCCGGGGGCGGCGCTGGTGCTCTCACCGGGACAGGTGTTTCAGGATCTGCTTCTTAATGATCCCGGCCATGCCGGAGCCGCGGCCCGCGTGGAAGGCAGGCAGGCAGCTGTGGCCTCCTCAGTCGTGGAGAAGTGGCGACCCTCTCACCTCGCCGCGGCGCGGGCAGCGGGCGCCGCCGCCACAGCAGCCGCCATGGCGCTCTCGTCCCTCCGGGACGCCTGGAGCTCCGCCACGATCCCACCCACCCGCGCGGCGCCGCGGCCGCCAGCCCAGAGCGACGCGAGGAGCGCGCGCCGCCGGCCGGCCGGGCTCGCAGAGGCCCGAGGCGCGCGCGGAGGGCGGGGGCGCGCGCAGTGCCCGAGCGGACCGGCTCCGCCCCGCCCCCCCCAGGCGCGGGCCCGCCCCCGGCGAGCGAGGTCGGCAGACTCCCTGCCTCCCCCTGCGCTGCGCGGGTTCGCGCTCGGCGGTCGCCTTGAGGCTTCCGAGTCTTTTATTAAAGAACCTTTTGCAGAAAAAAATTAGATAATTGCGCAGCTCCCGCATGGCAGGGTCCGCGTCCCATTTGTTTCCCTCACGCATTCACTAATTATTTGAGCATCCACTCTACTCCCGGAATCAGGCTGGGAGTGAAACGTAGTGTACGAGACCTCACACCGGAGAAGAGACGCAAACCGGCCGCTGTGGCCGGCTGCTGGGGTTTGCGCTCCGGCACGGAGAAGGCCTCGCCGCCCTTGGCGCCGCTCTGGCTCCTTAACCGAAGCGGATGTTCGCTGAAGACCTTAGCGCTCCCTCCCAAATGTAGGGGGAGAAGAAAATGAGACGGCAAGTTGTTAAAATTACTAAGGACTTTAGAGATCGACCTCTTCATTTTACAAATAAGGAAAGTGAAGCCCAGTGAAATAAGTTTTGCCAAGGTTACCTATGTATGAGATGCAGGATGAGGACCCACGTGTTCTGACTCTCAGTCCAGTGCTATTTCCACTGGATTTCATCCATACATTTAAAAGCATGCCAGGGACACCTGTAGACCCAATTGCAAAGAAGAAAAGGTGGCAGTTCTCTGGACTTAAATTTTTAAGCAAAAACCTGAAAGAAAGAAAAAAAAAAAAAACTCCGAGACAGCCTTAAAGGAAGTGTCAACGGAAAAAAAGCCAAAGTCTGCAAAATAATTTTAAAGAGATTCATTCTGAGCCAAATTTGAGGACCATGACCCAGAGCCATTGCCAAAAGGCCTTGGGCAAGTGGACTCGCTGTGGCTGGGTTACAGTTTGGTTTTTATACATTTTGGAGACAAGGGTTGCGGTAAAGCCATCAATCAATGCGTGGAGGCATACATTGGTTTGGCCCAAAAAGGAGGGCCATCTCCAAGGGGGGGGGCTTACAGGTTATAGGTGGGTTTAAAGATTCTTTAGATTGTAATTGGCTAAAGACATGAAGCTTTGTCTAAAGACCTGGAATGTTTTAACATAAACTGTTTACCAGAGATAAACCACCATTTGTTGCAAATTGGGGGCCTGCAGGTTTATCTTTGCATACCCTTAGGCCTGTTAATGGGTTACAAAGGAAGTCTCCAAGAAGGGAGGGGGGCATGATAAGGCACGTCTGACCTCCCTCCTCCTGGCAGGCAACTTTTCCCTAGAATATTCCTTTGGCCACGAGGGGGTCCATTCAGTCAGCTGGTGGGGGGGGGTTGAGCATTTTATTTCACGGAAGTCTTATTCATTCTTGTGAATATATATACTACATGCACATAATACAAAAATCAAAGACATACAACTGTAAATCTCCCTTCCTCCCCTGTCCCTCAGCCATTCAGGCCTCTTCCCCAAAAAACAATTGTTACCTGATTTCCTGATTTCAGAGATAATCTAAGCATGGTCAACCACATAAAATAACCAACAGACGTCATGCATTTCTATTCCTTTGTCGTAAGTTCAAATTTTCCCAGAAGTCCCCAAAATATTACATAATAGGAAAGCAAATCATCCTTAGCCCAGGTGCTGTACTAGGCACTCCCCTCCAATAGGACTGAATATCACTATATGTCCCTCTGCCCTCCTCTCACCAGAATACAGACCAATAGAGCCTATGGAAGAAGAGATTTCCTACCAGCACTATTGGCCATTATTGCTTTTTCCCAGTTGGGCTGTTGGCCACAAGGTTGCCTTGGGGGAATTTCTTGCATTTCAGGCCTCTTTTCTGGGAGCACGCCAGCAGAAGTGATTGGCCATTTGAATCAGCTATGTATAACAAAACCTACCTCAGCTCAGAGACTCAGCATCCTCGCTGAATGCATCATCATGCCTGGTGAATGAGCTATTTTTTGTTGAATCCAAAAACCCATGTTTTACAAAAATCTTGCCCTTTAGGGACCGGGGAATAGGAGAGTTCACATTCTCATCAACAGTTTGAAAGTGTGGGGGGGTTTTTTTGTTTGCTTTCTTGTTTTTTGGTTTGTTTTTGTCACCCTGGGTAGAGTGCAGTGGTGTCTTCATAGCTCACCACAGACTCAAACTCCTAGGCTCAAGTGATCTTCCTGCTTCAGCCTCCCTAGTACCTGGGGCTACAGGCGAGCACCACCATGAAAGCTAATTGTTTTCTATTTTTAGTAGAGATAGGTGTAAGAGTCAATTCACAGAGCCACGAGACAGAGAGACAGAGTCGCCAAGGCTGTAATTATCAAAAGGAGTTTTATTGTCTAGCTCAAGCTAGGGTCGGAGCCCCCAGAGTGCCAGCACAGTGGCCTCTTTTTCAGGCAGGGACTCCCCCTTGTGTGCTAGTGAGCCTTTTATACCTAAGCTGTTTACATGCTGATCATGCATCTGCCCCCACAGTGATTCTTACTTCATCCTACCCCTGATAGGCTCCAACCTGTTCCGGTCCTAGCTGAAAGACTCCGGTTTCCGTGTTGTCTTTCTCCTCTGCATCCCATAATGTATTCATAATGCCTTGCAGTTAGCAAGCAAGCAGAAAACAGAAGCTGGAAGGTGTCCGTTGTCCTAATAGCCCAGTATTTTACACAGGGTCTCACTCTTGCTCAGCCTGGTCTCCTGAGCTCATGCGATCCTCTTGCCTTGGCCTCCCAGAGTGTTAGGATTACAGGCATGAGCCACTGCACCTGGCCTGTGCACTTTTTTTTTTTTTTTTTTTTTTTGAGACAGAGTCTCACTTTGTTGCCCAGGCTAGAGTGAGTGCCATGGTGTCAGCCTAGCTCACAGCAACCTCAATCTCCTGGGCTCAGCGACCCTACTGTCTCAGCCTCCCGAGTAGCTGGGACTACAGGCATGCGCCACCATGCCCGGCTAATTTTTTGTATATATATTTTTAGTTGGTCAATTAATTTCTTTCTATTTTTGGTAGAGACGGGGTCTCGCTCAGGCTGGTTTCGAACTCCTGACCTTGAGCAATCCGCCCGCCTCGGCCTCCTAAAGTGCTAGGATTACAGGCGTGAGCCACCGCGCCCGGCCTGGCCTGTGCACTTTTTAAATTTTTTTAATTTCAGTTTTAATGTGTTTATCTTTTCCTTTAATGCTGAGAATCTAAGGCATATAAAGACAAAAGGGACCTGAAGGCAACCTATACATTTTTTTTTTTTTTTTGAGACAGTCTCACTCTCTTGCCCTGGCTAGAGTGCCGTGGCATCAGCCTAGGTCACAGCAACCTCAAATTCCTGGGCTCAAGCGATCCTCCTGCTTCAGCCTCCCTAGTAGCTGGGACTACAGGCATGCACCATTGTACTCAGCTAATTTTTTTTTCTTCTATTTTTAGTTGTTTGCCTAATTTCTTTCTATTTATACTAGAGACGGGGTCTCACTCTTGCTCAGGCTGGTGTCGAACTCCTGAGCTTAAGCAATCCTCCCACCTTGGCCTCCCAGAGTGCTAACATTACAGGCGTGAGCCACCACACCCAGCCAACATATTTTTTAATTAAACATTTTGAGATGACTGTAGATTCTAAGAAACAATACAAAGAGATCTCTGTACCCTTTAGCTAGTTCCCCCCAATGGTAACATCTTACAGAACTGTAATATAATATCACAATCAAGTTATTGACATCAATGGTCAACATACAGAACACTTCCATCACTCGGTTGCCTGTTCATAGCCACTCCCATCTTCCTCCACTACCCAATGCTTCCTTAACCTCTAGGAATCTGTTCTCCATTTTTATAATTTGGTCATTTCAAGAATGTTATATAAGTGGAATCATATAATATGTAACTTTTGGGGATTGTACTTCTCAATCAGCATAATTTTCTGGAGATTCATCCAGGTAGTTATGTGTTATCAGTAGCTTGTTCCTTTTTATTACTAATATTCCATGATATGGATATACCACAATTTGTTTAACCATTCATCTGTTGAAGAACATCTGGGTTGATTCCAGTTTTTCTACTATTATGAATAAGTCTGCTATAAATATTTGTGTACAGGTATTTGGGTGAGCACAAGTATTCATTTTGCTGGGATAAATGCCCAGTAATACAATAGCTGGGTTATATGCTAATTGTTCATTTTAAATTTTTTTTCCTCTTTTCCTCTAAGCTTCCATAATCATATAATTGTTTATTTTAAAACTCCCCAAACTGTCTGGGCATGGTGGCTCACGTTTATAATCCCGGCACTTTGGGAGGCTGAAGCAGGAGGATCGCTTGAGATCAGGCTGGGGAACATAGCGAGACCCCATCTCTACAAAAACATTTTAAAAACATTAGCTGGGCATGGTGGCATGAGCCTGTAGTCCTAGCTACTCAGGAGGCTCTAGGTGGGAGGACTGCTTGAGTCCAGGAGTTCAAGGTTATAGTGAGCTACGATTGTGCCACTACATTCCAGCCTGGGTGACAGAGCAAGACCCTGTCCCTAAAAAACAAACAAAAAACCTTCTGTTTTGCTGGCTTTTGGCTTTTACACATACTGGTCCAGCAGAAGGGCAAGTGCCTTCTTGGTACTGTTGGGTAGAAATAGAAGTCTAGGTTCCCCACTTGGCCTCCTGGGACACCCAAGAGAGGAGTTTCCTTAGTACTACAGGACTAAGGTTAGAGTTCCAGCTCCTGAGTAGGCCTTCACTAATACTCCCTAGCTGGAAGTGGCAGAGTACTTCATTACTGATCCCTTCAAGGCCTCCACTGACACAGAGATATGGGCAACCTTGTTACTACTGTGCAGTGGTAAAAGGCCTATGTCTCCTCTGACACCACCCCACTCATGGGTGGGGGTAACACCTTGCTACAGCTGGATGGGGATGAAAATGCCAGATCCTTACAAAGCCTTCTCTGACACCAAACTAGAACGGGTTAGAGCACCTCATTACAGCCCCAGGATGGAAGTCAAAACTCCCCACTTGGCCTTTGCTGGCCTAGAGGGGATGGGGCAAAGGCTTTTTCTGTGGACTGGCATAGAGTGGTTATTGTCTTAAGTTTTCTGTTTGCTAAAATGCCTCTTTCCCGGCTCTTGGAGTGTTTTTTGGCTATGCCTATCCATGTTTCTTGGTCACCAGCTTCTTCAGCCCCAAGTCTGGGACATATGAGACAAAATAAAAAACCCAAGAAACTCACCATGTCATTGTGTAGATCCTGAGTTCCTTAACAGGTCCACCTTCTCTCCACCTTTCACTCTTATGCTTGATACATACATATATATGTATGTGTGTGTCCGCGCACACTGACATGGGCATGTTAAAGGCTTTCAGTTGCACTATACAGTACGAATAGGGAAAAATACAACTACTCTGTCTTCCTGAAGTAGAAGTTCACAGATTTTTAAAAGCTTTTTATTTTGAAATTTACAGGAAGTTATGAAGATAATAAAACAAGGTCCCACATAACTTTCACCCAGTTTCCCTCAATGGTTACATCTTACATAACTATAGTACAATATAAAAACCAGGAAGTTGGTATTGGGGGTTGTATGTATAATTCTATGTTACTTTATCACTTCTGTAGACTTATGTAACCACTACCATAATCAAGATGTAAAACTAATCCAACACTACAAAGATGTCCATCATGCCACTCCTTTATAGTCATACCCTACCCCCGTAATAACATCCCTAAACCCTAACAGTTACTAATTTGTTCTTCATCTCCATAATTTTGTCATTTATATAAATGGAATCATGCAGTCTGTGACTTTTTCAGACTGGCTTTTTTTACTCAGTATCAGCTCTTGAGATCCATCCAAGTTGTTGTATCAATAGTTTTTTATTGGTATTGCTGAGTCATACTCTACAATCCATATATTTTCAAAACACCTAGCTGATCCATTTTTTCAGATCCAGTAGCTTCTCTCAACTGCTTGACAGGACGGCCACATCTCTTAACCTATGATTAAACTTTCATTTGCACATACTGTGCTATGTATGAACAGAAGAGGTCATACACAATGCCCAAAGAAAGACAACTGTGCAAAGAAGGAAAAATAATTTTATAGTAAAAGTCAAGAGCAAGAGGGTTGGGTAGCAAAGACATGTTATTAATATCAGTAAGGATTCTTGGGGGTAGTTCCTAGTTTGTGGTAGCTATGATTTTTTAAAAACAGCTTTATTGAGGTATGAGTGACACACAATAAAGTACATATATGTAAAGTGCATAAAATATAAAATTTGTAATTTTAAAAGTTTTGGCATATACACACACCTGCGAAATCATTGCCATAATCAAGATAATCAACATATTCATCACTCCAACAGTTTTAGCTGTCTGTTTTGAGCTACACTGGCCTCCCTACTGTTCCCCCAATACAAGTAGATTCCCATTTGAGGGTCTTGATACTTGCTAGTCCCTCCCGCCTGGAAAACTTGTGCCCAGACTCTCCACACCACTACCATTCCCTTCTTCTTTCCAACACAGAGGTGCCCCTGATCTGGCACTCCCTATCCCCTTACCTGCTTTACTTTCCTTCATGGCATGTAACACTCAAGACTGGTAGTTTTTTATTTGTCACTGTCTGACTTCCTCGTTAGGATGTAAGCACCATAACAGGAAAGATTTTGTCTTGTTTACTATCAGTATAGTAAACTGAGACTCAGAGCACTATTAGAGAGTGGCAGACCTCATGCGAGTTTTTCTAGCAGGGCAAGTTCATCCGTATGACTCTCCCTCATGAACATCTCTTCTTTTTATCAATCAGGTTTAGGTTCAACTGCATATAACAGAAAACTCAAAGTAATATGTGACGGCAATAAAAAAAAAGATGTTTATTTTTTCTCTCATGTAAAAGAAGTCTAAGGTCCATAGTAGCTCTTCAATCACCAGGGACCTAGGCATCCTTAGTTGCCAACTCATGGTCCAATACAGTTGCTTGTATTTCAAACATCATGTCCACATTCTAGTCAAAGGAAAGAGAAAGGGCAGACAAAAGGCATATTCTCCCCTCCCACCTGACCTCACCCAACTACAAGCTATGAGAAATGTGGTCTTCATTGCACATGGCCATCAATGCAGTTTAAAATAACATGTTATATTACTTTATAGATAGTTATGGATACCAGGGTAAACAATTAGTAATGTCTTTCTGCCTGCCACTCTAGGCTCTAGAGTGTTGCTCTCCTCCTTGTCCCTCTTCATGTGCTTCACTTCTACTAGCCGATGCCTAAGATAAAAAGGATGAAGAAGAGAAAATGTAGCATTCAAGTATAAGGTAAAATTATTTGTTCCACCTTTCACTTCTTTATCCTTTCAACAACCAACCCCAAAAAGTACTAGGATATGATGCACAAAGGAAAGGAGGAAAGGATTAAGAGATCCATTTTTCAAGGTCATTACAAAAGCTAAGTACTCAAAAGAAAATGCTTTGAGATCTTGGCTGCATATGCTATGCTCAAGGTCTTATTCTGAATGGCATTTTTGTCAGATAAAAAACAAGTGTTATCATTAGAGGAGGACATAAGTCAATGGGCTTTCTTAATTGGCAGCCAGGAGGAAGATACTTATTCAAAAAGTATGGAGCAACTGGACAGCCACCTTGATGGGAGATTAAAATTAATACCTACAAGGGCCAGACCCCGTGTGCTGCCTACAGAAGGAATATCTTGGGGACATAACTGAGGACCCACAGTCCAGATATAATCATCAGGAAACAACAGGGAAACCCAGAATAAGGAATATTTTATTAAATAAAAGGGGGTAGAGGCTGAGGCAGGAGGATCACTTGAGCTCAGGAATTAGAGACCAGCCTCAGGAAGAGTGAGACCCCACTTCTACTAAAACTAGAAAAAATAAGCCAGGCATGGTGGCACGTGCCTGTGGTTGGTTCCAGCTACTCGGGAGGCTGAGGCAGGAGGATTGCTTGAGCCCAGGAGTTTGAGGCTGCTGTGAGCTAGGCTGATGCCACAGCACTCTAGCCTGGGCAACAGAGTGAGACTCTATCTCAAAAAACAAATGGGGTTCAAAACCAGCCTGAGCGAGACCCCGTCTCTACTATAAAAAATAGAAAGAAATTAATTGGCCAACTAATATATAAATTAGCCGGGCATGGTGGCTCATGCCTGTAGTCCCAGCAACTCGGGAGGCTGAGGCAGTAGGATTGCTTAAGCCCAGGAGTTTGAGGTTGCTGTGAGCTAGGCTGACGCCACGGCACTCACTCTAACCTAGGCAAGAAAGCGAGACTCTGTCTCAAAAAAAAAAAAAAAAAAAAATGGGATGAAATGCTAATACCAAACAATAGGCTAATTTGAGTAAAAGGTATACAAGTGTTCTCTGTACAGTTCTTACAACTTTTCTGTACGTTTGAAATTGCCTCAAACCACAAAAAGCAAGGACAATTAGCAACATTTCTTTTCTTTTCTTTTCTTTTTTGAGACAGAGTCTCACTCTGTTGCCCAGGCTAGAGTGAGTGCCATAGCATCAGCCTAGCTCACAGCAACCTCAAACTCCTGGGCTCAACCAATCCTACTGCCTCAGCCTCCTGAGTAGCTGGGACTACAGGCATGTGCCACCATGCCCAGCTAATTTTTTCTCCATAAATTAGTTGGCCAATTAATTTCTTTCTATTTATAGTAGAGACAGGGTCTCGCTCTTGCTCAGGCTGGTTTCGTACTCATGACCTCGAGCAATCCGCCCACCTCCGCCTCCCAGAGAGCTAGGATTACAGGCGTGAGCCACCGCACCTGGCCAACATTTCTGATTATCTTATTCCTACCCTTGTCTGATGAACTATACTGTATTTTATTCTGTCCAGAAGGTCTAACCCTATTGCTCTCATTGGGAAGAAAAGAAATGTCTCCAATTAATTCTTATTCTATGTAATTGGGACAATCATCAGTGGATTTTTCCCATACAGGCTGACAAAATTAGCCTATGCTTCTGTACAAGGACCCTATTTCTCATGCAGCTTTGAATTAAGGGGGCTAGCATTTTGACAAACCATTAAAAGCCCTAGCAGTGGAAATAAGTGCACTCCCAATGGCTTCAGATCTGCTCATAGAAAAGGAAGTAAGATCACAGTGATGCGGTGACTTTATCAGTGGGGGCTCTTTTGCCATTACACTGTGGTGGAAACAGAAGTCATGGCGTGAATAAAAAAAGGAAGCAAGTATTAATATGCTATCCTCCATTGACACTAACTTCAAATTCTTGATATTCAGTAGTATTCTTGTGTGTACATATACCAATTCTCACATTACAGTTCATTCATATTGTAAAATTAAACCAGATGTCTAAAGGCATAAATCTATAACAAATTCTGTCTTCTTCACAGCCTCCAAAAAGGGAAATATCTTATAATCATTCATTACTAGATGAATTATAGTTTGCCATAGGAGCTGATAAAAACACAAAAAGAATCTTCTTAGAATTATTCCTACTTTTGTTTATTGCAGTTAAAGCTTGTTGAACTTTCCAGACATCTCATTGTTTTTCTGAAAACATGTAAAACACTTTCTTCAAAGACTAGAAATATTTCTAGAAAAAGGAGAGTCGACCTTAAGAATACACTTTGGAAAAAGCTTCCTTTTGGAAGACCTTGATTGTTCCTAAATTCCTGAGGCTATTTACAAAACCTAAATAGGTATCTATCTGTGGGCTTTCTGTGCATACACAAAAGATAACACTCTTCACCCTGAGCCTGACATAGCCATCCAAACCAGAAACTTACTGAGTCACATAGAAAGCTCAGTTGGCAGGCCAGGCGTGGTGGCTCAGGCCTGTAATCATAGCTCTCTGGAAGGCCGAGGTGGGCGGTTTGAGCTCAGGAGTTCGAAACCAACCTGAGCAAGAGTGAGACCCTGTCTCTACTATAAATAGAAAGAAATTAATTGGCAAACTAATATATAGTGGAAAAAAAATTAGCCGGGCATGGTGGCACATGCCTGTAGTCCCAGCTACTCGGGAGGCTGAGGCAGGAGGATTGCTTGAGCTCAGGAGTTTGAGGTTGCTATGAGCTAGGTTGACGCCACTGCACTCACTCTAGCCTGGGCAACAAAGTGAGACTCTGTCTCGAAAAAAAAAACAAAACGAAAGCTCAGTTGACAAGGATTCCCCTAACAAACTCATAAGTCTGCAGAAGACTTTTCGTAACAAATATGAGCTATAAAAGTCATATAGATTAAGACTAAAATTGGTTTAAAAAAAAAAAAAAGGCCGGGCGCGGTGGCTCACGCCTGTAATCCTAGCTCTCTGGGAGGCTGAGGCGGGCGGATTGCTCGAGGTCAGGAATTCAAAACCAACCTGAGCAAGAGCAAGACCCCGTCTCTACTATAAATAGAAAGAAATTAATTGGCCAACTGATATATATATAAAAAATTAGCCGGGCATGGTGGCACATGCCTGTAGTCCCAGCTACTCGGGAGGCTGAGGCAGAAGGATCGCTCGAGCCCAGGAGTTTGAGGTTGCTGTGAGGTAGGCTGACGCCACGGCACTCACTCTAGCCTGGACAACAAAGCGAGACTCTGTCTCAAAAAAAAAAAAAAAGCAAGCAAGCAAGCAAGAAAATAAAATAAAAAGCAACAAATAGTCCTGCCAAAGGTTCAGACTAGGAAGCTAATTCAACCGTCTATAGATGAGCATAAAGAACATTTAAGGTTCGGTGCCAGTGGCTCATGCCTGTAATCCCAGCACTTTGGGAGGCTGAGGCAAGAGAACTGCCTGAGCACAGAGTTTGAGACCCAAGTCTGGGCAACACAGTAAAACTCTTATCTCTACAAAAGAAAAAAAAGTTTTTTAATTAGCTAAGCAATGTGGTGCCCACCTGTAGTCCCACCCAGCTACTCTGGAGGCTGAGGCAGGAGGATCACTTGAGCCCAGGAATTCAATGCTGCAGTTAGCTATGAATGTGCCACTGCACTCCAGCCTGGACAAAAGAGCACAACCTTGTCTCATAAAAAAATATCATTTAAATGTCAGGATCCCTATTTTTAACCCCTTGTTTGTGTACATAAGGTGGTTTATTTGCCTAAATTAGTCCCTCTTCAAAACATTCACGTTTCTAGGAAAAGAAGCAATCCACTTATAACCATTTCAGTTTATAGCTACAAATCTTTTAAAAAGTATAGACAAAGACACACATACAGTTATGTCCTTGAATAGATAAGATCCTAAGAGTTTTCTAAACATACTACTAATAAAAATCTTCTAGATTTTCCAAAAAGCAAATTTCCTAGGCCCCATCCCAGATCTAGTCAATCAAAATCTGGAATCTTTATTTTGAAAAAGGTCCCCTAATCTCAGTTAGCAAGGGTGTTTGGCTTGTTTTTTTTAATAGATAATAATTCAAAAGATAGAAAAAGATTACAAGCCTTTTCCCCCTCATTTCTGTCCCCCAGCTACCCACTTCACCCTTCATGAGCAACCAGTATTACCAGTTGCTTATTTGCCCTTGCAGAAAACTTTGTGCATACACAGGCAAATACAAATAGTTCCTTTAAAAAAGAATAGCAGGCCAGGCATGGTGGTGCATGCCTGTAGTCCCAGCCACTCGGGAAGCTGAGCTGGGAGGATCACTTAAGTGTGGGAGTTTGAGGCCAGCTTGAGCAATATAGCAACTTTGTCTCTAAAAAAAAATTGTGGGTTCTTTTTGAGACAGAGTCTCACTCTGTTGCCTGGGCTAGAGTTCTGTGGCATCAGCATAGCTCATAGCAACCTCAAACTCTTAGGCTCAAGTGATCCTCCTGCCTCAGCCTCCCAAGTAGCTGGGACTACAGGCATGTGCCACCATGCCCGGCTAATTTTTTCTATATATATTAGTTGGCCAATTAATTTCTTTCTATTTATAGTAGAGACGGGGTCTTGGTCTTGCTCAGGCTGGTCTTGAACTCCTGACCTTTAGTGATCCTCCTGCCTCGGCCTTCCAGAGTGCGAGGATTACAGGCATGAGCCACTACACTCAGCCAAAAATACCTGTTTTTTAAAGATAAAAAATTAAAAAATAAAAATAAAGGATAGAAAACAATACATTGTTATGTGAATAAACCAAGGTGCAGAACAACATGTATCTGGGAGATCTCTTCCTATCAGTACACAGAGCTTCCTTATTCTGTTTTAACTTGCATGCTATATAAAACTTTTTGATAAATCAGTCTACTATCATTGGACATGTATGTTATTCACAACCTTTTGCTGCAATGCTTAATCTTATATACATGCCATTTCATACATGTGAACCTAACGACATACATGTGAGTCTAACCATAAGATAAATTGCTAGACACAGAAACTCAAGGTCAAGGGATATAAGTGTTGTAATTCTGATAAATATAGCCAAATTGCCCTCCTCAGTAGTTATAACAATTTTCACTCCCACTTGTGACATGAAAGAGTTTAAATTTTACACTGCACTGAATCTAAACAGTACCAATGGCTTACTTTCTAGATGCTTGCCTGAAAATATCCTACTTTTACCGCCTGATTATGTAACAAATAGGATTCTAAAAACACCTTCTGTAACACAGAAATCTGCATAATTTTATCATTGCCATACAAAGTTTTCTGACTGAGGCCAAGAAAGAAGGAAGCTAAAAGAAAGGAGAAGCTGAGATTCTCCATTCTTAGCTGACATGCACGCAACATTAAGTATTTTCCTCTATTCAGCATAAAAGACTTAAAACTTTCTACTTACTACACAAAGTGTTAGTGATGTGAAAATTTAGCCAATTGTGCTATTTATTTTAACCAACAAAAGCTCTATAAGTGTTAGATTTACCAAAGTCCTGAACAAGACAACTTTACTAAATAAAGGCAGGGTGCTCAAAGAGATTCACAATATAGCTAAGGACAAAGAATCTCACGCAGAAGACATGCTGTAGAGAGAAAATGCTAGAAAAACACAACTGAAATGTTTCGTCTCCTTTATAAAAGAATATAGAGGGGAGGAAAAAGGGAACACACTTTTAACTGAAAGAGTTGACAATTTTATTTTCACATTTCACAATACAAATGAAGACTGCCCTTTTTTTGGTTCTACTTCTTCCCTTCAAAACTATTCTCTCTTTGATAGCAAGGGGGAGCAAATTTTCCTTATGTAAAGAAAACACCCAGAGTCACAGCACCATGATCTCCTGGTGAAGCAGAACAAGTAATATAAAACTGACATAAAGAGACCTCCCCTCTATCCTTATCTGTCTGGTCGAGTCATTCCTGGCCGAGTGGGCACCATCATGGGACGGGCGGGAGGTCTCATCATTGGGGGCCCAGGCATCATTGGCATGTGACCTCCCATGGGTGGCCTCATTCCAGGAGCTGTAGGACAAAAAAAAAGAAAAAGAAAAAGAAAAGGAAAAGATGGGGAGTCAGAAAATACCATTTATGAGAGAGTTTGACGGGACTTCAATTAAAACAAAAAAAAAGTAGCCACCCCCCCTGCAAAATGCTGGAAAAAAGACATACTTGACAGAAGAAATGCAACAAATTCATCACATCTGTAAATTACTTAGACATTCTCAAACAAAAAACAAAAAGGTCAACACAAGAACCATGTGGGAATCATGATATAATAATGATAGTAAGGGGGAAACTATTAATAGACTGCTTTCCAGAAATCACCAGGGACACTAGTTCCCTAAACTGACCTTTTTTCCCACTCAGGGAAATTCACAACTAAGTCACATGTTATTCAGTCAGCTCTTTTAATCAGTTATATCCACCATATAACCAGGAGCTATTTCATGAATGTACACAGGCACAGAGGACAATCTTACCACTAAGCGTTTGTTCGGAGTTGTAGGAAAGGTGAGCAGGAGGCCCATGCTGAGAACCTGTTAGTAACCATACTTAGCTCAAGTCAAGAAAAATAATAGGCAATAATGTGATTTATAACAATTAGCACACACAAAAAACTGATTTTTCTAATGCATATTAGAAACTATTAATTTTTTTACGTGTCCCATCAATAAACCAGCCAAATAAATGAGCCAGGGAGGGGAGGGCAAGCAGAGGGGTAGGGAAGGAACACAGACAGCTTCAAGGGAATTGATAATGTTCTACTTCCTCAGCTGGGTGATAGGTTCACGGATATTCATTTTATTATTATGCCTCATAATTTTCTTGTTACATATATTCTTTATAAATATCAAATTTTACCTATTTATTTTTAACTAAATAATTTTGATTAAGTTTGCAGTAAACAGCTCAAGAGAAACTATATTCAAAGCTATATTCAAACTATATTCAAAGCTGAATATAGCCTTATAACAAAAAGTGAAACACGAGTATATGCAAAGACACAAAATCCAACAGGTACAGAATTTTCTTTAAGACCAATTTCAACAGGAACAGAGAATAATACTAAACTTCTAAATATCACATAAAGGCCTATGCTTAACATAACCTATATTTAAGCATTTCTTCAAGGAAACTGATATAGACCAAACATTAAAAACTGAGCACCAAAAAACTTGTTTTCTTTGGTCTCCACAGTGGATTTAATCTGAATTAGTTGCCAACAGTGGGATTTCATTAGAAGTCTAGATTCCCGGCCGGGCGCTGTGGCTCACGCCTATAATCCTAGCTCTTGGGAGGCCGAGGCGGGCGGATTGCTCAAGGTCAGGAGTTCAAAACCAGCCTGAGCAAGAGCGAGACCCCGTCTCTACTATAAATAGAAAGAAATTAATTGGCCAACTGATATATATATAAAAAAAATTAGCCGGGCATGGTGGCGCATGCCTGTAGTCCCAGCTACCCGGGAGGCTGAGGCAGAAGGATCACTCGAGCCCAGGAGTTTGAGGTTGCTGTGAGCTAGGCTGACGCCATGGCACTCACTCTAGCCTGGGCAACAAAGCGAGACTCTGTCTCAAAAAAAAAAAAAAAAAAAAAGAAGTCTAGATTCCCTATTTCTTGTAAACTTTTTATTATGGAAATATACAAACAGACAGGAATAGTAAAAAAAGAGTATAATGAACATCCATGTATCCATCATCCAGCTTCAACAATCACCCACCCACAGCCAACTTTGTTTATTGACACTCTCCCACCCACCACCACCTACTCAATTATTTTAACATAAATCTCACAATCTTGTTTTATCCTGGTTAAAAAACAAAACAAAAAAACCACCTCAGAAGAACTGACAACACCAACCTGTATTCTCAAATGTCAATTATAGGCTGAAGCTGAGTTCTGGAAGCCTTCTTTAGATGGATTATGCATTCCCCAGTTCACCACATCCCTAACCTCCCTAGGAATCTGAATTTGTGACCCTGATTTAGGATGCTAAAGCCATCTAAATAATTTTGATTATGTTCAAGTCAGTAAGGCAGGAACTCTCTTTATCTACGCCTTTAAATGATACCGATAAGCAGGCATAATGAATATTTCTGGCTAGGAAGCTACTTTAATAACTTTGCACCTTGTCTTTCCAGATAAGTCACAGGCATCAGTTGTATCTATTCCCAAACCTGGGTATGTCGGTTGTAGTTATTACTCTAGTTATGTAATCTATTCTGCAAACCAGTAAAATATGATTGTGAAATGAAAATTATTTCTTGGAAAGCTAACTTGATACTTAGAAAACTGAGGAAAATGATCCCCCCAAAATGTTCACAAATTTGGAAGGCAGAAATAATCATAAAAGATGGGAACTATTAATAGACTATATCACAAGGTCTCTAATCACTTCAAAAAAATATGAAACTAAAGTTGGTAGAAGATGCATAATGGTTATGGTTTATTGGTTTATGCAAGAAATATATGGTGTTAGAATCAGCGAACTCACTCTCAAAGCAAAGGTCCTGCCTATGTATCAGGAAGATTTACAGATTAATGAACATTTATGTTTACATTAAAATAAAATGTTTCATGTATAAGGTTTCCCCTCCACTTCCTGAATAAAAAAACCAACTACCCTAAGGCCGTTTTTCAAATACTGATTTGGCCTAGTTAACCTGCAAGATTAAACCAGCAAGAGAAGGTAGCTCTGCTCCCAATCAAAACTGAGAAAATATATCTAACCTTTCTCCCACTCCTCAAATGGAACAAGTTCATCTATCTTTCTATTCATTATAAATGGTCAAAAGTCAGAATGAGGCAAGACAACAGGAGGGAGGGAGAAGAAATACAGAAGCAGCCCTATCTTGCTTTTTAGTAGGACAAAGTCCTTGGCTATCACCCAATTATACTGATAAACAAGTATTTCTTTTACTTTTTTAGGCCCCTCTCCCAAATTTTTCAAGAATCTTTTTATCCTTAATGATTGACCAAATTTAATTTTTTGCAAAAAACACTTTTAGACAACTAGTTAGGAATTCCATTTAACTGGAGAACTAAAACACAATGGTGCATACTAAAAAGAAAGATATTCAAACTTACCAGGTCCCACTGGCATCATCCCAGGAGGAGGAGGGCCCATCATTGGCATCATGGGAGGGCCCCCCATATGGGGTGCTGGCATCATACCAGGGCGAGGAGGACCAGCTGAAATAAAGAAAAGAGCCTGTCGTTAAGGTATGCTTATATGTTGACATTTTCTCTTCTTAGTAAAACTAACAGGGTCCCATGAACTGTCTCAAATTCAGAAACAATAGACCTCTTACTGTTTCTTTTTATAACAGTGGATCCAAAAAAAATCACATGCCATAAAACTTTAGAAAATGAAGTCAGGTTCCCCAGATTAAAAAAAATTCTGAAATTTTAATTTTAAAAGGGGGAGGGGGTTGTACCTTCTGTAGAGCTCCTGATGAACTTAAGCCACAAATACAGAATTTCAGACCCCCTTTCTTAAATTTGGATACATTTACGAGGTAAAAGTACAGTTTTGATGCACGACTATATTATGTAGTGGTGAAGTCTGAGATTTTATTAATGGTATAACCATCACCAGAATAGTGTATATTGTACTCGTTAAGTAACTTCTCATTTCTCATCCCCTCCCATTCTTCCACCCTTCTGAGTCTCCAATGTTTATTATTCCACACTCTCTATCCATGTGTACACATTATCTTTTTTTTTTTTTTTTTTTGAGACAGAGTCTCGCTTTGTTGTCCAGGCTAGAGTGAGTGCCGTGGCGTCAGCCTAGCTCACAGCAACCTCAAACTCCTGAGCTCAAGCAATCCTCCTGCCTCAGCCTCCCGAGTAGCTGGGACTACAAGCATGCACCACCATGCCCGGCTAATTTTTTTTTTTTCTATATATATCAGTTGGCCAATTAATTTCTTTCTATTTATAGTAGAGACGGGGTCTCGCTCTTGCTCAGGCTGGTTTCGAACTCCTGACCTCGAGCAATCCGCCAGCCTCGGCCTCCCAGAGAGCTAGGATTACAGGCGTGAGCCACCGCGCCTGGCCCACATTATCTTTTTAATATACTTCCTTTTCCTCTGCGTATACACCCATTAGTGAGACTAATGGATTAAATGGTAATGTTATTTTTCTCTTCCAGCCCCTCAAATGGTAGTTCTATTTTTAGTTCATTGAGAAATCTCCTTAATGTTTTCCATAAAGGTTAAACTAATTTACATTCCCACCAACAGTGTGTAAGCATTCCCTTTTTAGATCCTTTATTAAAAAATCAAAATTTGAGTTTAAAAGATTCTTTGGAGGCCGGGCGTGGTGGCTCACGCCTGTAATTCTAGCACTCTGGGAGGCCGAGGCGGGCAGATTGGTCGAGGTCAGGAGTTCGAAACCAACCTGAGCAAGAGCAAGACCCCGTCTCTACTAAAAATATAAAGAAATTAATTGGCCAACTAATATATATATAGAAAAAATTAGCTGGGCATGGTGGCGCATGCCTATAGTCCCAGCTACTCGGGAGACTGAGGCAGAAGGATCGCTTGAGCCTAGGAGTTTGAGGTTGCTGTGAGCTAGGCTGATGCCACGGCACTCACTCTAGCCTGGGCAACAAAGCGAGAATCTGTCTCAAAAAAAAGATTCTTTGGAAATACAAAGACTTACATGCAGAGATATGGCTGACTGTATCATTTACAATAGCAAAAATTTAGAACAAGTTCAATATCCAACAATGAGAAAATAGTGAGGTAAACTACGGTACATTCACACCACAGACTATTCTGCTTTTATAAATAATGGCGTTGAGTGCCAGCCAGTCAAGGTGGAACAGGAGACAGAAATGACCTTTGAGTTGCTGTGGAAAGAGGCCTGACCAGGTCCCAGGATGGGAGAAGCCCAGAAAAGATTCAGCAGGCCATTAGTGGTCAACCTATGTTAGTATGTAAACTACTACAAACAGCTTACTCCTCTGTGTTTACATCCATGATTACTTATAAGACTGAGTTTAGGTCTCTGAATTCAGTTTCAAATCTGGACCCCTCTAGGAGAGCCACAGAACTTACGACCAAGTACTGTACTCAATCTCTTCCTGTCTGCCCTGCAGAAACAACAAACTTTCCAAGAGAGCAGAGGCCTATGATCCACTCCACTTTCAACTATCCAATTCTTTTTTGTTGTTTTTGGAGACAGAGTCTCACTTTGTTGCCCAAGCTAGAGTGAGTGCCATGGCGTCAGCCTAGTTCACAGCAACGGCAACCTCAAACTCCTGGGCTCAAGTGATCCTTCTGCCTCAGTCTCCCGAGTAGCTGGGACTACAGGCAAGCACCACCATGCCTGGCTAGTTTTTTTCTATATATATTAGTTGGCCAATTAATTCCTTTCTATTTACAGTAGAGATGGGGTCTCACTCTTGCTCAGGCTGGTTTCGAACTCCTGACCTCAACCAATCTGCCCGCCTCGGCCTCCCAGAATGCTAGAATTACAGGCGTGAGCCACCACCCCTGGCCGACTATCCAATTCTTATCTTCCACAAAGTATGTATTACAGTTTTAGGTGGTTTAGAAAATAAGGGTAGAGACTGAGGAGTTTATCAGCTACTGCAGTACTCTAGTGCTGTGTTCATAGCAGTAAATACTTTAATGTACTCAGCAACTCTTACTCATATATCAGCTCATCTAATCAAAAGTTCACTCTGAGCTTTCCATTTGAATTTGTCTTACACCAACACTTGGGATGCCAGAAATACAATGTCCTAGTAACAGTGCAATCGAAAGTTAATTCTAAAGTTATTTTAGAAATTACACCACCAATGTTATTTTCTATAACTATCTATGTATTCATTCAACAAGCATTCAAAAGCTAACTGTGAGATAATCTAAATCTAACATAATCGAAGAATAATCTGCCCACTTACAGCCCTTAAGGTAAAAAGGTTAAACTTACGAAGACTGGGGGGAGGTGGAATCATCGCCCCTGCAGGAGGAGGAGCAGAGAACGGAGTAGGAGGTATTTTTCCTTGTTGAAATGCAGCCGCTTTGGATATAAGGTTGAGAAAGAAACACAACAAATGATGAATAAGAGTTCAACAACCCATTTACTAAAATAACTGCTTTTGTTTAAATCTTTTATGGTTCCAATTACTTTATTCCCGCAAACATTCATCTACAGTTACTACATCATGGCTTTACAGTTTTAAAATCATTTTCAGGCATTCACTACCTAAAATTGCAATTAATTGGTTTACTGATTTAGGTTTTTTTTTTTTTTTTTTTTGAGACAGAGTCTCACTTTGTTGCCTGGGCTAGAATGCCATGGCGTCAGTCTAGCTCACAGCAACCTCAAACTCCTGGGCTCAAGCAATCCTCTTGTCTCAGCCTCCCAAGTAGCTGGGACTACAGGCATGTCCCACCATGCCTGGCTAATTTTTTATATATGTTTTTAGTTGTCCAATTAATTTCTTTTTATTTACAGTAGAGACGGGGTCTCGCTCTTGCTCAGGCTGATTTTGAACTACTGACCTCGACCAATCCACCCGCCTCAGCCTCCCAGAGTGCTAGGATTTCAGGCCTGAGCCACAGCACCCGGCCTGATTTAGGTTCTTTAAGCTATTTTTACTTAGCATTTCTATGGCTAAATTAAACTACGGGAGATTGCAATGAAAATTTCCTTCCTAGCAATGTCTTTCACCAAAGAGAAGCAGTCATCTTTATCTGTAGATGTGGTTTATAATCAATTTAAGCCAATCGTATTTTGTTTGAAAAGTATACATACATGCCCAAAGGTCAGGCTTTATAAAATTTCTACCCTTCCTTCTATCCTTTCTGTGCTGTCTTGGGTCAAAACAATATACCATGTTGGTTAATCAGTTTTGAAATTAATGCACTGAGCTAGGAGATGAAGAAAAACAAAGATATCAAAGCAAAAGCCTGTTCTAAAGGAGATTATGGTCTTTAAAAAAGTCCAACACAATCAACTTTCAATGTTTCTTTCAGATGATATAAAGCCCCAGTGAAAACTAAAGAAACTGAAGTTCATCTGTATTTAGTTTTAGAAAGGAGTCACAAATAATATTAAACTACACACTCCAAACTCTATTCCTCATGTAAGCCCTTGCCAACTCAGTGCTGTCTGCGGCCCATCCCACTCCATGCCCCCATCAGTGCAAACAAGGTCAAATTACTCAAGTCAATCACTGATAAATCATGGGGATCAGATGCAAAAAAATGACCTAGAGTGGAGATTTATGAAAAGCTACTCGTATGCCTCTGAATAAACCTGTGCTCTATCAGGGGTTATAGCCCAGTAAGGGCTTTTCCAATTAAAAAAAAAAAAAAACCCCACACCCTGTGTAGGAGGACAGCTTGTAAAGAAAAGGGAGAAGCTAAACCACTGGCTCCACTCAATGTCAACATAATCATGGACACATAAGGAGTGTCCTGCCCATCAATCCAAGAATGGATTAATAAAATGTGGTATATGTATACCATGGAGTACTATTCAGCTCTAAGACACAATGGTGATATAGCACATCTTATATTTTCCTGGTTAGAGCTGGAACCCATACTATTTTTTTTTTTTTTTTTGAGACAGAGTCTCGCTTTGTTGTCCAGGCTAGAGTGAGTGCCGTGGCGTCAGCCTAGCTCACAGCAACCTCAAACTCCTGGGCTCAAGCAATCCTTCTGCCTCAGCCTCCCGAGTAGCTGGGACTACAGGCATGCGCCACCATGCCCGGCTAATTTTTTATATATATATCAGTTGGCCAATTAATTTCTTTCTATTTATAGTAGAGACGGGGTCTCGCTCTTGCTCAGGCTGGTTTTGAACTCCTGACCTTGAGCAATCCGCCCGCCTCGGCCTCCCAAGAGCTAGGATTACAGGCGTGAGCCACAGCGCCCGGCCTGGAACCCATACTATTAAGTGAAGTTTCCCAAGAATGGAAAAACAAGCACCACATATACTCACCAGCAAATTGGTATTAACTGAACAGCACCTAAGTGGTCACATAGGTACTATAGTAATAGGGTATTGGGCAGGGGGGAGGGGGGCGGGTATATACATATATAATGAGTGAGATGTGCACCATCTGGGGGATGGTCATGCTGGAGACTCAGACTTTTGGGGGGGAGGGGGGGAAATGGGCATTTATTGAAACCTTAATATCTGTACCCCCATAATATGCCGAGAAACAAAAAGGAGTGTCCCTGAGGGCTTGCCTCGTTGCCTCAAATAAAAATGTTTACTCACCCCAAATTCTTTTGCTGCATATGAAAACTAACTAGAGAATATTTTGTTAATGTTATAATGCCAAGAAATTTCTAACATCTTTTCAAATAGGAGAAAAAATATTACAGCATAATTTATTTTTTCACATGAAATGGGAAAATGTCTGAGGTTTGTTCCATAATAATCCAGGAGGGAGAAAGGGAGTACATGAAGATATTCAGTGGCTCTCAGCTAGAAACAATTTTGCCCCCCTGGGAAAACTGGGTAATACCTGGAGACATTTATAATAGTCACAACTGAGGGTTGGTACTGGCATCTAGTGGGTAGATGCCAGGGATCCTGCTAAACATCCTATAAAGCACAGATAGATCCCAAAACAAAGAATTGTACTAAGTGTCAATAGTACCTTGACAGAAACTAAATGTCCATGAGAACCTTGGTATAAACGAAACAAGAATGATGCAGCTGAGTGGTAAGAAACTGGAGTGGGGGGGGGGGGTTGCAGAATGGGATTGTCTTTCATTAAACTTGTCCTTTTCCTTTATTTGAAATTTATCACAATAGCTTCACTTTTTTAAAAAAATCACAAAGTCCACATTTGCCTGCCAGCTGAGTATAATGAATGATTTTTAAAAGGCCATGATTCAAATACACCAGGATGATCTAAAGTAAAAATGCAACATCTCCTTCTGCCAGTACCTTAGACCCAACAAACCAGAACAATAAAATGTACCTAATTAACAAAAAGACTATGATGTACAACAGAGGTCCAAAACATACTCAGACTATTTTGTTATTATACATCACTTAGTTTCTTTCTGACTAGTTCTCTTTGTCAGGACTACAACTAAGAGACCGAAATAAAGCCTCTCAAACTACTTGGATAGAATCATAAACCCAGCCCCTGTCTTTTCATATCACAACAGGAAAACACTTCTAAAAACTATGGATCATGAAAAATGAGGTTTTATATAAATTTGCTATATAAATCTGGTCCCCATCAAGAAACAAACATTAGGCAATTCCAGTCTTCTCTGCCTTACCCCCAGTCTAACCAATACCTGATTGCTCTACCTCTGACTACTCTATCATCAGTAATTAATATTAATTAATGTGTTCCTATATCTCTAGGAAACCAATGACCTTCCACTTATTTCATTCAGCATGTCTAAATGCTCCTATTTATCATTCAGACTGAGTTCGTTCTGTAAAAAACAGAGAGACAGGGTCAAAGAAAGAATGCGACCATTTTAACACATCAGAACAAGAGGCTGAAACATACTTGTTTTGTCAATCAGGCTCTGGGCCTGCTCTTCCATCCATTTCTGGTAGTAGTCTTTCACATTTTCTTTGTGTTTCCTACCACTGCAGTGTGTCTTTCTCACAGATGGCTATAAAACAAAAAGGTCATATCAGACATAGAAACAAATTTCCAAAACTAAAAATTTTATAAAGGTTTACCTTGATATAGGTAACCTGGCTAGCATTAGCAGCTTTATCTGGCTGCTAAAGCATTACTTATAAACATTCTCCAGCAACTGAATTTATTTACTACATTTATTATCTAGACCAGGGGTTGGCAAATTATGGCCCATAGGCCAGCCACATGTTTTTGTAAAAAAAATAAAAGTATTGGAACACAGCCACATCCATCATTTATGTATTATCTATGGTTTCTTTCTACAACAGCAGAGTTGAGTAATTGCATTAAAGACCATGTTCACAAACCTAAAATCATTACAACCTGGCCCTTAAGAAAAGATTTGCAAACCCCTGATTTAGACCACAATGCCATTTTAATGCTCTTTCTTAGGCTAGTCCATGGCAAAATGATATAGTTTACAAACATTTAAGTAACTGTCTATGAGAATAAGTTCTTATATGACTATAGGTCTAGAAAATAGACTCCATACACATAAAGATTAGGGTGAACAGGGTTACCTAGAGTTACAACTTCCTGTGAATGGACTCTTACAACATATATTCTTTGTGTGCCTGACTTACAGACTTTTGCCTCTAGCCTACTAATCTTTTCCTTCTTTAACAGCTTTATTGAGGTATAACTGATACACACTAAACTCTACATGTTCAACCTTTTTAAGTTAACATTTATTGAACAATTACTATATGCCAGGCACAACACTATGTACTTTATAAGCAGTGTCTCCATCTTCATAAAAATCACAAGTGCACGGCACAGTGGAACACTACTCAGAAAGAAAAAAATCACTAACATATGCAACAGCAAAGAATCTCGAAAACACTGTACTGGCCAGGCGCGGTGGCTCATACCTATAATCCTAGCACTCTGGGAGGCTGAGGAGAGAGGATCGGTTTTTGTATTTAATTTTCTTAATTTTTTTTTATTTTAGCATATTATGGGGGTACAAGTGTTAAGGTTACGTATATTGCCCATGCCCCCCTACCCCGAGTCAGAGCTTCAAGCGTGTCCATCCCCGAAATGTTACATATCTTACTCATTGTGTTTGTATATATCCATCCCCTCCTCCCCACTCCCAGCTGCCCAACACCCAATAAATGTTATTCCTATGTGTCCACTTAGGCGTTGAGAGGGAGGATCGTTTGAGCTCAGGAGTTCGAGACCAGCCTGAGCAAGAGCAAGGCCCCATCTCTACTAAAAAAAAAAAAAAATAGAAAGAAATTAGCTGGACAACTTAAAAAAAAAAAAATATATATATATATATATTTATCCGGGCATGGTGACGCATACCTGTAGCCCCAGCTACTTGGGAGGCTGAGGCAGAAGGATCACTTGAGCCCAGTAATTTGAGATTGCTGTGAACTAGGCTGATGCCAAAACACTCTAGCCCAGACAACAGAGCAAGACTCTGTCTCAAAAAAAAACAAACAAAAAAAGCAAGGCTTCTCCCCCTTTTCAACAATATATGTCACTGTGAGGTTTTACTTTCTTGTATACTTTAACCAGTTTAATGCAGAAAAAGATGAGAATCAAGGAATCCAGCTGTTTTCTGTTAAGTCAGACATTACAGAGGTTTGCAAAAATGCTAAAACAATGCCATTATATGTAATAAATATTTTCTTTTGGAAAATGGCTTTTTTCATTTAAAAAATATTACATGTAGAGAGTTTATTGTTACTTTTAAATGAGTATTTTAAATTTTTAAGTTTTCATTTCAAATATAGCAATATGATACAACCCACATTGCCCAATTTATAAAAAATACAAAGTAATTACACTCTTTAAAATATATTGTAAGAGTGTAAAGGGTCCCTGAGTTCAAAAAGAACTGCTGGCATAGAAGCTCTGGAGTGAGACTGCCTGGGCTCACACTCCAGCTCTATACAGCTTACTGGTTTTGTGACATCCAGAGTCAGATATTTATCCACACTCTGTCTCACTTTCCTCCTCAGTAAAGTGCAGATAATAAATCACAGGATTATTAAGAGCATTAAACAAAAAGATGTGTGTAAAACATGCAAACACTGACACAATAAACCAGTGAATCTCAGGTGGTGTTCTCAAGCAGTTTCTAATCGAAAGACTCCTTTTTTTTTCTTTCTTTCTTTTTTGAGACAGAGTCTCACTGTGTTGCCTGGGCTAGAGTGCCGTGGCATCAGCCTAGCTCAAGCAATCCTCCTACCTCAGCCTCCTAGTAGCTGGGACTACAGGCATGCGCCAATATGCCCGGCTAATTTTTTTTCTATGTATTTTTACTTGACCAATTAATTTCTTTCTATTTTCAGTAGAGACAGCTCTCGCTCTCGCTCAGGCTGGTTTTGAACTCCTGACCTTGAGCAATCCTCCTGCCTTGGCCTCCCAGATTGCTAGGATTATAGGCGTGAGCCACCGCACCCAGCCAAAAGCCTCTTTTCTATCAAGAAATTTCTTTCCATTTTAATCAATCAAACATTTGAGTAACTTGACACAATCAAATATTTGAGGCACTCTCCTAGAATATTTAAATTTTTTTCATCTTGAAGTTTACTAAAGTGTTATTCATTTGGATCTCCGATGAAAACACTGACTGCAGGAAGACTAACTCTTGCAAGTGTCCTCAAATTATGAAAACAGTTTCGAGAAAGGTGAAAAAATAAACACCTCCAATTAATTTCTCCAAGCAGTAGGCTTTAAACCTCAACAAGCTAAAAGCACAAATTTGAACCTAAAATAAAAAATCTTGCTTAATTATTACACATTAAGTCTTCTTGAAACTATGAAAAGATACTCCACTTACAGAATCATGGGTGAGGTACGTATCGCAGTAGTCACAATAAAACCTAGAAAGAGATAAAAAGAGAAGATGACAACCAGTTAACGGATGCCCATCCACCGAAATGCTGTTCAATGACAGTAAAATAAATAAATAAATAACCCACACAAACAAAAACCTAACCTACTCACAAGTCAAAAGCGTCAAATAAAGCCTCTTAACATAAATCAGACTTTTTTGGTGCCTTAAGAAGGGTCAACCTCCACACTCGAAAAGGGGTGTCTGGAACTCCCGGTCGGCCTCCCTCCCTCCTTTTCCCCGATCTTTTCCTATCCCTCGAAGCTTTGAGAACCAGAACCCACTCTCCCACGAGGCCAACTAGTAACTGCGACCACTTCCAGATTGCAGGCCCCTCACTCACTTGGGCATGTTCTCTCCAGGCCGTTGGCTACTCCGTTCTGTGACGCCCGGAAATGACGCACACAACAAGCGCCGAGGCTGTGGAACCTACCAGATCAGCCCGAAGACTTCGGAAGCCCTGGCCGCCTATAGCAGAGTGAGGGGCGGGCTTTTCCGTCTCTTCTTTTCACCTATAGGAGGGCGAAAAGGAGTGCTAAGGACCCCTACGAGGTTCAATCCACGCTCATTCAATTTGATTTTTTTTTTTCTTTTTCCTTTCTTTTTTTTTTTCGAGGTATGGTCTCGCTCTTCGCCCAGACTGCAGTGCTGTGGCGTCATCATAGCTCGCTGCAACCTCAAATTCCTGGCTCAAGCGGTACTCCTGCTTCAGCCTCCGGAGTAGCTGAGACTACAAGTACCGCGTCACCGCGACTGGCTAATTTATTTTGTACAGACTGGGGGCTGGGGCGGCGGCGGCGCATGGCTATTGCCCAGGCTAGTCTCCAACTCTCGGCCTCAAACGATCCTCCCGCCTGGACCTCCCTAGTTACAGGCGGATTACAGGAGTGAGCTACCGCGCACCCAGCCTAGTCGTGATTCCTGATGCTTCTGGTAGGGCATATTATTATTTCCACAGATATCTAATGGTTGTCTGCTGTGTGTCAGGTGCTGCTATAAATGCTGAGATAACAGCAGTGAAAGACAAAAATCTTTATCCTAATGGAGTTGACATTGTTATGGTGTAAGACAGATATTAAAGTCAACACAGTACGGGCCGGGCGCGGTGGCTCACGCCTGTAATCCAGGTACTCTGGGAGGCCGCGGTGGGAGGATCACTTGAGGTCAGGAATTCGAGACCAGCCTGAGCAAGAGCGAAACCTCCTCTCTACTAAACATAGAAACAAAAAAACTAGCTGGGCGTGGTGCCGCATGCCTGTAGTCCCGGCTACTCGGGAGACTGAGTTAGGAGCCCTTGACCGCTTGAGCCCAGGAGTTTGAGGTTGCTGTGAGCTAGGATGATGCCACCGCACTCTACTCTGGGAAACAGAGTGAGACTGTCTTTAAAAAAAAAAAAGTCAACACGGTACAGACATGGTGGCTCACTCCTATAATTCTAGCACTTTAGGAGGCCAAGGGGTTAGAATGCTTGAGGCCAGAAGTTCAAGACCAAGGTGAGCAACATAAGGACACCCCCTAAAAAAAATCGCCTGCAGCCCTAGCTACTAGGGAGACTGAGACAGGAGGATCCCTTGAGCCCAGAAGTTTGAGGTTGCTATGAGCTATGGTGATGCCACTGCACTCTAGCCTGGGCAACAGAGCCACACCCTGTCTCTAAAAAAAAAAATCAACATGTACAGTAGTAGGTTATATGGAGCAAAGTACTATGGGAAGAAAATGAAGCAGAAGGAATTCGACTTTATAGAACACAGAGAAAGCTTAGTTAGAAGGTGACAACTGAGAAATCAGGTTTTTTAAAGCAGTAAAGCCAAGCACAATCCTCTTTCCATATCCTGTCTTTTTTGAGTCTCATTAACCCCAGGAGATAGTAGAATCCCCAGTTTCTCAACTCTCATCTTGCTGCTTCCTAGCTGTCCTACTCTAGCAAGTTATTGACTCTTTCTGAGCTTGTTTCCTCCTCTGAAAAATATGGGCAATAATTCTTATTTGCGGGGTTTAAGAAAGAATTAAATGTGAAAATGCTTCTAAAGTATTTAATAAAATGTCTGCACATACTAAGCCCTCCACAATGGTAGTTATTACATAGGAAGATATTGATAGAAGTATCTTGTCCACTTATATAACCTGTTTTAGCACCAAGGCCAAACTTCCAGCCTGTTCTATCAGACTCTAAAATGCCTACCTCCCTCTTTTAGAAAGGGATTAGGGGAACTGAGGAGTTTTTTGTTCTTGTGCTCCACATTTTCTGATGGTAGGGTTGCAACCAAAATAACAATAATTGCTACTTTTATTTGAATGTTTACTATGTCCTAGGCTCTTTAAATGCATGAATTTATTGAATCCACTCAACAACCCTACTTAGTCACATTTCAGATGAGGAAACTGAGCTTTGAAAAGGATAAGTACCACAGTGATTATACTTCCTGGTCCTAAGGGGAAAGTTAACTGTACAATGAAATCATCTGGCTCTTACCATTGTGAACTAAAAATAAAATTGTAAACTCCACTCTCCTCCGCTAACTGAACTAATCTCTCTCCATTAAGGAGATCTCAGAAAAAAGGCTTAATACTGAGTTCCCAGCCATGACTGGATGGGAGGTATAAAACACACTTACAGGCCAGACATGGTGGATCACACTTGTAATCATAGCACTCTGGTAGGCTGAGGTGGGTGGATTGATCAAGATCCGGAGTTCAAAACCAGCCTGAGCAAGAGTGAGACCACATCTCTACTAAAAATAGAAAGAAATAAATTGGTCAACTAAAAATATATAGAAAAAATTAGCCGGGCAATGGTAGTGCATGCCTGTAGTCCCAGCTACTTGGGAGGCTGAGGCAGGAGGATGGCCTGAGCCAAGGAGTTTGAGGTTGCTGTGAGCTAGGCTGATGCCACGGCACTCTAGCCCAGGCAACAGAGTGAGACTCTGTCTCAAAAAAAAAAAAAAAAAAAAAAGCTCATTCCAGGCCTGCCAGGTGGGTGTCATCCCACTATACCCTGCAAGTGAAATCGATTGGGAGGCTGCTTTCCAAGGCCATGGGTTCCTGGAGACAAGGCTTTCTTCACCTAGCCTGGGCAATGAGAACAACGCCAACACCACAATGAGGATGCCCATCTGGCACCTACAGGGTGGCAGCAGACACCATCCATCTTTGCCTGGCTGGTGGGAAGGAATAACTATTCATTCGTCCTGCTGTGATCATTTTGCCTTCCTTACAGTAAACAGAGAGTTTGCTGCTGGGGATAGAAAAGGCCAAAATCCCAGGGCCAGGGGAGCATGCTCTTTTTTGAACCTCTTTAATAATCTAAAGCTATTGGACCAACAGGTTTTGGTATTAGAAGGAAGCCAGGCAGGCACTAATCACCAGGGCAGAAGAACAGGTTTGGCAGGGTGGTTTTCAGTAACTCCTTACTGAAAAGGAGCTATTACTCAATCCAGAAATGTCTTTTCTTAGATAGATATGATATTTTCTCTGAGCCCATTTTATTAGCACAGGAAGCTTTCAGTCTAACTCTAAGGGTATCAAGTTGGAAAGCTGGAAACAGGAATATAAGTGGCCTCTATATGGCTTAATACTCTAACAGGACCTGAGGTTGTGGCTGGGAATGAGATACACACACACACACATTCTGCTGCCCTAGGGCATGTTATCTTTAGTGGCTTGGCTTTTACTGGGAGAGAAGGGAAACTAACATTTATTAAGCACCTAGTCTGTGTCAACACTAGATAATATGCTTACATTATGTTATCTGATGGTATTTGATTTTGAAGGTTTTTTACTGAGAAGGAAACTGAGACCCAAAGAAGGCGATATAATCTGAACAAAATCACATAGGTAACACATGGCAAAAACAGGATTTAAGCCCAAATGGTGAGAGTCCAGTGCTTACCCACTTTCCATTGAATACACTACCTGTACATTTGAGACCTTGAAAACCCCAGCCTGAGTGTAAAATGCTCCCAGTGATCCCTTGCTGCAATAGGTGAGCCTCATTTTTTCAGATAGGTGCTTCAAATAACCAACAATTAGTCCCCAGTTGGAAGTCCTTCCACATATAAAGGACAGTTCCACTAAAAGGTATATCTTATTGTATGTAAATTACATACCAATAAACCTGAATTTTTATTTTATTTTTATTTTTTTAGAACAGTCAAGTACAGTAGTGAGAGGGAGGAAAAGAGTAGAATAAGGAGTTCAATCTGTAACTATGAGCTCTTAATTGAGATAACTCACTACCTTCAGACTAGCCTGACTTTTTTTTTTTTTTTTTTTTTTTTTTTTTTTTGAGACAAAGTCTCACTCTGTTGCCTGGGCTAGAATGCCATGGCATCAGCCTAGCTCACTGCAACCTCAAACTCCTGGGCTCAAGCGATCCTTCTGCTTCAGCCTCCCGAGTAGCTGGGACTACAGGCATGCGCCACCATGCCCGGCTAATGTTTTCTATATATTTTTAGTTGGCCAATTAATTCCTTTCTATTTTTAGTAGAGACGTGGTCTCGCACTTGCTCAAGCTGGTTTCAAACTCCTGACTTCAAGCAGTCCTCCCACCTCGGCCTCCTGGAGTGCTAGGATTATAGGCGTAAGCTACCATGCCTGGCCTAAGCCTGACTTTTTAAAAGATGTTGGCTATATTATACTAAAGAGCTTCCACAAAACAATAATAAAATGACTGTCAACTCAACAGAAAAGTACAAATGAAAGGAAACTATGTATAAATGTCCATTATGCATATGAAAAAAATAAACTCATCCTCACCCATAGTAAGATGAATTTATGAATAAGATGAATAAAAGTCACTGAGGGCCAGGCTTGGTGGCTCACAACTGTAATCCTAGCACAGAGGAGGCCGAGGCAGGAGGATCACTCGAGGTCAGGAATTGGAAACCAACCTGAGCAAGCTTCAGACCACATCTCTACTAAAAATAGAAAGAAATTAATTGGCCAACTAAAAATATATAGAAAAAATTAGCCAGGCATGGTGGTGCATGCCTGTAGTCCCAGCTACTCAGGAGGCTGAGGCAGGAAGATTGCTTGAGCCCAGGACTTTGAGGTTGCTGTGGGCTAAGCTGGCACCATGACACTCTAACGCAGGCAACAGAGTGAGACTTCATCTCAAAAAAAAAATAATAAAATAAAAAAGTCACTGAGATACCATTCATCGCTTAGATTTGGTAAAATCTGAAAGATTGATAACCCTTAGGATAGCCATGACTATAGGTAAATAGGAACCCTCACACATGTGTAAACTGAAACAATTCCTACTGAGGATAATTTGATAGTGTCTAACCAAATTTCCTGTGTATATACACTTTCACTTAGTAATTTCATTTCTAGGACTTTATCCTATAGTTAAAGTTGTGCAAAATGGCATATGTATAAGGTTATACATTAGAGCAGTGTTTGAAAAAAAGAGCAAAAGTCTGGAAAATCAAATGTCACTCAACAAGGGCCTAATTAAATAAAGTTTGGAACATCAATGTAGTGGAATAATATGCAGCTATAAAAAACAATGAGAAGTAAATGTGCATACTATTAGAGAAAATGCTCCAAGATACATTATGAACTGAAAAAAGCAAGGTGCAGATTAGTGTTTATAGTAGATACCATTTCTATAAAAAAAGAAGAGAGATACTACACATTTGCATTATCTTCTGAAATGCATCAAAAATCTCTCAAAGGAGATGCAAGAAACTGAAAACAGGGTTATCTGTTGTGGAGGATAGAGATGGGAGGGATATATTTCACTGTATACTTTTTCAAAATGTTGATATTTAAACTGTTTGAATTTTTAAAATTAAGTTAATAATTGCTAGACAACAAAAAAAGAAATAGAAAAATAAAATAACATGGTGGGAGGGGCACATCACATGTCCTGGCTGCTGGTGTGGGACCTCACTCTGCAAATAGCCTTCTACAGCAGACAGACTTGTCACTGCATGAAGTGAGTCAAATATGCAGTCTCCCAAACTAGCACCCTTGAACTCAGTCCCAACTATGCCAAAATCCTTGCAGTTGTGGGAAGGGGCAGGGCTGCTTTGTGGATCAGCCCAGATTGCAGGGGATTCAGCCTATTTGATGACTCTTTTAGGTTCCCTCAATGACAAGTGAGGCTTATTCTGGTTGGAAAAGGAGGCAGTAAAATCAACCCGAGATTTTAGTTCTGAGAACCCCAAGTTCTTATTCCTAACCTTTTTGGATGTCCTTAAAATAATTCCTTTGCTCACCAAAGAAGTCTGTTTGGCCTCTTGGCTCCCTGAGTTTAAAGAAGAAAAATGTGCTTGTTTGATCCCAACACTAATTTAAAGTACTAGGGGTTCACAATCTGGAGGTAAGTAAAGATTTCCTAGGACATAGTAAGCAATAGTTATTTAAAAATTGGATACATGAAACTTCATCAGAATTTGAAACTTCTGTTCATATAAGACATAGTTAAGGAAATAAATAGGACAGCCACAGAATAAGAGAAAATATTTGTAACACATTTATTTCACAAAGAATTTGCATCCAGAATTATTTTTAAAACTCTTACAAATCAATAAGAAAAGGACCAAATAAAAGTTTTTAATGGATGAAAGACTTGAACAAACACTTCACAGAAGAAAATATGCAATGGACCAAAAATTCTATTAAAAAGTGTTCAAGGTCAGGCGTGGTGGTCATGCCTGTAATCCTAGCACTCTGGGAGGCCGAGGTGGGTGGATCATTTGAGCTCAGGAGTTTGAGACCAGCCTGACCAAGAACGAGATCTCGTCTCTACCAAGAATAGAAAGAAGGTAATTGGCCATCTAAAAATGTATAGAAAAAATTAGCTGGGCATGGTGGCGCATGCCTGTAGTCCCAGCTACTTGGGAAGCTGAGGCAGTAAGACCACTTGAGCCCAGGAGTTTTTTTTTTTTTTTTTTTTTTTTTTTAAATGAGACGGGGTCTCGCTCAGGCTGGTTTTGAACTCCTGATCTTGAGCAATCCGCCCGCCTCGGCCTCCCAAAGTGCTAGGATTACAGGCGTGAGCCACCACGCCCGGCCGAGCCCAGGAGTTTGAAGTTGCTGTGAGCTAGGCTGATGCCACAGCACTCTAGCCCAGGCAACAGAGTGAGACTCTGTCTCAAAAAAACAAAAAGTGTTCAAAATGATTACTTATGATAGAAATGCAAATTAAAACCACAATGAAATATCATCACAAACCACTATAATGGCTAAAATTTAAAAACCGAAAATACTGAAAACTGAAAATGTTGGTAAAGATGGAGCAACCGACCAGGCACAGTGGCTCACATCTGTAATCCCAACATTTGGGGAGGCTGAGGAGGTAGGATCACTTGAGGCCAGGAGTTCAAGACCATCTTGGGCAACATAGCAAGACCCCATCTCTAAAAAAATGTTTTTTAAATCTAACCAGGTGTGGTGGTGTGAGACTATACTCCTAGCTACTTGGAATGATCACTTGAACCCAGGAGTTGAGGCTGTAGTGAGTTATGATCCCACCACTGCACTGTAGCCTGGGCAACAGAGTGAGATCCTGCCGGCCCCATGCCCCCAAAAAGATGAAGCAGCTGAAACTCCCATATATTGCTGTCAGGAATGAAAAATTGCACTACTTTGGGAAAATGTTTGGCAGTTTCTTATACAGTTGAACACACAAATACCCTATGACCCAAGATTTCCACTCCTAAGCAATTATCCAACAGAAATGAAAACATATGTCCACACAAAGACTTGTGTAAGAATATTCAAGGAGGCTTTTTACATCATAACCTCAAGCTGGAAGCAAACCAAGTGGCCATCGAACTATAATGGTTAAACAATTAACACATACAGGCTGGACACAGTGGCTCATTCCTATAATCCTAGTGCTCTGGGAGGCTGAGGCGGTACGACTGCTTGAGCTTGGGAGTCTGAGACTAGCCTGAGCAACAGTGAGACCCATCTTTACCAAAAAGAAAGGGGGAGAAAACCCAGCCAGCCATTGCCTCTCGCCCCTGTAGTCCCAGCTACCCAGGAGGCTAAGGCAGAAGGATCGCTTACAGCCCAGGAGTTGGAGGTTGCAGTGAGCTACAATGACACCACTGCACTCCATCCAGGGTGGCAGAGTGAGACTTTGTCTCAACAAAAACAGACAAGACAACTGAACACCCCTCCTCACAAAAAAACACAAAAACCAAAAAGCCAAATCCGTACAACGGAATGCTACTCAACAGTAAAAAGGAACAGGCATGGATGAACTTCTGAGTACAAACATCCTGAATGAAAGATGCCAGACACAAAGAAGTACACATGGTATATTTCCAATTATATGAAGATCAAGAAAAACAAAACTAATATATGGTTGAATAAAGCGAAAAAAGTAGTCATGTCTATTGTGTCAATTGGGAATGAGCACTAGGGAAATTGCTGAGGTAATGGAAATGATGGAAATGGTCTATATTTTGATTAGGGTATAGGTTACATGAATGTTGACTTTTGTCAAAACTCATCAAATTGTACACTTGATTTGTACAGCTCTCATTCACTCTCCCTGGCCCCCCCCCAAAAAAAAATCCCTGTAAGTAAATACTGACTTCAAGTTGGTAGATTAGGCTTGAATAAATGAGAAAATACACTAAAGGGAGCCAGTATTCTCACTGTTGGAAAAGAGAGTTATAAAAATGGAGAGTAGAAATGTACTATGTGATGTTGGCTTAGAATTGGAGGTAGCAGTATGAACTCTTGGTTTTTTACAAATTCCCTGGCTTTGTCCACTGGGAGAGCCTATAGAAGCTCTCTCAGTGAGCTTCTAGCTGCACAGCACACCTAGCTTCCAGATCTTTGTTTCTAAATACCATTCTCCAACAAAAGGAACCAGGACTTCTGGGAGAACAGATTGTTGCAGAGAAAGTATAAGATGACTATGAAATATCTTCTTATGACAGAAAGTAGCAAGGTACTCAGAGAATGTTGGGGACATACAGAAAGAATACAGAGGCCATCTTATGGGCTTCCACTGGCCAAATCTGGAACAATCTGAGCAACAAAAATATAAGATGGTAGTAGATTATAACCCATTGAATAATATAAATGTCCACTAGAAGGCTGAGGTGGGAGGATCACTTGAGCTCAGGAGTTCAAGACCAGCCTGGGCAACATAGTGAGACTCCATCTTTAAAAAATAAAAAAGTTAGCCAGATGTTATGGCACATGCCTAAAGTCCTAGCTGCTCAGGAGGCTGAAGCAGGAGGATTGGTTGAGTCCAGGAAGGGGTTCAAGGTTGCAGTGAGCTTTGATTGTACCACTGCACTGCAGCCTGGGCAATAGAGCAAGACTCTGTCTCAAAAAAAGAAGTTCACAAGTCTAGTAAAGAAATGAATAAATAGGCCAGGCGCGGTGGCTCACGCCTGTAATCCTAGCACTCTGGGAGGCCAAAGCAGGCAGATTGCTCGAGGTCAGGAGTTCGAAATCAGCCTGAGCAAGAGCGAGACCCCATCTCTACTAAAAATAGAAAGAGATTAGTTGGCCAACTAATATATATAGAAAAAATTAGCTGGGCATGGTGGTGCATGCCAGTAGTCCCAGCTACTCGGGTGGCTGAGGCAGGAGGATGGACTGAGCCCAGGAGTTTGAGGTTGCTGTGAGCTAGGCTGACGCCACGGCATTCACTCTAGCCTGGGCAACAAAGCGAGACTCTGTCTCAAAAAGAAAGAAAGAAATGAATAAATAAATAAGTAAATAAATTGGGAAGAAGGAGGACATTTTCCTTATAATAGAATTATATCTACTTAGCACAGAAGGAACAATGGAGTTAGAAAATTATCACGGAGGCTAGAACTAGAGGGTTTATGTGTGATGGAGGAACAGTCTCAAAGTATCTCCCTACAAATTACTTTCTAATTATAAAGGAGAAATTAATAACCTCACAGTGCAGCAATCTGGTAGCCCCCATCTTAACCACAGTGATCAAAGTCCACCTTATCAATATTAGGACAACCAACATCATATACCTCCTGAAATGATATTATATTCCTGTCAAATTGCATAATCTGAATCTAAAGATGGGGAAACATCAACCAAACAAAAATTGAGTGACATTTTGCAAAATAACTAGCCGTACTTTTAAAAAATGTCAAGGTTGAGAAAGACAAAGTAAGGCTGAGGAACTGTTACAGATTAGAGAAGACTAAAAACACATGACAACCAAATGTAATGTATGATCCTGAACTGAATATTATCTTGAACAGAAATAGGTAACATGGGCATTGTTTAGACAATTGCCAGAATTTGAATATGCACTGTATTAGTTTCCTATGGCTTCTGCAACAAATTACCACAGATTTGGTGGCTTAAAATAACACATGTTTATTCTCTAACAGTTCTGGGGTTCAGAAGTCTGAAATCAGTTTCACTGGACTGAAATCAAGGTGTTAGCAGGGCTGTACTCCTTCTGAACTGGTAAAGCACACAATGTCTCCAATTTACTCTTTTTTTTTTCTCTTTTTTGAGACAGAGTCTCACTCTGTTGCCTGGGCTAGAGTGCCGTGGCTTCAGCCTAGCTCACAGCAACCTCAAACTCCTGGGCTCAGTCCATCCTCCTGCCTCAGCCTCCCGAGTAGCTGGGACTACAGGCATGCACCATGCCCTGCTAATTTTTTCTATATATTTTTAGTTGTCCAGCTAATTTTATTTCTATTTTTTTTAGTAGAGACGGGGTCTCGCTCTTGCTCAGGCTGGTCTCGAAATCCTGAGCTCAAACAATCCACCTGCCTCGGCCTCCCAGAGTGCTAGGATTACAGGCATGAGCCACCATGCCCAGCCCTATTTCTATTTTTAGTAGAAATGGAGTCTAGCTCTTGCTCAGGCTGTCTCCAACTGCTGAGCTCAAACAATCCTCCCGCCTCAGCCTCCCAGAGTACTAGGATTATAGGTGTGAGCTACCGCGCCCAGCCTCCAACTTACTCTTGATTTAACCAAAAATATATATATGTAAAATGGGGCAAAATATAAACAATCAGGAAATCTGGACAAAGGGGGTTGTACCACTTTTGCAGCTCATCTGTAAGTTTAAAATTATGTTAAAATCCAAAGTTATCAAAAGGATAAGAGTTAGGAATAATAGGGGTAGTGATATAAGGATAAATTTTCATGCCATTTCTAAAGTCAGGGGGATAGATTTCTAACCAGAGTCAGGAAAATGGGTGAGACAATAACACTTCCTTACATTTGGTTGAGGTTTATTTTCCAAATCATTTCACGACTATTGCTTTATTTGATTCTTGCAATAACCATGTGAGATTGCAAAGGTAGATATTTTTATTCCCATTGGACAAATGAAAAAAACAAAGTATGGAAGAGTTAAGTGAATGGCCCAAGATCCTACACAGGGTTAGTGGCAGAGTTAGAGATTAGAAACTCTCTTCTGATTTTCCTGTTAGATGTAAGGGAGTGGTTAAGAGTAGCTGGAGTTAGACCTGCACTCAAATCACTCCAATCCTGGCTACAACTCATCTAGCTGTAGTACTTAGGGTAGGCCAGGTTATGCAGTAGTGACGAATAAACCCTGAAATGCCAGCAGCTTATTGGAACAAAGGTTTATTTGTTGTTCCCGTAGAGTGCAATGTAGCCAGTTAGTTCTCTGGAGTGGCTCTCCTCCAAGCAGTTGCTCAGGGATCTAGGCTCTGTCTCTGGTAGGAGTGGGTGGGATGGATCCTTTGTTTCCAGCTGTGCAAATGAGGAAGAGAAAGTGAAATTTTGGGTGGAATGTTTAAATCTAGAAATAGGGTATATCACATCTACATTCTATGAACCAGAATTCAATCACATTGGCCCATTTCCATGGGTGGAGGTCTGGGAAATGTAGTCTGTGTGCTCAGAGGGAAAATAAAACAGTTCAGTGAACACCTAACTTTAACTCTGACATACTAGCTATGTAAACTTGAAAATTTTATTTAAACTTCTAAGTTTTCTCATTCATCAAATAGAGATGATAACATCACACAGGGTTGTTATACTAAATGAAGCACAATATGTACATGCCATGGGTAACATAGTGCCTGCCTGGCACAGAGTAAATCATAAATGGTGGTTATTAGTATCATACAACTTCTCATGTCTCTTACAGTCCTAGTTATATCAATCCCTGGCTAGTGGCGGAGATTATTCATGCCAAACTTTTTCACGTGGTATCCATTTGCTCTCTGCCCACAATAAAATATAGATTTGTTTCATCAAAAGGAAAGATGAAGGCCTTGGAGCAGGGCCCACATGGCAGAATGTAATGTGAAGAACAGTGAATTACGTTGTCATTTTGCAAGATACGCCTTAATGCAGAGGCTTGGGAGCAGTGGCAGCATCCCTGAATCCTCTGGGGTTGCCGTGATGGCCCCTCTTGTTGTTTTCAACAATAGGTGTTGGCAAACTTCCAGTTAAGCTGCCAAGGAGTCTATATTCCCTGGAATTTAGAGGGAGAGGACACGGTGGTGTCCAGGGGAGGTGAGGGGTAGCAGTTGTCCAGTGCTCACAACTTTCTCCATACTCAATGCCACAGTAGTTGAAGGTAGCCCAAGTAAGACCTGTCCAGAGAGGACCAGCTAGCGATACCCAGGACCTCCTGCTGAACTGAAAAACAGCACACTGGAATCCATGTGCAAAATGTAGGGTGAACTTCCCCAAAGAGTCACGTGTGACCATGTATTCTCTGCTGGATAAAAATGTCTCTTTCAGCCTGGGAATGGGGACCCAGGGCCAGAATTTGGGACTTGCAGCCTGCATAGACCTTGCTCCATTTCCTACGCACAACCAAACCATGATTCGGCCCACCAACACAGGTTGTTTAATTTTCTAGTTGTTTAATTTTCTAGTTTGTGACCAGAGTTGATAAGTTCAGCAAATTTGAAAAATAATGCAATTAATGCCAGTGGAGCCAAATTCATCCTATTTTACATTAGTAGATGTTCACATTCTCTTGGTTTTTACAAACTAGCAGATTTGGGAACACAATAAAGTAAAAACTGCCCAGGCTAGAGTGCCATGGTGTCAGCCTAGCTCACAGCAACCTCAAACTCCTGGGCTCAAGCAATCCTGCTGCCTCAGCCTCCCAAGTAGCTGGGACTACAGGCATGCGCCACCATGCCCGGCTAATTTTTTCTATATATTTTTAGTTGGCCAATTAGTTTCTTTCTATTTATAGTAGAGACGGGATCTCGCTCTTGCTCAGGCTGGTTTTGAACTCCTGACCTTGAGCAATCCGCCCGCCTCGGCCTCCCAGAGTACTAGGATTACAGATGTGAGCCACTTTGCCCAGCCGTAAAAATACATTTGTGATGAGTCCTTTATTAGGTGCACATGTTGCAGATATTTTCTTCTAGTCTGTGGCTCACCTTTTCACTCTCTTAATGTATTTTGATGAACTGCATTTTAAAATTTAAATATAATCCAAGATGTCAATTATTGATTTTATACGTGGTATTGTTGTGTCCTGTTTAAGAAATCTTTTACCTACTCTCACATTTTCAAAAAATAGAAAATTATTCTTTTCAAAGTACATTGTGAAAAATTAGAACATATAAATTATCAAAAAGAAAAATCACCTATAATGCAACCATCAAGAGATGTAACCTTTATTACCATTTTGGTGCATATTCTAGTATTTATAAATATTTATGCTTATACTTCAAAAAAGTGGGAGCATACTATACTTGTTTTTAGTTAACCTTTTCTCTCTCTCTCTCTTTTTTTTTTTTATTTGAGACAGAGTCTTACTGTGTCGCCCAGGCTAGAATGCAGTGTGGTGTCATCATAGTTCACAGGAACCTCAAACTCCTGGGCTCAAGCAATCCTCCTGCCTCAGTCTTCCAAGTAGCTGGGACTACAGGCATGTGCTACCACACCTGGCTAATTTTTTCTGTTTTTAGCAGAGATCGGGTCTTGCTCTTGCTCAGGCTGGTCTCGAAGTCCTGAGCTCAAGCAATCCGCCCGCCTCGGCCTCCCAGAGTGCTAAGATTACAGGTGTGAGCCAGCACGACCGGCTTAGTTAAACTTTTAAAACCTAATATTTTATATAAATATCATTCTCATAAGGTTTAATGGTTGTGTGATATTCCCTCATACAGATATAACAGAAGCATCATTTTCAACTGGTAGATTTTACATAGTAAAATGTTAACAAACAGTATCAGTGACACTAAGTGAAACACCTTAAGAGTTTCCTTTGATTGAAAATCACTGGAGAAATCTACCAAGGCAATTGTATGTAGTGTCAGAATTTTGGGCTCAGGCATGCTTCTGACTCCATGGCCATGAGAAAGTAACTCAATGTCTCTTCACGACGAGATTCTCCATGTTAGAGAGGAGGTCAGAGCAAGTAATCATGAAGTTTGCTGCCACTCTGAATGTCTGAGGATGCACCTGTAGCAGGGGCTGCTGCAATGTGTCTTCTCCTTCTGTAGTGCTTGTACTGACTCACTCATGATCCAAATGATGTTAGGTCAGAGTAAACGTGTTCATAAGAAAAACCCTTGGGGAACTCAGTGGCAAGGCGATCATGTCCTTGGGGCAAAATGAGTGAAGGGAGTATACAGCACAGCTTTGCTTGAAACCAGCTGTGGTTGTGTGACCTGAAGGGGCTTCCCTGGAGAGGAGCTAAGAAACTAAACTTTGTTTTTTCTCAGAAGAAAGGTGGTTTAAAGAGTAAAGGACTTTCAGGTGGAAAATCACTGCTATCTTTAACTCTCAAAAATTGGGGAGCAAGAACCCCAATTAAAAAGACAGTGCAAAAGGTAAAAGCATAAGACATTTCAAAGACATATTGTTAAGAGAGTTAAGCGGAGGAAATAATATCAGATGAATTGCATTTGTAAACATCCCCTTGAATTACTGGGATGACAGTCAAGGGTCTGATTTGAAAAGTGAGGGGCAGAAATCCAAAGTTTGGTTGATGCTTATTTGTTCACTACATCATTGTAGAATTGCCTTTCTGAGCCTGTGTCTCCATCTGCAAAATGAGGAAATCATAGTATTGCATAAGCTCATTGAGAGATGTAAGGATTGATTTATCTACTGGGGTATTCAGTCTTTTGTGGGAATAGAGAAATGTTCACAGGAACTTCCCAGAGGGAAAATAAAATCATATAATTCAGGGTGCGGTGGCTCACGCCTGTAATCCTAGTACTCTGGGAGGCCGAGGCAGATGGATCATTTAAGTTAAGGAGTTCGAAACCAGCCTGAGCAAGAGCGAGACCCCATCTCTACTATACATAGAAAGAAATTAATTGGCCAACTAATATATATAGAAAAAATGAGCCGGGCATGGTGGTGCATGCCTGTAGTCCCAGCTACTCAGGAGGCTGAGGCAGGAGGATCACTTGAGCCCAGGAGTTTGAGGTTGCTGTGAGCTAGGCTGACGCCACGGCACTCACTCTAGCCTGGGCAACAAAGTGAGACTGTCTCAAAAAAAAAAAGTCATATAATTCAGAGACATGATAGGACTGAAAATATCTTTCTATTATTCAAAAATAGATTACCCATTTGACTTTTCTTCTTCTTTTTTTTTTTTTTTGAGACAGAGTCTAGTTTGTTGCCCAGGCTAGAGTGAGTGCCCTGGCGTCAGCCTAGTTCACAGCAACCTCAAACTCCTGGGCTCAAGCGATACTACGGCCTCAGCCTCCCGAGTAGCTGGGACTATAGGCACGTGCCACCATACCCGGCTAATGTTTTTCCTATATATATTAGTTGGGCAATTAATTTCTTCCTATTTATAGTAGAGACGGGGTCTCGCTCTTGCTCAGGCTGGTTTTGAACTCCTGACCTCGAGCAATCCGCCCGCCTCAGCCTCCCAGAGTGCTAGGATTACAGGCGTGAGCCACCGCGCCCGGCCTGACTTTTCTCCTAAAGCTTTTTACTTGCTGTATTAGGTTCTCTTCCTCATATGACCAGCCACTCCTCTGTCCAAGTCGTCAGTTTGCCCAAACCTTGGAGACATGCTGGGAGGTGAAACATAGAGGCAGAGCTGTGGAGGATTTTAAAAGGAGGTCATCAGCCACCAACAGTAGTCTCTGACACACCCAAAGACACACGTAGAATCCACCAACACATCTTCTGGAGGCAGATATTATTTTGATTTCTATTCTTAACTTTGCTCTTCTTTAATATGGCAAGAAGCTTGGAGTTAATTTTTTATTTCACATGTGTAGGTTATGACTCATTGGAGGGTTTGCCCATTCAAATGGTCCTGGCCAAATGCAGGCAATAATTTAACAACAATCAAAACCTTCCAGATTATATGTTCAGCCTCTAGCTAAAAAACCCTGTTCATTCTTAAACTGATTATTCTGCTTTGCCTTGCCTTCCAGAGAATTTCCTGAAGACTTGAGGTCTCAAGAATATTCTCACAGTTTGCTGTTTGATTTTTCCTTTTCATCACAAGTCACAGGTAAGTAGTTCCTATTTCCAGATTGTTGAACTGCCTTTTCATTGACCTGTGTAATGCTAGACAATTTTACTCCCTGCTCAGTACTGCCTTCCTTTTATTTTTAAAAATTTGCAGAAGTATGCCAGGCGTGCTGTGGCTCATGCCTATGATTCTAGCACTCTGAGAGTCCGAGGCGGGAGGATTGCTTGAGCTCAGGAGTTTGAGACCAGCCTGAGTAAGAGCAAGACCCTGTCTCTACTAAAAATAGAAAAATTAGCTGGGCACAGTAGTGTGGGCTTGTAGTCTCAGCTACTCGGGAGGCTGAGGCAAGAGGGTCCCTTGGGCCCAGGAGTTTGAGGTTGCAGTGAGCTATGCCACTGCACTCTAGCTGGGGTGACAGAGGCAGAATCTGTCTCAAAAATAAATAAATAGGCCGGGTGCGGTGGCTCACGCCTGTAATCCTAGCGCTCTGGGAGGCCGAGGCGGGAGGATTGCTTGAGGTCAGGAGTTCAAAACCAGCCTGAGCAAGAGTGAGACCCCATCTCTACTAAAAATAGAAAGAAATTAATTGGCTAAATAAAAATATATAGAAAAAATTACCGGGCATGGTGGCGCATGCCTGTAGTCCCAGCTACTCGGGAGGCTGAGGCAGCAGGATTGCTCGAGCCCAGGAGTTTGAGGTTGCTGTGAGCTAGGCTGATGCCACGGCACTCACTCTAACCTGGGCAACAAAGCAAGACTCTGTCTCAAAAATAAATAAATAAATAATAAAAATTACCACAATATTTCTAGAGGTAGTAGGGTATGGTTGTTAAGAGATCAGTCTCTGGCCGGGCGAGGCGGCTCACGCCTGTAATCCTAGCACTCTGGGAGGCCGAGGCCGGCGGATTGCTCAAGGTCAGGAGTTCAAAACCAGCCTGAGCAAGAGCGAGACCCCGTCTCTACTATAAAATAGAAAGAAATTAATTGGCCAACTAATATATATATATAAAAATTAGCCGGGCAACAAGCGAGACTCTGTCTCAAAAAAAAAAAAAAAAAAAAAAAGATCAGTCTCTGAAGCCAGACTGTCTTCAAATTCCAGGATCATTACTTACTAGATATGTGATATTGGACAAGTTTCTAATATCTGTACTTCATGCAGTTACTAACTTCTGGGGGTAAAAAAATAAAATAAAATAAATAATGTCTGTACTTCAGTTTCTTCATCTGTAAAAGTTAGGTCCTTTACCCAGTTAATATGGGTAAAGGACCTAACTGTCTATAAGATAGTAAGTACTACATGATGTGTTCTACTTATATACATATACATATATACATATATGTATATACATATACGTATATACATATACATGTGTATATGTATATAAGTATATTTATACATATGTATATGTATAAAGAATAATATAACAATCATCTGAGTCCTTACACATAATTCTAGCATAAAGCTATATTTGCTTCAGTTTTTTTTGCTGTTGTTTTTTTTTTGAGACAGAGTCTCACTCTGTTGCCCAGGCTAGAGTGCTGTGGCATCAGCCTAGATCACAGCAGCCTCAAACTCCTGGGCTCAAGCAATCCTCCTGCCTCAGCCTCTTGAGTAGCTGGGACTACAGGCATGAGCCACCATGCCTGGCTAATTTTTTCTATATATTTTTAGTTGTCCAGTTAATTTCTTTCTATTTTCAGTAGAAGTAGAGTCTCACTCTTGCTCAGGCTGGTCTCGAACTCCTGACCTCAAGTGATCCTCCTGCCTTGGCCTCCCAGACTGCTAAGATTATAGGCTGCTTCAGATATTTTTTAAAGGAATAAAATATTGCAGAAGCAATTATACCTCCCAAATATTCCTTGTCTATTACATTTCCTTCCTGAGAAGTTAAATTATTACATTTTCTCTCCTGAGATAACCATTATCCTGACTTTATTACTTATCATTAATATATCACTTATCATTTTTTAAAGTTGATATATATGAATCCATAAAAATTATATACTGTTATTTCATGGTTTGTTAATGTTATTAAAAAGTTCCTCAATGTGTATAAAGTTTCAGTTATACTAGATGAATAAATTCTAGAGTTCTGCTGTATAACACTGTGCCTATAGTTTACAATACAGTATTGTACACTTCAAAATTTATTAGGAGGGTATATTTCATGTTAAGTGTTTGTACTACAAAAACAAACCAACCAATGTACAACCCAAAGAGACACAAGGAAACTTTGGGAGATGTTGGCTATTTCTGCTACCTTGATTGTAGGGATGGTACCATGGGTATTTGCATATATTCAAACTCATTAAATTGTACAGATTGAATATGTGCAGTTTTTTGTATATCAATTATACCCCAATAAAGCTGTTAGGAATGGTATCATACTGTGTGGATCCTTTTGCCACCACTCTTTTAATTTAACTTCATAGTATTGAGATTTACCCATGTTGCCACATGTAACTAGTTCAGCCAGTTTAGTAGCTGTGTTTCATTCATGACTATATCACAATTCCTTTATCCCTGACTATATCACCTTTATCTATCCTGCTGGACACTTAGATTGCTTCCAGTGTTTTCCTCTCATAAGCATTCTTGCAGTGTACATTCTTGTATGTCTTCTTGCGCCCACATGGGAGTGTTTTTTAGAGCATATACCTAGAAATGGAATTGGTGGGATGTAGAGGAAAATGCCTCTTCACCTTTCCTACATAATGCCAGATTGTGGCTGTGCCAAGTGCTTGTCCCGATTTCCACTTTCCTGGTAGAGAATGGGCAGTCCTAGTCCTCCGTCTCTACACTCTCAGCAATGCTCACTAACCTTGTCGGTTTCTGCACTTACCAAAGGGAAATCAACATTTATGGCTATACTTCCTAAAGATCTTCTATAAACAAATGGAATATTTTGTGAGATGTTGTTGCCACCCCACTACGTGTTGGGCATCATGCTAAGTGTGTTATTGATACATACATTCTCTTATTTAAGTCTCACACTAACTGTAGAAAGTAGGTGTAAGGCAGCAAGACTTAGAATGCGTAATTAATTTCTCCAACATCACATGGCTGGTAGGTCACATGGCTGGGATTTGAACTCAAGTCTGTAAGACTTAAAGGGCCCTGTGGTTGCCCCAATGCTGAACTACATGTATAATCTTTAGAAATGGCATTCAATCAACTCTTGGTGGTGGTATTTAATTTCTAGTAGAATATCTTCTGAGAATAAACATTTGGAGAGATAATATGGCTGAATATCTTTTTTAAAGGATTTAAAGTGGCATATATTATGAATCACAAAAGAATTTTAATATAAATCATAGATGGTTTTAATATAAATTGAGAGGAATAATATAACCCACAATCTCATGACCATACATGACACAGTTTTGTCACTGTTAACACTCTAGTTGTTTATTTCTTAGTAAATCTGTTTTTTTTAAAGGAAGTTTTGTAGTGTAGGGAGGAAATTTTTTTTTCCTATACTCTTAAGTATAGAAACTTCAATCTAAACTGAAAAAGAAGACAAGTTAACAGGAAAAAAGCATACTGATTTTATTTGTTATTAATGTTTTTAACATGACACAGGGGGCTTCATAGGAAAGAAGTAAAAGCCCCAAAGAAGCAGTTAGAATTGAAGGCTTATATACCATTTTAACAAATGGAAATAAATTGGAGAAGTAGGGGGGGAAATGGGCATTTATTGAAACCTTAAAATCTGTACCCCCATAATATGCCAAAGTAAAAAAAAATTAAAAAAAAAATTGGAGAAGTAACATGACAAAGGAAAAGAGGTTTGAGCTTCTAGGAGTAGTAAGTTGCAGAAAGGTACACATGGGGGGAAACAAATGGAAGCTAAGGATTTGTTTGTGCAGTCTCATCTCAACATGAACTCCTTGTCTCCAGTGATAAAAATATTTATTCTCTTCTTACTGGTACCAGGAGAGCACCTTTCTCCATGGGAAATTTATTCCATGCTTTTAGGTAGAAAGGGGGAGGCCAGAGAGTCCTCTTGCAGCTGCTGTTTCTCAGTTGCCATTAGCCTCAAATAATCAACATGTCAAAGTAGCTTATTATGGGGTGGCATGTTCTGATACCCTTCAGTGGCCATCTTAGAGCTTAAAATTATGGCAACAACATGGATGAGAATTTACCCACCATGAGACATTTCTAAATGTCAGATATTTATACTAAGTGTTGTAGGTATGGTAACTCTTGTCTTTTATTTTTTTTGAGACAGTCTTACTCTGTTGTCCTTTTTAGAATGCAGTGGTGTAATCATAGCTCACTGCAACCTCAGACTCCTAGGTTCAAGCAATTCTCTTGCCTCAGCCTCCCAAGTATGTGGAACTACAGGTGAATGCCACAATCCCTGGCTATTTTTTTCTATTTTTGGTAGAGACCACCTGGTCTCTAATTCCTGGCCTCAAGCAATTCTCCTGCCTTGGCCTCCCAGAGTGCTAGGATTACAGGTGTGAGCCACTGAGCCCAGCCAACTCTTCTCTTTTTTTTAAAAAATGGAGATATAATTCACATTACCTTTTTTTTTTTTTTTTTTTTTTGAGACAGAGTCTCGCTTTGTTGTCCAGGCTAGAGTGAGTGCCGTGGCGTCAGCCTAGCTCACAGCAACCTCAAACTCCTGGGCTCGAGCGATCCTTCTGCCTCAGCCTCCCGAGTAGCTGGGACTACAGGCATGCGCCACCATGCCCGGCTAATTTTTATATATATATATATATCAGTTGGCCAATTAATTTCTTTCTATTTATAGTAGAGACGGGGTCTCGCTCTTGCTCAGGCTGGTTTCGAACTCCTGACCTTGAGCAATCCGCCCGCCTCGGCCTCCCAAGAGCTAGGATTACAGGCGTGAGCCACCGCGCCCGGCCCACATTACCTTTTTAAAATATATAATTCAAACTGTCCTTTTAGATACAGAATTCAGAACTTGAATATTCTTTTGTGTCCATGAAAGTTACAGATGTCAATGTCAATTTAAAGTCTGCCAGTATGTTAATACATGAAAGAGTAGGAGTTATAGATAAAAATGATTGGCCATTAGTTGATAATACTGAAGCTGGGTGATATATACATGACATTTCATTATACCATTGTGTCTACTTTTTTATATGTTTAAAATTTTCCATAATACAAAGTAAAAAACAGGTTTAGCATTATGTTTTAAAGACACATGTTTTCATATTTATTTATTTATATATGTAGTTTTTGAGACAGAGTCTCACTCTGTTGCCCAGGCTAGAGTGCCATGGCATCGGCCTAGCTCACAGCAACCTCAAACTCCTGGGCTCAAGCGATCCTCCTGCCTCAGCCTCCTGAGTAGCTGGGACTACAGGCATGCGTCACCATGCCCGGCTCATTTTTTCTATGTATTTTTAGTAGGCTAATTAATTTCTTTGTATTTATAGTAGAGACGGGGTCTCGCTCTTGCTCAGGTTGGTTTCAAACTCCTGACCTCAAGCAATTCGCCCGCCTGGGCCCCCCTGAGTGCTAGGATTACAGGCATGAGCCACCGCGCCCAGCCACATGTTTTCATATTTAGATATTGAATAATTTTGGGTCTCTTATGTGAAAATCAAGACTTAGTAATACACTCTTTTTATAAAACATTTTATAGTTTGCAAAAAGTTTCCACATTTTATGCCACAACTACCCTTGGAGGCAGGTATTACCATTCTCATTTCAAAGAAAAGAAAAGTGGCCCAGCACGGGGTGGGTCATGCCTGTAATCCTAGCACTCTGGGAGGCCAAGGCGGGCGGATAGCTCAAGGTCAGGAGTTCGAAACCAGCCTGAGCAAAAGTGAGACCCCCCATCTCTACTACAAATAGAAAGAAATTAATTGGCGAACTAATATATATAGAAAAAAATTAGCTGGGCATGGTGGCGCATGCCTGTAGTCCCAGCTACTCGGGAGGCTGAGGCAGGAGGATTGCTTGAGCCCAGGAGTTTGAGGCTGCTGTGAGCTAGGCTGACACCAGGGCACTCACTCTATCTAGCCTGGGCAACAAAGCAAGACTCTGTCTCAAAAAAAAAAAAAAAAAGAAAAGAAAAGAAAAGTGAAATTCAAAGCAGTAGATCTGGGACTTTAATCCAATCTTCTAACATGGAATTCAGTGGTCTGCCCACTTTTATTCCAAATGTACACAACCCGAGATACGTTCGTTAGCTTACTCCTTTCTGTCCGTGGACGCTGTCGAGGAAGCATCGTTGAAGTCTCTCTTCCCACTGCCGTCATGTCTAAGTCAGAGTCTCCTAAAGAACCCAAACAGCTGCGGAAGCTATTCATCGGAGGATTGAGCTTTGAAACAACCGATGAGAGTCTGAGGAGCCATTTTGAGCAATGGGGAACGCTCACAGACTGTGTGGTAATGAGAGATCCAAACACCAAGCGCTCCAGGGGCTTTGGGTTTGTCACATACGCCACTGTGGAGGAGGTGGATGCAGCAATGAATGCACGGCCACACAAGGTGGATGGAAGAGTTGTGGAACCAAAGAGAGCTGTCTCCAGAGAAGATTCTCAAAGACCAGGTGCCCACTTAACTGTGAAAAAGATCTTTGTTGGTGGCATTAAAGAAGACACTGAAGAACATCACCTAAGAGACTATTTTGAACAGTATGGGAAAATTGAAGTGATTGAAATCATGACCGACAGAGGCAGTGGCAAGAAGAGGGGCTTTGCTTTTGTAACCTTTGATGACCATGATTCTGTGGATAAGATTGTCATTCAGAAATACCATACTGTGAATGGCCACAACTGTGAAGTAAGGAAAGCCCTGTCAAAGCAAGAGATGGCTAGTGCTTCATCCAGCCAAAGAGGTCGAAGTGGTTCTGGAAACTTTGGTGGTGGTTGTGGAGGTGGTTTTGGTGGGAATGACAACTTTGGCCGTGGAGGAACCTTCAGTGGTCGAGGTGGCTTTGGTGGCAGCCGTGGTGGTGGTGGATATGGGGGCAGTGGGGATGGGTACAATGGATTTGGTAATGATGGAAGCAATTTTGGAGGTGGTGGAAGCTACAATGATTTTGGCAATTACAACAATCACCCTTCAAATTTTGGACCCATGAAGGGAGGAAATTTTGGAGGCAGAAGCTCTGGCCCCTATGGTGGTGGAGGCCAATACTTTGCCAAACCACGAAACCAAGGTGGCTATGGTGGTTCCAGTAGCAGCAGTAGCTATGGCAGTGGCAGAAGGTTTTAATTATTCCCAGGAAACAGAGCTTAACAGGAGAGGAGAGCCAGAGAAGTGACAGGGAAGCTACAGGTTACAACAGATTTGTGAACTCAGCCAAGCACAGTGGTGGCAGGGCCTAGCTGCTACAAAGAAGACATGTTTTAAACAATACTCATGTGTATGGGCAAAAAACTCGAGGACTGTATTTGTGACTAATTGTATAACAGGTTATTTTAGTTTCTGTTCTGTGGAAAGTGTAAAGCATTCCAACAAAGGGTTTTAATGTAGATTTTTTTTTTTTTTGCACCCATGCTGTTGATTGCTAAATGTAATAGTCTGATCATGACGCTGAATAAATGTGTCTTTTTTTTTTTTTTTTTTTTTAATGTGCTGTGTAAAGTTAGTCTACTCTGAAGCCATTTTGGTAAACTTCCCCAAAAGTGTGAAGATAGAATTCCTTCAGGGTGATGCCAGGTTCTATTTGAAATTCATTTACAACCTGCTTGGGTGGAGAAGCCATTGTCTTCAGAAACCTTGATGTAGTTGAACTGATGGTTACTGTTGTGACCTGAAGTTCACCATTAAAAGGGGTCATGCAAGGAAAAATCATGGAATTATTGGTTATAAAGATGATTGTTGGCATATCCTATGCAATATATCTAAATTGAATAATGGTACCAGATAAAAATTATAGATGGGAATGAAGCTTGTGAATCAACCATTATCATGTGTAATCAATAAACGATTTAATTCTCTTGAAAAAAAAATGTACACAACCTTATTGCAAAAATAACATATATTTTCAAAACAACTTAGAAAAATTACAAAGAAGAAAAATGTACTGACCTTTTGATTTTTGTTAAAAAAAAAAACAAAAAACAAAAATGTATATTCCCTGTAATCCTACCACCCAGAAATGGGTACCATTAACATTTTATATTTTATCATTTTGAATTTTGTTTTCAATTTTTTTACAAAAATGAATTTATAATAAAGAAGTTATGTATGCAATGTCTAAAAAAACCGGTGTACATAAAAAAAAAAAAGAAGTTATGTAGTCTTCTTTTTCTCTTGAATAATGATGTATTATATTTTATTTATTTATTTTTTTTGAGACAGAGTCTCGCTTTGTTGCCCAGGCTAGAGTGAGTGCTGTGGCGTCAGCCTAGCTCACAGCAACCTCAAACTCCTGGGCTCAAGCGATCCTCCTGCCTAAGTCTCCCATGTAGCTAGGACTACAGGCATGCGCCACCATGCCCGGCTAATTTTTTGTATATATATATTAGTTGGCCAATTAATTTCTTTGTATTTATAGTAGAGACGGGGTCTCGCTCTTGCTCAGGCTGGTTTTGAACTCCTGACCTCCAGCAATCCGCCCGCCTCGGCCTCCCAGAGTGCTAGGATTACAGGCGTGAGCCACCGCGCCCGGCCAATGATGTATTTTAAATATGTTTCCATGTCAGTAAATTCAGATCTACATATATTGCATGGCTCTATAGTAACTTAACTAATCTCCTTTTGTTAGACATTTTTCACTATTATGTACAATGGCAAAATAAATATTTTTGCATCTTAGCTCATTTATTAAATTATTTCCTTAGGATACATAACTAGGAGTAGAAAATCTGAGTCGAAGCATTTAGAAGGATTTTAATACATATGCCACCAATCTCAGAAATATTGTATGGATTTACATCCTCCACCATGTAGTGGGTTTTTCCCTTCACCAACTCATTGTTACTTTTCTTGGGGCAAATGTAATTCAAACATGCCTGTGGAAAAAAGTTTGATTTGTTAATCTATAATCAAGTTGAACTATTGAGCAAACCATCGATAAACAATTAACTGTGTTTGTTTAAAGTAATGATCTTCAAACTTTAGTGTGCATAAGAATCATGTGGTGGCCCTGGGCTCTATCCCAGATACACTGTCTTAGATTCTAGGAGTCTGGGACCCAGAAATGGGCAGTTTTAGCAGGAGTCCCCTCTTCCCAAGTGACGCTGATATAAGTAGTCTAGGAATTACAGTCTGAAACACTGGCTTCAGAATACACACAAGGTTAGGTCAGGAGTATGCTGACCATGGACCGAATTACCTTTTGGCCATATGAGGTCTGGTAAGAAATGGAATATTCACTTATTCTCTCTAGTTTTGGCTCCTTCCACTTCATTTTGTCTCTGCCTCTTTTTCACACACACACACACACACTTTTGTGGAGAAAACATTTTGCTTTTGGAGATGCCTATATAGCAGGCTGACATTATCAGTTACAAATAGTTTATTTGTAGTGATTCTTTTTTTTTTTTGAGACAGAGTCTCACTCTATTAGCCGGGCTAGAGTGCTGTGGCGTCAGCCTAGCTCACAGCAACCTCAAACTCCTGGGTTCAAGTGATCCTTCTGCCTCAGCCTCTGGAGTAGCTAGGACTACAGGCATGCGCCACCATGCCTGGCTAATTTTTTCTGTATGTTTTTAGTTGTTAGGCTAATTTCTTTCTATTTTTAGTGGGAGGTCTCACTCTTCTTGCTCAGGCTGCTCTCGAACCCTTGACCTGGACCGATCTTCCTGCCTCGGCCTCCCAGAGTGCTAGGATTATGATGTGAGCCACAGCTCCTGGCCTATGGTGATTCTTCTTTAGGGCTTTCAATTTTGTTTTGATTTGCAAGCAAATACCTCTGTTATTCCTAACCAGATGAGCATCTGAATGTCACTTGATTTTTTTTTTTTTTTTTTTTTTTGAGACAGAGTCTAGCTTTTGTTGCCCAGGCTAGAGTGAGTTCCCTGGCGTCAGCCTAGCTCACAGCAACCTCAATCTCTTGGGCTCAAGCAATCCTACTGCCTCAGCCTCCTGAGTAGCTGGGACTACAGGCATGTGCCACCATGCTCAGCTGATTTTTTTCTCTATATATTAGTTGGCCAATTAATTTCTTTGTATTTATAGTAGAGATGGGTCTCACTCTTGCTCAGGCTGGTTTTGAACTCCTGACCTCGAGTAATCTGCCCGCCTCGGCCTCCCAGAGTGCTAGCATTACAGGCGTGAGCCTCCCAGAGTGCTAGGATTACAAGGTGTGAGCCACTGCGCCTGGCCTGATTTTTCGTTTTAGAGCATCCCAGAGGTTCTGTGGTGTGAGACGCTGGAGTAGGCTGGAGGCAAGTGAGTGGGTGAAATCCTGCCAGGCCTCTGAGGTGGAGAGTAGTCATCACCTATTACCACAGCCCTTAACAATTCCAAGTGGCTTTCCAGGGATTTCTCTTTCCAGGATAGCTCCTCTTTGCCCAGCTTCAGAAAACAGCTTTTAATTTTCTCCTTGGAAGTCTCTTTTTGACACAAAAGCTTTGTTTTCCACGGAACCGTGCAGCTTTCCTACGTGTGGACACATGGCAAAGGCTTCAGACAAGAGACTCTCACATGCAGGGCTGCCCTTGACAAATGTGTGCTATGGAGAGGGCTGTGTCCCTGAGGCCTTGCTCCTACCTAGGGGCCTGCCAGGGCCCCAGTCAAGGGCCCCAGCCGACTGTCTCCCGGCCAGCCGGAGCGACACCACCCACTGCATGAAAGGCTGGTCTGTGTCTCCTCTCCTCAGAGTCTAGTCCATGTAGACCATTTATTCTTCGATAAGAAAATCCTACTAGCGGTGTGTGCTTTTTATCCTTTTTAAACAGAAAATGTAGTCATTCATTCACTGACAGTTATTTATTATTTATGCCAGATGTTTATCTCTACCACATGCAGCATGCTGTCATGATAACAAAGCCAAAATGTCAGGAAAAAAAAAAAACTTTGCTGAGATATAATTTACATACAATAAAATCCACCCATTTAAAATGTACAATTTTTCCAGGCCAAGCCACCTGTGTTAAAAAAAAAATATATAAAATAAAATAAAATAAAATGTACAATTTGGCCGGGTGCGGTGGCTCACACCTGTAATCCTAGTACTCTGGGAGGCCCAGGCGGGCAGATTGCTTGAGGTCAGGAGTTCAAAACCAGCCTGAGCAAGAGTGAGACCCGTCTCTATTATAAATAGAAAGAAATTAATTGGCCAACTAATATATATAGAAAAAATCAGCCGGGTGTGGTGGCGCATGTCTGTAGTCCCAGCTACTCGGGAGGCTGAGGCAGAAGGATCACTTGAGCCCAGGAGTTTGAGGTTGCTGTGAGCTAGGCTGACGCCACGGCACTCACTCTAGCCTGGGCAACAAAATGAGACTCTGTCTCAATAAATAAATAAATAAAATAAAATATACAACTTGGCTAGGCGTGGTGGCTCACGCCTGTAATCCTAGCTTTTGGGAGTCTTAGGTGGGAGGATCGCTGGTGTCCAGAAGTTTGAAACCAGCTTGGGCAACATAGGGGGACCCTGTCTCTTGCTTGTTTGAGCAATGATGATTGCTTGTTCATCGACAAGCAATGAACATTTAGGTTGTTTCATTATTTGAACTGCAAATAAAACTGCTATAATTATTCATGTGTAAGTGTTTGTATGGACATATGCTTTCGTTTCTTTTGGGTAAATAGGAGTGAAATGGCTGGGCTTTATGGTAAGTGTGTGTTTAACTTTTTAAGAAATGGGGCAGTATAAAAGAATCTTTTTTTTTTTTTTTTTCCTGAGATAGGTTCTCTCTCTGTTGCCCGGGCTAGAGTGCTGTGGCATCAGCCTAGCTCACAGCAACCTCAAACTCCTGGGCTCAAGGACTTCTACTGCCTCAGCCTCCCAAGCAGCTGGGACTATAGGCACCTGCCACCACACCCGGCTAATTTTTCTATTTTTAGTAGAAACTGGGTCTCCATCTTGCTCATGCTGGTCTCAAACTCCTGAGCTTAAGCAATCCTCCCACCTTGGTCCTCCAGAATGCTAGGATTACAGGTATGAGCCCCCGCAGCTAGCCTATAAAAAAATCTTTTTTTAGTTGTCAAGTCCATACCATAAGTCAAGAATTCCAGATTCCTGGCCAGGTACAGTGGCTCACGCCTATAATCCTAGCACTCTGGGAGACCAAGGAGGGAGGATCGCTTGAGCTCAGGAGTTTGAGACCAGCGTGGGCAAAAGCGAGATCCCGTCTCTACTAAAAATAGAAAGAAATTAGCTGGACAACTAAAAATATACAGGAAAAATTAGCTGGACGTGGTGACGCACCCCCGTAGTCCCAGCTACTGGGGAGGCTAAGGCAGGAAGATCGCTTGAGCCCAGGAGTTTGAGGTTGCTGTGAGCTAGGCTAGATGGCACTCTAGCCTGGGCAACAGAGTGAGACTCTATCTGGAAAAAAATAAATAAATACAGAGAATTCCAGCCTCCTGTTTCTCTGGTTCATTTGGAAAGAACACTGTTTTAAGAGTCAGAAGCCTGGGAGTTGGCCCAAGCAGTTTAGTTCCAGATCTGGCTTTTTAAGAAGGGGTCATTTAGCTTCTTGGAGCTTTAATTCTGGAAATAGTCTCAAACTCCATCAATAGGAGACTGAGTAAAATACATCCCTAAATTGGAATACTATGGGAGTTGTTAAAAATAATGAAGTAAAATCTATATTTATTAATGTGGAAAGCTGTTGTTAACATACTCTGAGTGAAAAAAAGCAGACTAGAGAGGCAAAGTATGATATCATTTGGGCCAATTATACAAATGGAGAGATAGATGAAAAACATATTTACTGAAAATAGTAATAGTGCATATTTCTGGGTAGTGAGATACCCAGAGATATCTCAACCTAAATCATCGTAGGGTCATTTTTACTTCTTTTTTTTTTTTTTTTTTTGAGACAGCGTCTCACTTTGTTGCCCAGGCTAGAGTGAGTGCCATGGCGTCAGCCTAGCTCACAGCAACCTCAAACTCCTGGGCTCAAGCAATTCTGCTGCCTCCGCCTCCCGAGTAGCTGGGACTACAGGCATGCACCACCATGCCCGGCTAATTTTTTCTCTATATATTAGTTGGCCAATTAATTTCTTTCTATTTATAGTAGAGACAGGGTCTCGCTCTTGCTCAGGCTGGTTTTGAACTCCTGACCTTGAGCAATCCGCCCGCCTCGGCCTCCCAGAGTACTAGGATTACAGGCGTGAGCCACCGTGCCCGGCCTTTACTTCTTTATAATTTTCTTTTTTTCTTTTTTGAGACTGGGTCTTGCTTTGTAGCCCAGGCTAGAGTGCAGTGGTGCAATCATAACTCACTACAGCCTCAAACTTCTGGGCTTAAGCAATCCTCCTGCCTCAGCCTCCCAAGTAGCTGAGACCACAGGTGCATACCACTACCCCCAGTTAATTTTTCTATTTTTTGTTAGAGATGAGGTCTTGGTCTTGCTCAGGCTGATCTCAAACTCCTGGCCTCAAATGATCCTCCCTCCTCAGTGTCCCAAAGTGCTACTATTCCAGACATGAACCACTATGTCTGGCTTATAATTTTCTATATTTCTTGATTTTATTTGCAATGAGCATGTATGATTCCTTGAAAAATGAGAAAGCTATTAAAAATAAACCAATATAACCTATTTTTTCCAAGTATGACACAAGAGAATATATGGATATGTTAAAAAACCATAAGGTGTTACATAAATTTAAGGTATTAGTTTTTTTTTTTTTTTTAGACAGAGTCTCGCTCTGTTGCCCGGGCTAGAGTGCCGAGGTATCAGCCTAGCTCACAGCAACCTCAAACTCCTGGGCTCAAGTGATCCTCCTGCCTCAGCCTCCCTAGTAGCTGAGACTACAGGCATGCGCCACCATGCCCAGCTAAGTTTTACTATATATTTTTAGTTGGCCAATTAATTTCTTTCTATTTTTAGTAGAGAGGAGGTCTCGCTCTTGCTCACACTGGTCTTGAACTCTTGATTTAGAGCGATCCTCCGGCCTTGGTGTCCCAGAGTGCTAGGATTACAGGTGTGAGCCACCGTGCCCTGCCGAAGGTATTAGTATTAATATTAGTATTTATAAGCCACATCTCCTCTAAAAGGACCTCGAAAAATCATCAAAGGAGCCCAATAGAAGGGAGAAGATTATGGCTTTGTAGAGATACAATTAGCCTGAACATGATGAAAAGGTAAAATTCCTTAGAACTGAAAGAAATCTGGAATAAAAAAGGAGACACTGGTTTCTTTCTGAGCCTTGGGCTTAAATCTTGGCTTTCTCAACATCTGTGTCTCCTTGAACGTGGTATTTAAACTCTCAATCTCTATTTCCTTATTTGTAAATGGGAACAATAATGATATTGATCTCATTTTGTTGTGAGGACTAAATGAATCCAAGTACTTAATGTGGTGGACATCTGGCACATTGGAGGGTTTCATTAAATGTTTGCTCCCCTTTTTCTCCTTTCCTTCTTACCTTTACCTGAAATATGGACAGCAAGATGTGCACACCAGGATCCAGTTGGTACAAAGAGTGAAACAAATGATTATGATACAGTAAGAGAGGCTGTGGGGTTTCTGTTTTTGTTTTTGTTTTACGTGAGGGAGAGGTAGGTGTTTGTGTTTACTTGGAAGATATTTTGGCTCTGGTAAACTAAAGGGGCCAAGAAGAGAAGGAAAAAAAAAAGAAAAGAAAAGAAGAACGGACTGATTCTGCATGTATCTAGGCCAAGGGACATGAGATAAAGACAGCTGGATTTTCTTTTGCAATGTCCCATTCACCACAGTAGGAAAAAAGAGACCCAGGGCATCAGACACTCTGTCCAGAAGAAAAGACAGTACAAAGAGTTGTTGCCTCCCATTTGTGTATCTCTTGAGTAGGCTAACAGAGTAGAGGAACTGGAAAAACCCCAAATGTGGGGTTTCTGGCCTTTTCCCACCCTACTTTAGGTTGTTGTTGAAAGTGAAGGGCTGATCTTCAACCTTGGCTGTTCGCTTCTTATGGAAAATGCGCCCTCCAAGTACACCTTAGATTGTAATATCTTTCCTTTTCCTGGAGTTACTTCTAGGCATGTTTTTGTGGTCAGAACAGAAAACAGGAGGTAGCAAAAAAGCGCCAGGATCTTAGAGCTGTTCAAATCTCCTAAATGACTTTGTTATACTTCATTCCCTTACTAGGCTGCTCCTCAAACCCTGTGGGGAATCATCTGGGCCTGAGTCAGGCATCTCTGGGCACTCCAGCCGACCCTCTACTCTTCCTTCCTCCTAAGTCCGATAGCCTGTTTGTCTACTGCTCATTTGGCACTTGAACATATGCTGCTTTGCATGGTTGCCTGCATTTCTATAGTTATTTATAGAAATGTATGTCCTTGTCTCTCCCAATGTCATATAATACTTTGATACTTTATAAGTACGTATGCCCACCACATTTAAATTTCCAATCCTGGGGAATAAACACAGAATGGAATTTTGGTTTGTGGTTATATTTATGCAAATACTAGTTGTAGCCAAACATTTTTGTTTGTTTAATTTATTCTTTTGTTCCACTTTAGTGATATATTTGCAGCGTTCCCTATATAGAGATGAGGAAACTGAGGTCTAAAGGGAAGCTGCATAATTTGTGCACAGTCACACAGCATAAGGATGAGAGCTCTCTTTCCAGGCCACTGTTCCCAACTCAGCCTTGCTCATCATAAGCCCCAGACTTTTGTTTCCTAAACTGAATAGCGCATCTAACCATTAGCTGCTTCCTTGGCTTTGCAGCTTATAAGATTTCTCCCTTGACAGGGAGAATGTGAAGAATTATTAATAAAATGAACTCATGTTTGACAACCTCTGCAGGCCATCCTATTTTCTTTTCTTCAAAATGAAATGACTCTTGGCCGGGTGCTGTGGCTCACGCCTGTAATCCTAGCTCTTGGGAGCCCGAGGCGGGCGGATTGCTCAAGGTCAGGAGTTCAAAACCAGCCTGAGCAAGAGCGAGACCCCGTCTCTACTATAAATAGAAAGAAATTAATTGGCCAACTGATATATATATAAAAAAATTAGCCGGGCATGGTGGCGCATGCCTGTAGTCCTAGCTACCCGGGAGGCTGAGGCAGAAGGATCACTCGAGCCCAGGAGTTTGAGGTTGCTGTGAGCTAGGCTGACGCCACGGCACTCACTCTAGCCTGGGCAACAAAGCGAGACTCTGTCTCAAAAAAAAAAAAAAAAAAAAAATGAAATGACTCTTTATGTTTTCTTATGTGATCTTTTTAAAAAAGTACAGATAAAAAATGTAAATGTAAAAATATCCATCATTCTCCATACCAAGAGACTATCATTGTTGGCTGGGCACAGTTACTCAGGCCTGTAATCCTAGCACTCTGGGAGGCCAAGGTGGAAGAATTGCTTGAGGCCAAGAGTTTTGGACCAGCCTGAGCAAGAGCAAGATCCTGTCTCTATATAAAAATAGAAAAATTAGCTGGGCATAGTGGTGTGTGCCATAGTCTCATCTACTTGGGAGGGTTGGGCAGGAGGATCATTTGAGTCCAGGAGTTCGAGGTTGCTGTGAGCTGTGAGGAGGACTGCACTCACAGCTCATAGCACTCACTGTACTACAGCCTGAGTTTTGAGAACACATTGTGATCATTCTTCTATGTTAACAGAGATTCTGTCTCATTATTTTTAATGGATCAGCCAGTTTTAAAAAGTTGACCTATTTGTCTCTTTAAATACAGAAAAGAATAAAAAAGAAAATTAAAATTATTAATAATTAACTATTAATATTTCTAATGTTTTGCTATACAGTTAGGTTCATACAGTATATTAATTTATATCCTGAGGTGTTTTTTTTTTTTTTTTTTTTGAGACAGTCTCACTCTGTTGCCCAGGTTAGAGTGCCATGGCGTCAGCCTAGCTCACAGCAACCTCAAACTCCTGGGCTCAAGTGATCCTTCTGCCTCAGCCTCCCGAGTAGCTGGGACTACAGACATGCGCTACCATGCCCGGTTAATTTTTTCTATTTTTGGTAGAGACAGGCTCTTGCTCTTGCTCAGGCTGGTCTCGACCTCGTGAGCTCAAACAATCTGCCTGCCTCGGCCTCCCAGATTTCAAGGATTATAGGCATGAGCCACTGTGTCCCGCCCTGAATTTTTTGGGGTTTTTTTTTTTTTTTTTGAGACAGAGTCTCGCTTTGTTGCCCAGGCTAGAGTGAGTGCCGTGGCGTCAGCCTCGCTCACAGCAACCTCAGACTCCTGGGCTCGAGTGATCCTTCTGCCTCAGCCTCCCCGGTAGCTGGGACTACAGGCATGCGCCACCATGCCCGGCTAATTTTTTATATATATATCAGTTGGCCAATTAATTTCTTTCTATTTATAGTAGAGACGGGGTCTCGCTCTTGCTCAGGCTGGTTTTGAACTCCTGACCTTGAGCAATCCGCCTGCCTCGGCCTCCCAAGAGCTAGGATTACAGGCGTGAGCCACAGTGCCCGGCCTTTTTTGGGTTTTTTTACTGAATTAGTGTAGGCAAGTTTTATGACAAAAATTTTTCAAATACATGCTAATTGTCAAAACTTTGGCAAATGCAGAAAAATGTAAAAAGAAAAACAAAAATCCCATTTAATTTATTGGTTGTAAACAGTCTTTTATACTTCTTTCCAGTTGTTTTTTCTTTTTTTTTTTTTTTTTTTTTTTTTTTTTGAGACAGAGTCTTGCTTTGTTGCCCAGGCTAGAGTGAGTGCCGTGGCGTCAGCCTAGCTCACAGCAACCTCAAACTACTGGGCTCAAGGGATCCTCCTGCCTCAGCCTCCCAAGTAGCTGGGACTACAGGCATGTGCCACCATGCCCGGCTAATTTTTTGTATATGTTAGTTGGCCAATTAATTTCTTTCTATTTATAGTAGAGACGGGGTCTCGCTCTTGCTCAGGCTGGTTTCGAACTCCTGACCTCGAGCAATCCGCCCGCCTCGGCCTCCCAGAGAGCTAGGATTACAGGCGTGAGCCACCGCGCCCGGCCTGTTTTTTCTTTTTTTTTTGAGACAGAGTCTCGCTTTGTTGCCCAGGCTAGAGTGAGTACCGTGGCGTCAGCCTAGCTCACAGCAACCTCAAACTCCTGGGCTCAAGTGATCCTCCTGCCTCAGCCTCCGGAGTAGCTGGAACTACAGGCATGCGCCACCATGCCCGGCTAATTTTTTCTATGTATTTTTAGTCGGCTAATTAATTTCTCTGTTTTTATAGTAGAGACGAGGTCTTGCTCTTGCTCAGGTTGGTTTTGAACTCCTGACCTCGAGCAATCCGCCCGCCTGGGCCCCCCAGAGTGCTAGGATTACAGGCATGAGCCATTGCGCCTGGACTTTCCAGTTGTTTTCTATGCTTATTTATTTATTTATTTATTTTGAGACAGAGTCTCGCTTTGTTGCCCAGGCTAGAGTGAGGGCCATGGTATCAGCCTAGCTCACAGCAACCTCAAACTCCTGGGCTCCAGCAATCCTTCTGCCTCAGCCTCCTGATTAGCTGGGATTACAGGCATGCACCACCATGCCCGGCTAATTTTTTCTATATATATTAGTTGGCCAATTAATTTCTTTCTAGTTATAGTAGAGACGGGGTCTCACTCTTGCTCAGGCTGGTTTTGAACTCCTGACCTCGAGCAATCCGCCCGCCTCGGCCTCCCAGAGAGCTAGGATTACAGGCGTGAGCCACCACGCCTGGCCTTCTATGCTTATTTTTTTTTTTTTTTTTTTTTTTTTTTGAGACAGAGTCTCACTTTTGTTGCCCTGGCTAGAGTGAGTGCCGTGGCGTCAGCCTAGCTCACAGCAACCTCAATCTCCTGGGCTCAAGCGATCCTTCTGCCTCAGCCTCCCAAGTAGCTGGGACTACAGGCATGCACCACCATGCCCGGCTAATTTTTTGTATATATATTTTTAGTTGGTCAATTAATTTCTTTCTATTTTTTTTTTTTTTTTTGAGACAGAGTCTCGCTTTGTTGCTCAGGCTAGAGTGAGTGCCGTGGCGTCAGCCTAGCTCACAGCAACCTCAAACTCCTGGGCTCAAGCAATCCTTCTGTCTCAGCCTCCCAAGTAGCTGGGACTACAGGCATGTGCCACCATGCCCGGCTAATTTTTTCTATATATATTAGTTGGCCAATTAGTTTCTTTCTATTTATAGTAGAGACGGGGTCTCGCTCTTGCTCAGGCTGGTTTTGAACTCCTGACCTCGAGCAATCCGCCCGCCTCGGCCTCCCAGAGAGCTAGGATTACAGGCGTGAGCCACCGCGCCCGGCCTATTTTTTTTTTTTTTTTTTTAGTAGAGACGGGGTCTCGCTCAGGCTGGTTTCGAACTCCCGACCTCGAGCAATCCGCCCGCCTCGGCCTCCCAGAGTGCTAGGATTACAGGCTTGAGCCACCGAGCCCGGCCTTTCTATGCTTATTTTAATGAATTATGCCTATGTTTAAAAATAAGATTACCTTATATTTATAGTTTAGATGCAGCTTTTATCTATTGATTTATTTTAGAGACAGGGTCTTGCTCTGTCACCCAGGCTGGAGTGCAGTGGTGCACCATCACAGCTTACTGCAGCATTGAACACCTGGGCTCAAATTATCCTCCTCCCTCAGCTTCTCAAAGTGCTGGGATTACTGGCATGAACCACCATTCCTAGCCTTGATGCAGCTTTGAAAAACTGATGTTAAGGATTTTTTATATCGTTAAACTATTCCTCGAAGATGTGTTTTAAAAAACTGTTATATATTGGCTGGGCGCGGTGGCTCACGCCTGTAATCCTAGCCCTCTGGGAGGCCGAGGCGGGCGGATTGCTCGAGGTCAGGAGTTCAAAACCAGCCTGAGCAAGAGCGAGACCCCGTCTCTACTATAACTAGAAAGAAATTAATTGGCCAACTAATATATATAGAAAAAATTAGCCGGGCATGGTGGTGCATGCCTGTAGTCCCAGCTACTCGGGAGGCTGAGGCAGGAGGATCGCTTGAGCCCAGGAGACTGAGGTTGCTGTGAGCTAGGCTGATGCCACGTCACTCACTCTAGCCTGGGCAACAAAGGCTAGAGACTGTGTCTCAAAAAGAAAAACAAAAACTGAGGCCGGGCGCTGTGGCTCACGCCTGTAATCCTAGCTCTTGGGAGGCCGAGGCGGGCGGATTGCTCAAGGTCAGGAGTTCAAAACCAGCCTGAGCAAGAGCGAGACCCCGTCTCTACTATAAATAGAAAGAAATTAATTGGCCAACTGATATGTATATAAAAAATTAGCCGGGCATGGTGGCGCATGCCTGTAGTCCCAGCTACCCGGGAGGCTGAGGCAGAAGGTTTGCTTGAGCCCAGGAGTTTGAGGTTGCTGTGAGCTAGGCTGACGCCACGGCACTCACTCTAGCCTGGGCAACAAAGCGAGACTCTGTCTCAAAAAAAAAAAAAAAAAAAAAAAGAAAAACAAAAACTGCTATATATTATTCTATCTTACCAACGTAAGATATTTTTTAAATTTCACTAACATTTTTATCTTTAAAAAAATTACTACCAAGTTAATAAATACCCCCTGTAAAAATTAAAGCAAATAGAAACTTAACATTAAAGTAAATATTCTCAGCTGGGGGCTGTAGCTCACTCCTGTAAGCCTGACACAATTTGGGAGGACTGCTTGAGATCATGAGTTCTAAACCAGCCGGGGCAACATAGCAAGACCCCCATCTCTACACACACAAAAAAAATTAGCTAGGAGTGGTGGTGAATGCTTATAGTCTCAGCCACCTGGAAGGCTGAGACCAGAGGATTATTCAAGCCTGAGAGTTTGAGGATGCAGTGAGCTGTGATCCCACCACTGCACTCCAGTCTGGGTCACAGAGCAAGATCTGATCTAAAAAAATATTAATATAAAATAAAATGAAGCAAACACTCCCCATACTTTGGGTTGTCAGATTTAGCAAATACAAATACAGGATACCAGTTAATGTCTGGGATATATTTATACCAAAAAAAAAATGTTGTTGTTTACTTGAAATTCATATCTAATCAGAAATTCTATACTCTGTCTGGCAATCCTACCATAAGCCTTCCTCCTTTAACCATTGGTGTATAGTTCCCGAGATATTTTGCTATGCATATGTTCCATATATATATATATATAAACATACACACTCACATATGCTTTTTAAACAAACACATATAGTGCACATACTATTCAACAGCTTGTTTTTTTTCTCTTAACAGTCAGTAGTACATTTTTTCATGTTAGTTCATATAGATCTATTTCATTTTTTAAAAAATGGCTGCATAGTATTCTATAGCATAAATGTAGTATACTACACTTGATCTTAGCCAAAAGGCCGAGAAATGATTAAATGTGGTATAATATAATAAAAATCATTTAGATTGTTTCCAGTTTTCCAGCATCTCAAATAATTCTGCCCTGATCATTCTTCTACATACACATCTTTTAAAATTTCTCTGTGTATCTAAGATATAGTGTATGCATTTAAAATTTCAATGGACACTGTCAAATTGCCCTTCAGAAGGTTTTACCAATCTACAATCCTACCAATATTGTGTGAAATTACCTTTTACTGGCAGGTAAAAATGACATTGTATTTTTTTTTTTTTTTTGAGGGTCTTGCTCTGTGACCTAGGCTAGAGTGCGGTGGTGTTGTTATAGCTTACTGCAACCTCAAATACCTGGGCTCAAACAGTCCTTCTGCCTCAGCATCCCACGTAGCTGGGACTACAGGTGTGCCGCACCATGCTTGGCTAATTTTTCTATTTTTGGTAGACATGGTGGTCTCACTGTGTTGCACAGGCTGAACTTGAACATTTGCACTCGAGTGATCTTCCCACCTGAGCCTCCCAAAGTGCTGGTGTCTACCAGCACACCTGGCTAATCCATTTCATTAACTGTGAGTGGCTTAATACATCTCTCAATATGATTATGACCATTTGTATTTCTTTTTTCCCTGAATTACCTGTTGTATTCTTTTTTATTTATTTATTTATTTTTGAAGTACCTTATCAACCAAGCCTGTTGCATTCTTTTTTTTATTTTTGGTTGTTGTGGTTATTTTTCTATAGGGGTTTCCATTGTTTTTAAGAATAGGAAGTCCATCCTAACCCAAAAATCAAATATTCACTTATATTTCCCTCTTAAGTCCTTTTTTTATTTTTCTTATTTTTTTAATTTTTCTGAGACAGAGTCTGGGCTTTGTTGCCCAGGCTAGAGTGAGTGCCAGGGCATCAGCCTAGCTCACAGCAACCTCAAACTCCTGGGCTCAAGCAATCCTACTGCCTCAGCCTCCCGAGTGGCTGAGACTACAGGCATGCGCCACCATGCCCGGCTAATTTTTTCTATATATATTAGTTGGCCAATTAGTTTCTTTCTATTTATAGTAGAGACAGGGTCTCGCTCTTGCTTAGGCTGGTTTTGAACTCCTCCTGACCTTGAGCAATCTGCCTGCCTTGGCCTCCCAGAGTGCTAGGATAACAGGCGTGACCCACTGTGCCCGGCCAAGTCCTTTTTTTTTTGAGACAGAGTCTCACTCTGTTGCCTGGGCTAGAGTGAGTGCCATGGCATCAGCCTAGCTCACAGCAACCTCAAACTCCTGGGCTCGAGCGATCCTTCTGCCTCAGCCTCCCGAGTAGCTGGGACTAGAGGCATGCGCCACCATGCCCGGCTAATTTTTTATATATATTTTTAGTTGGCAATTAATTTCTATTTTTAGTAGAGACGGGGTCTCGCTCTTGCTCAGGCTGGTTTCAAACTCCTGACCTTGAGCAATCTGCCCGTCTTGGCTTAAGTCCTTTTTTAATGACTTGATTCTTTCTTTGACTTAATCCAAGAGATGATGTATTTTGAATGGAACCTGAGAATCTTATGGGAATCCAAGGAAAGTAGAACCACCAGCCTCAGAATGACAGGACCCTCTCTCCTCCATGCCTTCAAGTTTCCCATCTTGGCTTCTCTCTGATTCACGGTTCTCTTTCTGCAGATGGACATTATCTCCTTTTCATAGGTGAAGAAAAAGGTGGTCCCTATTCCTGTATTTATATCACTCGCTTTCAAGGAAACAGCCTAGGTCTATTCCAGGATCTGACTGACTTTCAATTCCAAATTCTAGCAAGAAAGAGAAAGAGAGGGAGAAAGAGATAGTTTTTGATTGACTGATCCTAGATTAGGTATCTCCCTTTGGTTCAATCATCAGAGGCTAATGGACAGTTATGTAGGGCAGTTAAGGTTGGATGTATACTTAAAAGGTTTATAGTACAAGTTATTGTTATAAAATATACCCTAAAGTCGGCCGAGCACGGTTGCTCACGCCTGTAATCCTAGCACTCTGGGTAGGCCAAGGCGGGAGGATCGCTCAAGGTCAGGAGTTCAAAACCAGCCTGAGCAAAAGCGAGACCCCGTCTCTACTATAAATAGAAAGAAATTAATTGGCGAACAAATATATATAGAAAAAATTAACCAGGCATGGTGGTGCGTGCCTGTAGACCCAGCTACTTGGGAGGCTGAGGCAGGAGGATCGCCTGAACCCAGGAGTTTGAGTTTGCTGTGAGTGAGGGTGACACCACGGCACTCTAGCCTGGGACACAGAGTGAGACTCTGTCTCAAGAAAAAAAAAAAAAAAATATATATATATATATATATATATATATATACACACATACCCTAAAGTCTATTTGGACTGTCTATTCTCTGTATCAGTTATGCTGTGGCATAATCACAGATATTACTAGCTGGCCTTGGCAATTCTAAGTCTTAAGGACTTGAAGATCTGAAGGCAATTTAGGCTGTCCTGGTGAGGTGAATCATTTTTCTGTTAGACTCTCAACTTCTTAATGAGAAAATGGACTAACCTCTTTAAGAAACTCTGATGTGAACTGGGATCTGGTGTTCATTTAAATTTCTGATAGGAGATCACCAGCAAAGAAACTCCGAGAGAAACTGCCTGAGCTTAGGCATATTCTAGGCAGTGGCAGCTCCAAGCATATTCCCTGATGTAATTCTGAGATGGTACCTAGAAGCCCTTTTGCAATACTGCTGTAAGCTTTACTTCCTGAGGGTAGTGCTCAGCAAAATTTGATTATTTTGTATGCAAGGCCTAAGGTGAACTCAAGGTATAAAGGGAATGTAGCAGAGTATAGTGGATGGAGTGCTAGACTGGGAGTTTGGAAACCCCCTATTAGCTGTGTGATCTTCGGTGCGTGGTTGAGTCAATTCCCCACTCTCGGTTTCAATTTCCTCATCTGTGAAATGGGGAGGTTAGACTAAGCAGTCTCAGTTCCTTTCAGTTCTTATATTGACATTTTTATAATTTTTCTGTTTCTTCAAGAATCTTCTATCTAGAAGATTGAGGCAATGTGTGTTCACCCTTGAGGGAGACTGAGTTTTCTTTAATATTAGTGAACATTCCAACATTGTGACCACCCAAAAATTAGGTTGTGGCAACGATCCAAACTTCTACATAGATCTTAAAGGCCCACAAACAGTTTCTTATAAAATGTTTATAACTTCTATGTATTGTGCATAGTTAAGTATTATTTATCATTGCATGCTGTTTAAGGTGTCCGTTTCCCATAAGATAGTCATGTTGGGAAAAAAATTCCCTGGAAAAAGAAACGGCATATATTTCATATTGTAATAGAGAACCAGGAAGGGAAATGAAGTAGAAGAAGGAGGAGGTGAAGAAGTAATCCCTGCCTATTTGTATCACTGTGTAATACCATAGATATTTCATGTTTACAGCCACAATACTAGTTACCATTACTGTTTCTTGTGGAGCATTGTACTGAGTTTAAGTATTGTTACTTCATTTAATCCTCACAACAATCCTATCTGGGCAGGCACTGTTATTACCAATAATTGGCAGAATAAGGATTTGAGTTCCAAATGTGTGTGACCCTACAAGCTAGGCTTTTTAAGCCACTGCCTTACTTGCCAATGAAACAGAGGAGGTTGAATGCTTTCCCTTTCCAAAACCTCCTGGCATCCTTGACACTACCAGTCACTTATTCCAGCCATGTCTTTTGTTGAAATAGTGGAAAACATACTTCATAAGGAATCAGAAAGCTGGGTTCTAGCTTTGCTGCTCTCTTTTTTGGGCAAGGCACATAAACTCTCTGGATCTTTCTTCTCATAATTGTAAAACAGAGCTACTTGAAGGGAGGAGACCACTTCTTATTTCCCCACTCCCCACCTTGGACCTAGCAGTGTTGGGCAACTAGCAGTGTTTAAAAAACACTTGCTGACAGAAGGGAGTACAGAAGTTTGTCTCTAGGCTTCCTTTTCCATTCTTTCATCTTGAAATGAGACCTTGACCAGGCAGGTGTACCATATATACAGTAATACTTGGCCTTCTATTTTAAAAACAGAACAAGGCATGCCAAATTCTCATGACTTCACCTTTACTTTGAAAGGGTTGTTCCTGACAGAGTGGGTGGAGGATTATGTGTGGTTTTCATCTGAACCTATGTTCGATGTTTGTTTCAAGACCTCTTTTATTTTCCGGAGACACTATGCTAACGTTGCATAACACAAACAGCACCAATTAACTGTAGTAATCATCATGAAGAGTGGCTGGGAACCAAGGCTTTTAAGGCAGTATCCCTCCGGGAAAGCAGCTCTCCAAATAAGTCCTTCAAGCGCGAGAGCCAAACGCTGGCTGGGACGGCTGGGTTCTGAGTGCGTTTTGCTACTTGACCTTCCCATGATCCGTGCCCCAACCAGGACTTCGGTTTCCCCACCAGCAAAATGGTGGAGTTGTTACAGATGAAAATCCCCGAGTTTCTCCCGCGACTCTAGAGTTTTACTCCTCCCCTTGAGGGGGAGGGTGGGGCGGGGTGAAGGTCTGGCCGGAATCCAGCCACGCCGCGGGCCATCGCTTTTCTCCTTCGCACTTCCAGCCCCCTCGCTCCGCCGAGGTGAGGTCACGCGGGAGACGTCACGGGGTTGTGACGCCACTGAGGGGCGGGCCTCCGGGAGAGGAAGGGGCGGGGCCTAGGCGGGCGACGCTTGCGCAGTGGGCGCGGCGCGGGAGGAGGCGGAGGCGGTGGACTAGCCAGAGGCGGCGGTGGCGGTGGCGGCGGCGCTGGGGGGGGGTGGGAGGGGGGGAGCGCGAGAGTGAGTGAGTGGCTGAGTGAGTTTACCCCTATGAAGCGGTGAGAGGCCCGGGGCCTACCTCAAAGGAGCGGGGTCGCGGCGCCGGCTAGCAGCGGGCCCCCTCCCGGTCCCCGGGCCCGGCGGCGCGGCGGCAGCTCGGCTGTGAGGAGGCGGGGAAGCGAGTGTCCGGCCCCCGCCATGGAGGGCATGGACGTGGACCTGGACCCGGAGCTGATGCAGAAGTTCAGCTGCCTAGGCACTACCGACAAGGACGTGCTCATCTCCGAGTTCCAGAGGCTGCTTGGCTTCCAGCTCAACCCTGCCGGCTGCGCCTTCTTCCTGGACATGACCAACTGGTGAGCCGGCCCCGCCGCGCCAGCGCTGGCAGCGGCCTCGGGGCCCCGAGGGGAGGGGAAGGGACGGGACACCCGAGCACGGCGGCAGGCAGGGCCGGGCGGGCATTGAGGGGCATCTCCTTCCCGGTGCGGGGAGGGCGAGTGGTGGACCCTGGGATAATAGGGAAATTTGGCTGAGCAGGGTTAGCGGAGAGTTAGGGGCCACGGAGGCAGGAGGGGCGAAAAGGAGGTGGGGTACAAGTTCCTGAGGTTCTGCGAGGATTAGGGGCCAAAGAACGTGGTAAGAGGGGAAAAGACTTGGACATCGAGGCATAGGGGGTAGACCTGGGAGAAAGAGATTATGATGTTGGCCAAGAGTATAAAAAGTACAGGAAATCTGGATTTGGGGAAAAAAGGTTGGGGTTTGGAGTTAGGGGATGAGGATGACAGAACAGGGAGGAAACTCTGGGAGGATTAGGTGTTGTGGAAGAACCTGAGGCACGGGAGAGACTTGGGAGTTAGGAGCTGAGAAGAACAGATCATTTGTGTGTGTCTCCATTGGAGGTTAGATAGGGAAAAGGAAATAACTATGAGGGAAGACAAGTGAGTTGTGGTGAAGGAGAATGCTTTTTGAAGGGTTGTACCAAGGGAGCTCTGAGATCTATTAGTAAATCTACAAATGGAGGACAGGGCTTGGGAAAAACCTTAGGAAAAGTGGGGAAAAGGAGATTATCTCAGGGGAGGGAACTTTCTGAAGGGATTGGAGCCCTGGGCAAAGGGTTCAACTAGGGAACTTTGAGCAAAGTCTCCAGAACAATGGAAATAGAGAGGAGTTTATCTGAAAGAAAATTGGGTTGATACACGTCTGGGAAAATGGAGAACTTGACTTAGGCTGGGAACCAAGTATTTTTGGCTTTATAGACCTTGCAGAAGAGTGAATTGGGGTAGGAGACTATCCGAACAAAAAGGAATGTTTCTTGGCTTTGGAAGTAGCACTTGCTATTTTTGATAAGCAAAGCTTCCCCTTGTACTCTGAGTAGGGGTTGTTGAGTTCACTCAGGGTGAGGGTTGGAGTGGACATGATTAGCCTTTCTTTGAAAGAATTTCAGGTGAGGCAACTAATCTTTCTTTGGGCAAAAAGCAGTGGAGTGAGTGCCCTTTGCTCTTTGTTGGGCACTCAGTCTCCTGACATGTGGAATCTTGTTTCTCTTGGCATCACTTGCGCAACTAACCTCCACTTCATTCCATGTCCACTCATTGCCTCAAAACAATGCCTGTAAAGAGGCTGCAAGTCTAATTTTTATCCCACTCCTCACCTAGCACTTTCTTGGATGATGCTTATCTGTTAATGGGAGGCTAGTAGCTGTGGCTGTACCAAAGGTGATATGTAAATTTTTTTCCTGTGCAGCATCTTTGGTGGGTCTTACTTTATCTTTAAGGTCATTTATTATAGCAAGAGTAGGATTGAATTTCTAGATGTTTAGAAAACTCTTTGAGATAGTGGATGTAGGAAATAGTCTTCAGAATTAAATAATCATTTGTATCTTTAATAATTTGTATCATTAATAATCTCCAGTTGTATCTTTTTAAAATTTTTCTTTTGCTTTTTTTATTTAAAAAAATTTTTTTTAGAGACTGGGTCTCCCTATGTTGCCCAGTCTGATCTTTTTTTTGAGACAGAGTCTCACTTTGTTGCCCAGGCTAGAGTGAGTGCCGTGGCATCAGCTTAGCTCACAGCAACCTCAAACTCCTGGGTTCAAGCAATCCTCCTGCCTCAGCCTCCCGAGTGGCTGGGACTACAGGCATGTGCCACCATGCCCGGCTAATTTTTTCTATATATATTAGTTGGCCAATTAATTTCTTTCTATTTATAGTAGAGACAAGGTCTTGCTCTTGCTCAGGCTGGTTTTGAACTCCTGACCTCGAGCAATCCGCCCGCCTCGGCGTGAGCCACCGTGCCCGGCCCCCAGTCTGGTCTTGAACTCCCCAGGCTCAAGCAGTCTTCCTGCCTCAGCCTCCCAAGTACCTGGGATTACAGGTGTGAGGTACCTTGCCCGGCTTCCACTTGTAATCTTTATGTCAGGATGATCTCAGGCAGGGAACATAATAACCTACTGTAGTTTTCTGACTACCAGCCAACCTATGGTGTTCAGTCAGAGAGTGACATGGGTTATTGAACACACTGAGAAGAGCTGTTATTCTGAAATAGAGAAGTAAAGTTGTATCTTGAGGAGAGTTGTTCTCTTGCCTGCTTGTTTCCCACCCTGACTCTTTGTTTTCCTTGTTGACACTGATTCAGCATAGGAAGCTTTGCATTTTGTTGTTGCAAGTTTGATAGAGAGGATCATTATTTCTCCCCACCCCGGTGAATTGGACCATTTAAATGCTGCCCTAAGTTTTTAGTTCTTTAGAGTCAGTCTTTATTAGTATAATTATTATGGCCACAAAACCAGTATAATGAATTTTATATGCTTGAGGTGTGTATGTTTAACACCTAAGATTGTTTTTAGGTGTTGTGGAAAGTGAGGAATAGGTGAAGCCCAGTGTGGATAAGAAGAAAAAACTTAAAAATATAGTTGGATTATAAAAATTCTGTTTCAATTTTTAAATAAAAAACTGTTAAGCTCAAAGACATGAAATAACATGTATACTGATGACATATTCTGTATAAAACAAGATACGTTTCTGAGCAAAGGAGTGAGCCATTTTAAAATGTATTCTGGTTTTAAAGAAGTTGCAAGTCAGTAACCTCTTAAGAATCCAGGCAATTAAGTAATAATTCAACTTTAAGTCACATTATCTTATATTTTTGGCTATAGAAGGCATGTTCTTCTATATGTTCTTCATGTTTTGTTTTCTTTGATTATAAAATGAAAAATCATTTGTGAACTGAAAGCAGGAAGGCTTATTCTTTTCTTTCTTATTCTTATAAAAGCAAGTTAGCTCCATAATCTAGTACTAATTTTGATTCCTGTGATGACCTGGCCAAATTCATCTTGACAGATTTTTTTTTTTTTTTACAAAAAAACAAACCTCATCATAATTAATTAAATCTAGGTAAATGCATATACACATACGCTCATGCATGCATACTTGTTCAAAATATTTTGTGTGTTGCTGAAGTAAACATCTGGGGTATAGATATGTGTTGTTTCAAGTGTCATTTAATTTCTAACTTTGGCAACTGTTAACATAGTCTGAGTACAGGTTGGCAAAAAAATCTCTCAATTTGCTGTGGTGGTTAACTTGTTGAACTGGAGATAACCTTCCTGTGGCTTCATCAGTACCTGTGTTGGGTTGTAATAAATAACCACCATTCAGTTGTTTGATGACTGAATAAGAATAATGTGGTACGTTAAAAATCATTATTTTAAAGTGAAGAACATGAGTCTCCTAAAATGTTCATTTTATTTTTTATTTATTTTATTTTTTTTGAGACAGAGTCTCGCTTTGTTGCCCAGGCTAGAGTGAGTGCCATGGCATCAGCCTGGCTCAAGCAATCCTCCTGCCTCACCCTCCCAAGTAGCTGGGACTATAAGCTTGTGCCACCATGCCCGGCTAATTTTTTCTATATATTAGTTGGCCAATTAATTTCTTTCTATTTATAGTAGAGACGGGTCTCACACTTGCTCAGGCTGGTTTTGAACTCCTGACCTCGAGTAATCCGCCTGCCTCCCAGAGTGCTAGGATTATAGACGTGAGCCACTGCGCCTGGCCTAAAATGTTCATTTTAGATAGAAAATATATGCCTTTGTTTTCAAAAGTAAGAATTTTTTTTGTTTTCATTATTGAAAATGACTAAATTGAATGTTTGGGCCTTGTAAATTGCCTATCATGTTAACACAGATTTTTTTTGTCTTAGGTTGACAAAATTGTGTAGATATTTCTGTTTGTTTAATTTAGAACCAAGTGTTGTTTTCGTTTGAGCATATTTGTAGTGTTTAGACTTGAGCTGGCAGCCATGCTGCTAGAGATTGATGAGAGTGCCTCTTAAAAAAATAGTCAATTTTCAGTTCTTAAGTGAGTACATAAAGTGAATAAATGGTGTTAAAGTGAAATGACTTATAGATTAGTATAACTTTCTATAGGTGGACTGTCTTGTAGAGACACTGTTGGGCTGTGAATGTAGAACTTGGAATTCCAAAACTGGAAATGGGCTTAAGTGATTCTCTAGTTTATTTCAACTTTTCCTGTAGAATTGCATATAACCCTTCCAAGATAATCCATCCTATTCTTGTATCCCTAAGGGCAGAGATTTGCATGATACCTTATCATAATGTTTAATTACTTTTCTAGTTAGAATTAATGTCAAAACTAAATCTCCTTTGCAGCAATTTGAGCTTTTTTCATTTGCTTATGTCTTCCTTGGAGATAGATAATACCTAATAAACACTTTCCTTAAGAGGTCAGAAAGCTTCTATTAATTTAAATCACTAAAAGTTTTCAACCATTTAAAATTTAAACACAGTAAATTTAATGGGTTTGTGTTCTTTAATGTATTTTAATTGGTTTACATATATATTTCCAGGGGAAACCAACAAGATTCAGAGGAGAGCTTACATAGAATTTTTTAAAATTTGTGGTAAAATATAATAAAATTTACCATTTTAACGAATTTAGAGTGTATAGTTCAGTGTTACATAAGATATTAAACTCACTTCTGGCCCTCATAATCATTTTTCTCTGTTTATGTGTTAGATGTGGGTTGTCCTTTAGCTTTTGTGACTAGAGGCAAATAACACTTCTAGATTTTTAGGGGACATTAATTTAGGAGTTAGTACTGGCTTTATTTATCAGTATAGTTGTAGATAAAATATCTTTTAATAGCATATAGACAATGTTGGCTATTTTTCTCCCTCTTATTCATTAGGCTAGTGCTGTGCAGTTTTGGTGTTACAACACCTTAGGTTGCCTCGAGATTTCTTCAGGGAGCAATGTGTATGTTTTGGAACACTACCTGTATCCATTATGGGTAGAACAGATGTTTTCTAGAAAAGTAACTTGGAAAAACATTTTTGTAAAATATAATGTCCTATTGACTTTCTCAACATTGTCAGAGGCACCCTGCTAGATATAATAAAGGTATAACCACAAAGCAATGAAATGAAATCAGCATCTAGATGTCAGAATCAATTGTACCTCTTACCTGATCTCACAGTTCCTTATCTGCCTGTTTTTAATCCACATCTCAGACACCCCTATGATAAATGAGTTTTTGATTCACTCTCTAGTTTATATGTGTGACTCTAAAAAGGAGTTCCTTTATAACAGAGACAAAACTTGATATTAATACTGGTTTCCTTAAAAAATGTGTGCTAAACAGTAGTTTTAGGAAGAGGGTATGGAAGGGTTGCATAACAATGATACAATGTTATTCACGCTATTGCGTTTTTAAGAAGGTTGGGAGTTCTTGCTTTAGAGATTCTTCTTTTGGTCTTCTTCTTTGGAGTGGTGCATACAAATTGGGACTCTTGGTATAATATAAAATAGTTTACAAATAGTGCAGCCAAATTCATTTTGGTTTTTAAAGGAGCGTGGTAAAAAGTATATTGCTGTCTTGCAGAAAGTCTTTTTTACTATGCCATTATTGTAGGACCTTCATTTCCAATTATAGATCAAATCAGAATTAATCACCATTGTAGCCAGGATGAGCAGAGGTGGTTTCTTTACCAGCTCCCATCATCCATTTCCCATATATAAAATTCATCTGGCACATAACTACAGAAACTATCAACCAGGCAGTATTTCAAGAAATGTAGTTTGGATAGACCCCTAGCACATAGTGTAATACAAAATCAGAGGACAGCCCCTATCATAATTTGACCTCTAATGGGAAATTCGTATACCTGAAATTATCGGAAAAGTTGAAGGATAACAAGGAGAAAACATCCATATGTTAATGTTAATACTGAATTGACTGTGCAAAATTTCAGAACAGGTGGGAGTGGACTGAACAGAATAGATTGAGTGCCTGCTGTGGGCAAGTTGCTTAGAAGTTTCAAAATGGTTGGGGGATTGGAATTTATTGAAAAACAGCATATTATAGTTAGAAAATATTTCCTGAGTGAGACAGGAAGGAACGAGTGGAGCAGAGGTCATCTAGAAGATTGGCCTGCCTAGAATTTATTAATGAAATCAGGAGTGACAAGATAAGGAGCTTATTTTTATTTTGGTTTGGAATATTATTTTTTTAAAAAAGTTCAGATGAAATTGATAGCACATAAAATTAACTTTTCTATCTTTATAAAGATGAGTCTTGGTAGGTTGTCTAGATTGGAGTGCAGTGGCTACAGCCTTGAACTCCTGGGCTACAGGTGTGTGCCATTGTGCCTGGCAAAATTAACTTTTATATTATGTAATTATTCATGTTCAGAGACTGGGTTTAGACTCTGTCACCCAGGCTGGAGGGCAGTGGGCAATCATACCTCACAGCCTAGGCCCAAGCAATCCTCCCATCTCAGCCTCCCAAGTAGCTGGGACTACAAGTGTGTGCCACCATGCCTGGCTAATTATTCTTATATTTTGTAGAGATGGGGGTCTCGCTATTTTGCCAGGCTGGACTCGAACTCCTGAACTGAAGTAGTCCTTCTACCTTGGCCTTCCAATGTGCTGGAATTTGGGATTACAGGCAGGAGCTACTGCTCCTGGCCAAAATGTACTATTTTAAAGTGCACAGTTCAGTGGCATTTTAGTGCATTCACAATCTTGTGTAACCACCATCTTGCTCTAGTTTCAAAACTTTTTCATTACCCCAAAAGGAAATTTCGCATCCATTAAGCAGGTGCTCTCCATTCCCTTCTCCCCTTCAGCCCCTGGCAACCATGAGTCTGAGTTCTGTTTCAGTATGTGTATCTATTCTGGATATTTCATATAAACAGAATCATACAATATTTGTCTCTTTGGGTTTGGCTTCTTAGCATAATATTTTCTGGGTTCATCCATGTTGTATGTAGTATGTATTGGTACTTCATTCTTTTTTTTATGGCCAAACAATATTCCATTGTATGTATATATCACAATTAGTTATTCATCCATTGATAGACATTTGGGTTGTTTCTGCCTTTTGTTTATTGTGAATAGTGCTACTTTGAAAATGTGTGTACACCTATTTGTTTGAGTACTTGTTTTTTTTTTTTTTTTTTGAAGACAGAGTCTCGTTTTGTTGCCCAGGCTAGAGTGAGTGCTGTGGCGTCAGCCTAGCTCACAGCAACCTCAAACTAACTCCTGGGCTCAAGCAATCCTCCTGCCTCAGCCTCCCGAGTAGCTGGGACTACAGGCATGCGCCACCATGCCCGGCTAATTTCTTTTTTTCCTATATATATGTTAGTTGGCCAATTAATATGTTTCTATTTATAGTAGAGACGGGGGTCTCGCTCTTGCTCAGGGTGGTTTCGAACTCCTGACCTTGAGCAATCCGCCTGCCTCGGCCTCCCAGAGTGCTAGGATTACAGGCGTGAGCCACCGCGCCTGGCCGAGTACTTGTTTTTATTAATAGTTTTTTTGTGTATACATCTAGGAATAGACAGTTAGTGGGTCATATGGTTATTTTGTGCTTTTGAGGAACCACCAAACTGTTTTCCACAGTGACTGAATCATTGTACATTTCCACTGTCAGTGTACAAGAGTCCATCCCAATTTCTCCACATCCTTGTCAACACTCATTTTCCTTTTTGAAATTATAGCCATACTGGTGGGTATGGAATAGTACCTCATTGTGATTTTGATTCTCATTTCCCTAATTACTTATGATATTGAACATATTTTTATGTGCTTATTGGCCATTTGTATGTCTTTTTTGGAGAAATGCCTATTTAAGTTCTTTACCTAATTTTTACTTTTTATTTATTTTTAGAAACGGAGTCTCATAATGTTGCCCAGGCTAGAGTGCAGTGTCCATTCACAGGTGCAATCCCATTACTGATCAGCACCTGAATTTTGACCTGCCCCAGTTCTGACCCAGGCCATTTCACCCCTTCCTAGGCAACCTGCTGGCCCCTGGCTTCTGGTGTAGTGTAATACAGCCCAGAACTCCTGGGCTCAAGCGATCCTCCTGCCTCAGCTGGGACTACAGGGTGTGCCACTGTGCCCAGCTCTTTGCCCATTTTTGAATTGGTTTTTTTTGTTGTTGTTCAGTTGTAAGTGGGCTTTATATATTGTGGATATTAGACCCTTGTAAATATATGATTTGCAAATATTTTCTCCCATTCTATGCATTGTCTTTTCACTTTCTTGATAATAGCCTTTGATACACAAATGTTTTTAATGTGGTCCATATCAATTTTTTTCATTGCTTGTGTTTTTGGTGTCATATCTAAGAATCCATTGCAAAATCCAGGATCATCAAGATTTACCCCTGTGTTTTCTTCTAAGAGTTTTATGGTTTTATTAATACTTCTTTACATTTAAGTTTTTTTTTTTTTTTAATTTCAGCATATTATGGGAGTACAAATGTTAAGGGTACGTATATTGCCCATGCCCCTCCCCCCCACCTCCTACATTTAGGTTGTTGATCCCTTTTTTTTCCCCTTGAGGCAGTCTTACTTTATCGCCCTGGGTAGAGTGCAGTGGCATCATCATAGCTCACTGCAAACTCAAACTCTTGGGCTCAAATAATCCTCCTGCCTTGGCCTCCCAGAATGCTGGGGTTACAGGCATGAGCCATCATGGCTGGCCTGTTGATCCATTTTAAGTTAATTTTTGCATATGGTGTGAGGTAGCAGCCTACTTGATTCTGTGGAGCTTAATTTTGATCATATTTATGCTCTGGGACTGGTTTCTCATTGACTCTGCATTAAATATATCCTTATATTGAATATATACTTTACTCTTCTTGGCCATCACTAAAATTGGGCCAGGAAAGTGTGCAGGGTTTTCTGGTGGGGGCAAAAATCTTATGGATGTTTAAACTAGATACATTTAAAAGGTCACTTTGTCTTTTTCTACACTCCAACTAGCTTTTCTTTTGACTTTTCCTTGTTCTGTTAATGGATCCAATATTCCCAGACATTAGGCTCGAACTGAGTTGTCTCCAAAGCCCTCTCCTTCCTGGATACCCCAGTTCATTTACCAAATCCAGTTCATTTCCATCTTGATTTGGCAGTGTACCCCCACCTGTCTTTTTTCCATTCCCCTTGCCACTGCCTTAGTTTGCAGATTATGTTACCAGTTTAACAGAATAACATAGGTATAGTCTCCAAATGTTTTCTACACATAGCTTTCTTCCTACTAGTCCATTTTGTGGACATACCACTACTAGACCAATCTTTCTAAATCACAGCTTTGATCTAGGCCTTTCTTTTTTCAGAAACCTCTAATAGTGCCTTGTTGTCTACCAGATAAATAGCAGAGAGGTAAAGGTTGACATTCATTCAAGACCCTGCAAAGATTGGTCCCAATTTACCGTCTTCTACCTTTCACGGCATATTCCTGTACTGGATATTCTGCTTTTCTCTGCCCAATTCAAACTAAACTGTTGCTCCTTTCCACATATAACTTTTGCTTCCCCAATTTTAAATGTTTTTTCTACTGCCTAGAATGCTGTTCTTCCTTCCTCATGAAATGCTATTGTTTCTCTGAAACTAGTATACTTATCCCTGTACTTAGTAGTACTCTCTTCTTTGAACTCCATTCTTGTCTTTTGTATAGCATTTATCATGTATACAAACACTTTTGATTTTTGTTTTTTTTTTTAAAACATATTTTCGCTTTGTATACAAACACTTTTGAGAGGACAATGCCCCCTAACAGCCTTTGTTTCTCCCTAAGTATCTTATGCAATGCTTTATACATAGTAGGTGCTCGGTAATCATTGTTGAAGTAATGCATGAAGGTAGATAGGAGAAAAGGCTTAATTTTTGTGGAACTCTTAAAGTTGGGTGCTGTTAGAAGAAACAAGTCTTACAAACTAAGCTCCTTTTGGGCTTTTCCTAGATTTAATTTGGGCATGAGATTTAAATGTTGCTAATAGTTATATATATGACATGAAGGCAAATTCATAATTAACACCAAGAATATTGTTTCTAGAAGCAATTGGTAAAGATTGGTCTCACCTTTCCACCATTCTAGGAATATTTCCTTGTATTGCATATCTTTTGTAATTCAGTTTATGAGGGAATTTATTATTTAGAAAAATTAGGTAATAATTATTTAGATGTGAATGCACAGAAACATTTTGCTCTCTAAAGTTCTCTTAGATCTTTGCCAGTTTTTCTGTTGAGAAAAACTTTAAGAAGTCGTATAAGCACATAGTAAGTTCAGATGGTTTACAAGGATCTAAACAGTTTGCTACTAAAATACCTATGGATGCCAGATGGGTGACAATTGAAATGTGTGGCCGCTGGAAAGCACTTGCCTTTTATAAAGAGGCAAGTGATACTTGCCTTAAGTCAAACGTTGATGTGTTGGAATGGGGGCCCAGTTTTAGATTTTTTTCCAAGAGAAGTCAGAAATACAGCCTTTATGGGAAATGTTCCGATTTTTAAATGTTGGCAATTAATTCAAATATTTTTAGAACACTATGAGCCAAATAAAGCACATCTGTAGGCAGGATATAGTCCTTGAACCACTTGTTTGTAACCTGTACTAAAAGTAAAAAGCAAAAATCCAGGTATAGGCACTTTTTCCAGGTATAGCCACTGCTAACAATTTCTCCTATACCTTTTAGAACTTCTTATGCATATATATTATACATAGAATTTTCTATGCATGTGTTTATATGTAAAATTATATATAATTTTTTTAACAGTGATGGTTGTTGCTGTTAATAATAATTATCCTTCCTCTCCATAGTAGTGGAGACCAGGACCCTTATACCTTCTTTGCTTCAGTGGGAACTGAATTTAGTTGTCAAGATACTTACATAGGCTGATCAGTAGATATTCTTTTCAATTAACAGTGCAGTGGTGGACTTTAGTCACTTCAAATACAGTAAAATTCCTTCTCATTAGGCAACAAACTCTCATCTGGTAATTACATATAATTTTATTAAAACTTAGTTTTACTGTGGTAAGAAGTAAACTAGTAGTGAGCTCATCTGAATTTATTTATGTGATATTGTCAGACAAGTTTCTAAGATGAACTCTTTAGAAACCCAAAATGCAGCCGTACTAAAATGCACTAAAAAGGTTTAACTCTTACTAAATCACCTTGTGCTGATGAAATTAATACATTTTGCACTCGTTGGAAGAGTAATTGATTTAGTAAATGGTGTTCTAATGATTTGCTAAAGTTAATGTATATCTTCAGAAGGGGAGCAGTTTATTCCCAAATACAGATGTTCAACCTCACTATATACTAGGTTTTAAAAGATCCACCTTTTAAAAGAATAGTTGTTTTTTCTTAGTGTGTTTTGAGTTTCACATCTGTAACGTATTTTTGAGGGTTCACACTTGAATTATTGTGCTTGAGGTAGGTGAATTGCAGCCTCTTATGGAGCAGTCACCTGATGATTGATTGAATGATACACAATGTGTTTAAAGTGTCTTCTGGTCAGTGTTTATTTTATAAAGTAAATTTTATTTTTTACTTTAAAAAAAAATACTTTAGTAACAAGCCGTGAGAGTGGAAACCACTGGCTAAGTGATGAGGTTTACATACAACTTTGACAGGGAACTACTGCCTTATTTTTATTTTTATAGTATATTTATTTTTCTCTGATTTAAAGCAATTGTGTATTTTTTTTTTTTTTTTTTAAGAAAGAGTCTTGCTCTGTCGCCCTGGGTAGAGTGCAGTGGCATCATCATAGTTCATTGCATTCTCAAACTCTTGGACTCAAGCAATTCTCTTGCCTCAGCCTCCCAAGTAGCTCGGACTATAGGCAAGCACCACAATGCCCAACTAATCTTTCTTTTTACATGGTGTCTCGGATGTTGCTCAGGATGGTTTTGAACTCCTGAGCTCAAGCAGTCTTCCTGTCTTGGCCTCCTAGAGTGCTAGGATTGATGACAGGTGTGAGCCACTGTGCTCAGCCTACTGCCTTATTTTTAAAATAATAATTGTATTTTATTATGACATAAACTATGTTCATTGCAGATAAGTTATAAAGTACCAATAATGAAGAAAGTAAATAAACTGTACAGGACCCAGAGATAAAAATGTTAACTTTTTGTTGTATGTATATTCTTCTAATACTGTATTACGTGTGTGTGTGCGTGCACCTGTGCTTGCTTTACAAATAGGGTATTTACTATATTCCAGGTACTGTTTTAAGTGATTTTTGTTTAATACATAATTTAATGCTCATAATAATTCTAGAAAACAAATACTGTTATTTTCATTTTTTTGGAAAAGGAAAAGAGGCTCAGAGAGGTTAAATAACTGAATCTAAAGTCGCATGAGTACAAATGGGTTTCAAACATAAGCACTGTGGAACCCGAGTCTGTGCTCCTGATTGCTGTATTTTTTTTGTTTGTTTTTTTTTTGAGACAGAGTCTCCCTTGTTGACCAGGCTAGAGTGAGTGCCGTGGTGTCAACCTAGCTCACAGCAACCTCAGACTCCTGGGCTCAAGCAATCCTTCTGCCTCAGCCTCCCGAGTAGCTGGGACTACAGGCATGCGCCACCATGCCCGGCTAATTTTCTATATATATATTAGTTGGCCAATTAATTTGTTTCTATTTATAGTAGAGACGGGGTCTTGCTTTTGCTCAGGCTGGTTTCGAACTCCTGACCTGGAACAATCCGCCCGCCTCAGCCTCCCAGAGTGCTAGGATTACAGGCGTGAGCCACCTCGCCCGGCTTTGCTGTGTTTTTTTTTTGTTTTTTTTTTTTTCTGAGACAAAGTCTCACTCTGTTGCCTGGGCTAGAGTGCCGTGGCGTCAGCCTTGCTCACAGCAACCTCAAACTCCTGGGCTCAAGCGATTCTTCTGCCTCAGCCTGCTTTGTAGCTGGGACTACAGGCATGCGCTACCATGCCCGGCTAATTTTTTCTATATATGCTTTTAGTTGGTCAATTAATTTCTTTCTATTTTTAGCAGATACGAGGTCTTGCTCTTGCTCAGGCTGGTTTCGAACTCCTGACCTTGAGTGATCTGCCTGCCTTGGCCTCCCAGAGTGCTTGGATTATAGGTGTGAGCCACCGCATCCAGCCTGGAAATATATTTTCTTAAATCTGAAGGCTGGAAGTTCCAAGTCGAGAGTGTCAATGGGCCATGATCCCTCTGAAATTTCTAGGGAGGAATCATTTCTTGCTTCAGCTTTTGGTGGCTCCTGTCAATCTTTGGCTTTCCTTGGTTTTTAGCTATATCACTCCAATCTCTGCCTTAGTAGTCACAAGGCCTTCCCTGTGTGTCTTCAAATCTCCCCCTCCTTATAAGCATACCAGTTAGTTGGATTTAGGGCCACCCTAATCTAGTATGAACTCATCTTAACGAATTGCATCTGAGGTTCTGGGTGGACATGAACTTTGGGGGACACTATTTAACCCAGTATACACACATAGTGTAATCTGTCTTCACTTAACAATCTCTTATGACCATTTTCCTATTCTTTTTTTTTTTTTTTTCTGAGACAGAGTCTCACTCTGTTGCCCCGGCTAGAGTGCTGTGGTGTCAGCCTAGCTCACAGCATCCTCAAATTCCTGGGCTCAAGCGATCCTCCTGCCTCAGCCTCCCCAGTAGCTGGGACTACAGGCATGTGCCACCATGCCCAGCTAATTTTTTCTATATATTTTTAGTTGGCCAATTAATTTCCTTCTATTTATAGTAGAGACAGGGTCTCACTCTTGCTCAGGCTGGTTTCGAACTCCTTACCTTGAGTGATCCTCGGCCTCCCAGAGTGCTAGGATTACAGGCGTGAGCCATGGTGCCCGCCCGTTTTCCTATTCTTTTTTTTTTTTTTTTTTACATTTTTTTTATTTTTTTTATTTTGGCATATTATGGGGGTACAGATTTTAAGGTTTCAATAAATGCCCATTTCCCCCCCCCCCGTTTTCCTATTCTTAATATAATTCCATTCTTAACTTTTAAGGGCTTCAGAGTATTCCATTATATGGATATAGAATAACTTCATAATCCCATTTTATTTAATATCTAGGTTAATTTTGAATTTTTGTCAGTATAAACTCAGTATTGAACATTCTTCTACCTAAATCTTTGATTGCATTGTTAATTATTTCCTTAGAATTTATCCCTAATCTAGAATTAGATTGCTAGGCTAAGGATTGCTGGGTTAAAGATAAACATGGCTTTTAATGCTCTTAATACTAATTGCTAAATTGCCTTCCCCATAAAGAATGGACTGATTTGTATTTCTGCCACTACTGTAATGAGTGACTATATCTTTGACACCTCATCAGTGCAGCATATTACAGTTAATTATTCTCAGTTTTATAGGCAAAAAATGTGAGCTTGTTTTAATTTGTATTTTTTCATTTTTTTTATTTCATCGTATTAAGGGGGTACAAATGTTTGGGTTGCGTGGTTATTTTGTCATTTCTAATGAGTATTTTCATGTGCATTGTATTTCTTTTATGAATTGACTTGTCTTTTGTCTGTTTTTTTTTGGTTTTTTTTTTGAGACAGAGTCTCGCTTTGTTGCCCAGGCTAGAGTGGGTGCTGTGGCATCAGCTTAGCTCACAGCAACCTCAAACTCTTGGACTCAAGCAATCCTACTGCCTCAGCCTCCCAAGTAGCTGGGACTACAGGCATGCACCACCATGCCCGGCTAATTTTTTCTATATATATTAGTTGGCCAATTAATTTCTTTATAGTAGAGACGGGGTCTCGCTCATGCTCAGGCTGGTTTCGAACTCCTGACGTTGAGCAATCCGCCTGCCTCGGCCTCCCAGAGTGCTAGGATTACAGGCGTGAGCCACCGCCCCCTGGCCTGTTTTCCATAAAGAGGTTTACCTTTTTGGGAAAGAAAGAAAATTTCTTCTTTTTACCCTCAATTGTAAAAGTAATAATGTTGGATATAAAAACCCAGTAAATTCAGAATGTCTAAGAAAGATAGTAAAGCTACTTGTAACACTAAAAGCTAATCACTGCTCTTAGTTTGTGTTCATATATGCGCATACATAGGTATACATATATTTTAAATTAAAATGTAATATGCATATTACTTTATAGCCTATTTTTCACTTAAATATATTGTAGTTATCTTTTCATGTCTGTTTTTCATGATTCCTAGTATTGCATTATTTGAGTATTCTATAACTTCTTAAACCAGTCATTTATTGATTCGTTTGTTTTTCACTATTGTAAGTATCTGTTCACTTGCCTAATTATTTACATCTCTCTCTCAATTCTTTTCTTTAATACGATATGAAGTCTTAATTTTTTTTATTGTAACATATAACCTATGTATTTATTTAGGACAAATTCTTAGAAGTGGTATACCCTCATGAAGGTTCTTGATAAACATTGCCAGATTACCTCCACGAAGGATATATCATTTAATCTTAACAGTTAGGCAGTAGAAATTCTGCTTTCTAGGAATATTATCTTTGCAGGGTAGCTTTATGTGATAGGTGAAAGTTGTTACTTGTTTTATTTTGTGTTTCCTTGATTGCTGGTGAAGTCTTATGCTTTTGTGTGTGTGTGTGTGTGTGTGTAATGGCTATGTTATATACACATACACTTAAATTTTTATTTTGGAAAAAAAAAACTGTGTACTCACAACCGAGATTTCAGTCATTAATATATTGGTTTTTGGTCTTTCTCTCCACAAGAACAACAGTATTTTAAAGCACATCCTATCATTGTGGTGACCCTTTGTTTCCACTTAAAAAATGTAACAGCTTTATTGAGGCATAATTTACATATTATAAAATTCACCTATTTTAATTGTGTCGAGATTTTTAGTAAATTTATAAAGTTGTGTAGTCATCATCACAATCCAGTTTTAGAACATTTGTGCTGCTCCATTCGTTGTGCCAGTTTGGTCAGTCCCCACTCTTATTCCCAGCTGTAAGCAACCACCAATCTGCTTCCTGTCTCTATGGATTTCTATCAATTTGCCTTTTCTTGACCTTTTTTTTTAAAGGGATCTCCCTGTGTTGCCCAGGCTGGACTTGAACTCCTGTCCTGGGCTCCAGTGATCCTCCCACATCAGCCTTCTGAGTAGTGGGGACTGTCATTGCTTCTGGCTGGACATTTTATTTAAATGTAAACATATAGTAGAGTCAGATACAGTAGCTTGCATCTGTAATTGTAGCACTTTGGGAGGCCTAGGCAGGAAGATTGCTGGCTTACAGAAGGTTACAGTGAGCTATGATCTGTTGCACTCCAGCTTGGGTGACAGAGCCAGACCCTGTCTCTTAAAAAAACAAAAACCAAAAAAACCCCTATATTATAGTATGTAGCCTTTTGTGACTAGCTCCTTTGCCTTAGCATATTATTTTCAAGGTTGATTCATATGATAGCGTGTATTGCATATGGAAGTTTATTTTGTTTTATTGCTATTGTTCTACATATCCACAGTGCTAGGATTACAGGCATGAGCCACCACGCCTGGCCTGCCTGTTTTCCATAACAGGTCTACCTTTTCGGGAAAGGTAAGTCATTTATTGACTTTAAATGTTCTTGCCTTTCGGGGGTCTTTGTCATTTAAAAATTGATATTTATAAGTTATATTTTTCCAGATTGCTATTTGTGCTGTACATTTTTTAACATTTTATTTGGATGTATAATCTTAAAAATAATATATTTCATGTGAAAAATTTACGTAGTAAATCCTGTGCTCTCTCATCCCACTATCAAGAAGTGGCCATTGTTCTAATTTTTTTAGAGACATTCTGTGCCTTTGTAGGCATGTATTTGATCACAGCGGTCACAAAGTCCTTATTCGTGCTACTTAGAAGTTATCATTATACTTTCCTCCATTCTCCACGCAGATTTAAGTCCCTTCTTCCAGCTTTTTCTGAAAAAGAACCATCCTCTATGTTGATAGTTGGAAAGATGAAAACGGTCCCTGATAGATGTCTTTAGGTCTTCAATGTTAGGCCTAGTTGGGAAATTTTCTCCTTTCTAATGCTTTAAAACGAGCTTTGATATATTTTTAAATATAGACTTGAGGCCGGGCCATTTCAGTTCCATTATTCACTTCATTTGTCAAGATCTTTTTCTAACTGGGAGAGCATGTTCTGTTGGTGCACTATGTCATGCATAGAAAGGTCTTATACCATCCCTCATGCTGTAAACCCCTCTCCCCCGTACACTCACAGATGAGATCATGCTATACATACTATTCTCTGACTTGGTTTTTTTTTTTTTTTTTTTTTTTTTTTTTTGAGACAGAGTCTCGCTTTCTTGCCTAGGCTAGAGTGAGTGCCGTGGCGTCAGCCTAGCTCACAGCAACCTCAAACTCCTGGGCTTAAGCAATCCTACTGCCTCAGCCTCCCGACTTGCTGGGACTACAGGCATGAGCCACCATGCCCGGCTAATTTTTTATATACATATATTAGTTGGCCAATTAATTTCTTTCTATTTTTATAGTAGAGACGGGGTCTTGCTCAGGCTGGTTTTGAACTCCTGACCTTGAGCAATCCGCCCGCCTTGGCCTCCCAGAGTGCTAGGATTACAAGCGTGAGCCACCGCGCCCGGCCTCTGACTTGGTTTTTAATCTTCACAGTACACTGTGGACAGCATCCTTTCTTTTTTTCTTCTTTTTTTAGTGGATGCATAGTATGCCATTGTGGCTGTCCATATTTTATTTAACAACTTCCTTGTTTTTTTTTTAATTTTTAATTTTTTATTTTTTTTGAGACAGAGTCTCGCTTTATTGCCCAGGCTAGAGTGAGTGCTGTGGTGTCAGCCTAGCTCACAGCAACCTCAAACTCCTGGGCTCAAGGAATCCTGCTACCTCAGCCTCCCGAGTAGCTGGGACTACAGGCATGTGCCACCATGCCCGGCTAATTTTTTCTATATATATTAGTTGGCCAATTAATTTGTTTCTATTTATAGTGGAGACAGGGTCTCGCTCTTGCTCAGGGTGGTTTCAAACTCCGGACCTTGAGCAATCCGCCCGCCTCGGCCTCCCAGAGTGCTAGGATTACAGGCGTGAGCCACCGCGCCGGCCAACCACTTCCTTGTTAATGGACAAGAATTTTGCCACATTCTTAGGGAATCTCAGAATTATGTCTTTACATTGTTACTGGTCTAATGAGTTAAAATGTATTCATTTTAACTTGTTTTGCCTTAATTAGGAATGAGGTTGGATATCTTTCCATATCTGTATTGGCCTTTTATATATTTTGTGACTTATTTGTGGTTCTCCTTCTACCCCAGTCAGACTGTTAGTCTTTTCCTCATTGACTTGTTTGAGCTGTTTGCAAGTTAAGGAAAATCGCTTCTTACTAAATTCTTGCTTTTCCTCCAGTTTGTCTTTTAACTTGGTTAATATTTTTACTATGTGGCACTTCTTTGATGAATTTTTATGACGTTGAATCCCGCAGTGTTTTCTGTTTTGATTTTTACTTTTGATTTCAAGCTTAGACATCCTTCTCTTAATTGTTACATAAATATTCTTGTTTTCTTTATTATTACATAATTTACATATAAGTCTTTTATATAGGTGAAATTTACGTGGTGATTTGGTGGGAGGTCAATATCTTAACATATTTTCCAGATGATTAGAAATAGTTTTCCCATTTATTGAAAAATTCACATTTCCCCCAATGATTTGAAATGCTATCTTTATCATGTATCAAATGCTCATATATATTTGGGTTTGTTTTTGCACTTTTTCTTCTGTTGTATTGGTATGCTTGTCTGGTTTTTCAGTGCTAAGTCAGTTTTAATGTTTACTTAAAGGTGTTTTTTAAGAGAAGTATTTTGCTTCTTATTTTAATTTTCATTTTATCCAAATTCCAGATGCGCATAGTTTTCAGAGTAAAGTAGCTCTTCAGCTTTAAGGAACAAAGTTACTTACAGTTAAAAGGAACATGGCATCCTAAACCATCTTTCTTATCTAACACCACAGAGGCTTCAATCCTTTCCACTGATTTTGGGTTTTTACCTGTCTCAGTTTTTTTTAAAATTTTAACCACTATTTGTTGACTTCCCACAGAGCGATGAGGATTCTTTTTGCATAGCCAATGTGGTAGTGAAGAGCAAAGTTCAGAGCCTCTGTTAGTATACTACTGTGTAATCTTTGGCAAGTTACTTTCTGTCTCTGTGTCTCAATTTTCTCATATCTAGCATAAGGACAATTTCAGTGTTTATCTGAGAGTTAGATAGATAAATATGTGTAAAGATTTGGAATTGTGCTTGGCACATAGTAATTGTTAGTTTCACTCACCCTATTTCCTGTTCTCCCATTTTAGTTATTTGTAATTTGATTAAATCAAATCTTGTTATAACTGTTTTTTTTCTTTTTTTGTAGAGACTGGGGAGGGGATGGGGGCAGTCTGGCTTTTGCTTAGGCTGGTCTCTAACTCCTGAGCTGATGCCAATCCTCCCACATCCGCCTCCAGAGTGCTAGGATTACACAGGCGAGAGCCACCATGCTAGGCCAAATCTCTTTATAACTATTTAAATGCCTGTCAACCCATAAGTCATTAGTGTGTTTAGATTACCTTTTCTTTTCTGCATAATCTTTTGCGGCCCTGAGGGTAATAATTTGTATTGATTTTTGGTTTGTTCAGTCTCCTAGATTTTTTTTTTCACTAAGTTATCTCAAACTCCCACCCATCATCTGTATAATCTCTTCTCAGTAGGTTCAGACACTTTAGGTATTCTTTGAGTTTTATCTTTTTGAAGAATTCTTTTCTAGAGCATTTGACCTACTCTGTAGACTCCAGACTGGTTGAGCTCTAGGTCTGCTTCACAGTTCTCACCCCTGGGGTTTTCTTTTACTCCCTCTTTGTTGGAGCCCCTGTTTCTTGGACCCCATTTTTTTTTTTTAACTTCTTGAGTGCTGGGGTGATAAAATTTGATACTTTTGCATTCTGAAACTATCTTTGTCTTACTCTGATACTTAGTTGCTATCCTAGGTTTGGCTGGGTAGCGATTTTAAGGTTGGAAATATTTTTATCAGAATTTTGAAGGCACTGATCCTTTTTCTTTCATTTTCAGTGGTAATGTTGAAATGTGATGCTGTTCTGATTCTTCCTTCTTTGAATAAATCCTGTTTTCTTTCCTCTCTGAAAGCTTTTGGTAACTTTGCTGTGTCCCCAGTGTCCTGAAATTTGATGGTGATGCATGTATTTTCATATACTCACCAAAGCTCAGCTTTGATGAGCCTTTTCAGTCTGAAAAATGTGTCCTCTTGTTCTTGGAAAATTTCTTGAATTAATCCTTTGATTTCCTTCCCTTCATTTTCTTTGTTCTCTTTTCTTCAAGCTCCTATTTTTCAGTTATTGGACCTTCTGGTCTGGCTTCCTAATTATCTTCTCTCTTTTCACTTCTGACTAATGTTTACTCTGTTTTCTGGGAGATCTCAGCATTGTTTTCTTCAAGTTACTTTTCGTTATTTGTTGGCTTTAGTCCTTTTCTTTCACATTAGATTCTTTACCTTAAATATATGGTGGTTCTCGACCATATATTTCTATGTAAGAGTAGGATACAAAGAGGATTGGAAGCTGTGGGCGTTACTGTTGACTGTAGGGTTTGTTAACTGTGGGCTTGACAGCCCCACCCATTTCCTCTAGGTTGGGGCAGTCGTTAAGCTATGCAGTATACAAGGTATCCATGTAACAAAAACATTTATACCGCTTTAATATTTTGAAATTAAAAAAAAAAAAGCAAAGCCAGGACTTGAACTTCCACTACCTTCCCCCCCTCCATCCCCAAAGACTATATTAGGGGATCTGAGGCCTAACTGTTGGGTTTAAGCAAATGCATAATCTCTCCTGTTTTTGTCTCTATATTTACCCTCACTTGTAGGGTATCTGGTGCTATTTATTCCTGAACCTTTCGGAGATCCTCATTGTAAATTAGGTTGCTTCTCTACTTTTCCCCACTGCTGGCTGAGGAGGATTCAGCTTTCTCAGGTCAACTAAGTCATTTTACTACTTGTCTCTTTGTTTTCCAGTACTAATGTTCCCTCATTTGTTCACTTTGTCCTTGTGTCTTGTGAATTTATGCTTTTTTTCCCTCTCCATCTCTATATTTTAGGAGAGTTTAGGGAGGGAGCTGAGGTTAATGCTTGCTTGCATTCAGCATTCAATATTTTTTTTTTTTGTCCCCGTGCCTATAAAAACAAAGGCTTCAATCTTTAATTGGAAGCTGAAAGAAAGTCTTGGATTTATATCTAAAAGTTTTTATTCTGCCTTTTCTATTATTTTTTTCTTTTTTTTTTGTTTATTATAAGGCATGAGAAGCCTTTTCATTCTTATGATTTATGTGTTTGGATATGATATAAAATTTGATATGCTAATTGAATAATTGATCACATTACAAAGATGTTATTTACAGATAATTTTCCTTTGCCCAGATGGGATTAGAGTTTTTATTTTCTTCTTTGTGCTTTCACTTTAATTCTTAAATTTTCTACAGTGAATATGGTATTATTATATAATTAGGAAAATATAATATCTGAATAGAGAAAAAAATGCTAGCTAATCAAATCGTTGAATAAAAACTGGCTTTAGGGACCATTGTGCTCCTCTGTTACTTAACCCTGAAACCGTAAAGAGCTGTGCTATGTTCTTTACCTCCTCTAGGTAATCTACAATTAGAAACACTAATTTTGGGGTATGTATATGTGTATTTTGCAGAGTTCATTCTGATTTATCCTTCAATGTTTTATTTTAAAGATTTTCAATCATAGAAAAGTTGAAAGACTAACCCAATGAATACCTCTATAGTCTTCACATAGATCAATTATTATCATTTTGCCACATTTGCTTTATCATATTTTAAGTACCTTTGTTGAAGTATAATTTACAAACAGTAAGTTAACTCATTTAAAAATGTATGGTTCAATGATTTTTAGTAAGTTTATAGAGGTCCACAACCATCACCTCAGTCCAGTTTATGAACATTTTCTGGCTGGATATGGTGATTCACACTTGTAATCCCAGCACTTTGGGAGGCTGAGGCAGGAGGATCGCTTGAGGCCAGGAGTTCAAGACCAGCCTGGGCAACATAGCAAGACCCCTGTCTCTTAAAAACAGAAAATAGAAAAATTAGCTGGGTGTAGTGGTGTACACCTCTGGTCCCACCTACTCGGGAGGCTAAGGTGGGAGGCTCACTTGAGCCCAGGAGTTCGAGGTTACAGTCAGCTATGATAGTGCCATTGCACTACAGCCTGGGTGACAGAGTGAGACCCCCTCTCAATAATTGAAAAAATAACATTTCATCATTCTAGTAAGATTTCTTCTGCCTGTTTACAGTTAACCCATTTCTACTTCCAGCCTGAGGCAACCACTAATCTTTTGTCTGTCTCTAAGGATTTGCCTTTTCTCCACTTTTTATATAAATAGAATCATATAATGTATAGTCTTGTAGCTATCTGGCTTTTTTCACTTGTTTCTGAGGTTCATCTGTGTTTTAGCATATATCAGTATTTTATTGGCTTTTATTGCTGAGAAGTATTCCATTGTATGGGCATATCACATTTAGTTTATACATTTACCAGTTGATGGGCATTTGAGTTGTTTTTACTTAGTGGTTATTACGAATAAAGCTGCTGTGAACATTTCACTTTTAAGACTTTGTTTAGACATGTTTTAAAATTTCATTTGGGTAGATATCTAGCAGTGGAATTGTTAATTTGTATGGTAAAATTATGTTTAACTTTTAAAGAATCTGCCTATTTGTTTTCCAAAATAACTACTACTCTCCATTCCCACCAACATTGTATGAGAATTCTCTCTGTGGGTTTTATACATTTTTTTTCCTGAACCATTTGAGATAAATTGAAGGCATTGTGACATTTCATCCCTAAGCCTTTCAGCAAATACAGCCTAAGAGAACAAGGGCATCATCTTCTGTAACTGCAATGTCATTGTCACCCTCATCGAATTTAACGTGGAAATAATAGTATTATCTAACATATAGCCCATGTCTAAATATCCCATTTGTCCCTAAAGTGCCCTTTAAAACTTTTTCCTTTTTTTAAAATCCAGGATCCTCTCAGGAAACCCATGTTACATTTTGTTGTCATGTCTCTTTAGTCTTTTTTATTCTAGAACAGTTCCCTCATGGTTTTTGGGTGTTTTATGACATTGACATTTTAAAAAAATCCAGATAGTTGTCCTCTAGACCTGCAGTCCCCAACTCCCTGGCCAAGGACCAGTATCAGTCCGTGGCCTGTTAGGAGCCGGGCCATACAGCAGGAGGTGGTCAGTGGGTTAGCCAGCAAAGCGTCATCTGTTTACAGCAGCTCCCCACTCACTTCCATGACCTCCTGAGATCCACCTCCCATCAGATCAGTCACCGTCTCCCATCACCCCCAGATGGTACTGTGTAGTTGCAGGAAAATAAGCTCAGGGTTCCCACTGATTCTGCATTATGGTGAGTTGTGTAGTTATTTTATTATATATTATAATGTAATGATAATAGAAATAAAGTACACAATAAATGTAATGTGTTTGACTAATCCCCAAACCATGCCCTCCCCCCCACATCCATGGAAAAATTGTGTTCCATGAAACTGATCCCTGGTGACAAAAAGGTTGAGGCCCACTGTTCTATATTGTTGATTAGTCTGATTGTTTTCTCATGATTAGATTCAGGTTAAACTTTTTTTCTTTTTTTAAGAGACAAGGTCTCACTGGTCTTGAATTTCTGAGCTCCAGTGAACCTCCCACCTCAGCTCCTAAGTAGTGGAGACTGTAGGCATGTGCCGCCATGCCTGGCTAGTTTTAAACATTTTTGGTTGGAAATAATACATAGATGATGCTTTGTCTTCCATTGTGTCATATAAGGAGACAAATTAGTTACTAATATTTGTGTTATTTACTATGCCAGAGTTGAGTATTTAGTTAAGATGGTGTCCACCTGTTTTTTTCCCTGTGTAATTAATAAGTAATCTGTTGGGGTGACTCTGAGACTGAGAATATCCTGTTGCCTAACAAATATTCCTCCAAACTGTTTTAGTATCAATGATCCGTGCCTAAATTGATCATTGCATAGGTGGTTGCAAAAAGGTTTAATATCTAATTTTGCTGTTCCTTCTTCATTTATTTGTTGGTATTCTTCTGTAAAGATAAGAAGTTTTATTTTTATTTTATTTTTGAGACAGGGTCTTGCTTTGTTGCTCAGGCTAGAGTACAGTGGCATTGTCATAGCTCACTATAACCTCAAAGTCCTGGGTTCCAGTGATCCTCCCACCTCAGGCCCTTGTGTAGATGGGACTACAGGTGTGAGCCACCATGCCTGGCTAATTTTTTTAAAAAAAATTTTTGTAGAGACAAGGCTTTGCTTAAGTTGCCCAGGCTGGTCTTGAACTCCTGGTCTCAAGCAGTCCTCCCACCTTGGCTTTCCAAAGTGCTAGGTTACAGGCGTGAGCCACTGTACCCAGCCAAGACATTAATTTTTAAATGGAGTGTCAAATTAGAGTCATGAAAGGATTTTATGGTGAATAAAGCAAAATATTAGTTATTTTTTATATATTTTAGTGGTATGAACCTAAATGTATTTGCCTTAACCTTCAGCACATAGCATCCAAAAAAGGATTATTGAACAGAGATATCTCCTTGACCTTTGTGAAACTTAAACTATATAAACTCCTTCACTATGTTTATATTATTTGGGGATTTATACTCCTTTTCTGTCTTTAAGAGACCAGTCATTTTTAGGAAGAATCAGAAAAGGTACAGAAAGGTTTTTTTTCCCCTAAGTTTTTAGTATTTTTTTCTTTGTAAACCAAATTGGGTAGTTTTTTTCATGTATCTTTGGATGGTTTTGTGATTTTTTTTTCTTAGTAGTAATATGGTGGTAATTATGCAGTGTCATAAAGTAGGTATTTTTAAAAGTCCTTTTATTCTGTAATGTATAAGAAATGCCATAGTTGGCTGAGTTGTCTCAAACCCGATTGCTTATTATCTGAAGTATGGGTTGCCTAGAACATGAAAACATTAACAGTATGTGAGATTGTTTGCAAGTGTAACAGGACTTTTACAGGAAATATTCTTTAAATGTTATATCCCGTGTTTGTGCTCAATGATTAGCTATTATGAAAAATGACAGCAATCTGACATATTTATATTGACATTTTTTAGTTTGTAAAAGAAAAAGGGGCTTTTTCTCTCAGGTTTGTGAATTATAAAGTCTGCTTTTTCTAAGTTCCATGTAATTTAATTTTTTTTTTTTTTTTTTTTTGAGATAGAGTCTCGGCTTTGTTGCCCAGGCTAGAGTGAGTGCCGGGGTGTCAGCCTAGCTCACAGCAACCTCAAACTCCTGGGCTCGAGCGATCCTACTGCCTCAGCCTCCAGAGTAGCTGGGACTACAGGCATGCACCACCATGCCCGGCTAATTTTTTCTATATATATTAGTTGGCCAATTAATTTCTTTCTATTTATAGTAGAGACGGGGTCTCGCTCTTGCTCAGGGTGGTTTCGAACTCCTGACCTCGAGCAATCCGCCCGTCTCGGCCTCCCAGAGTGCTAGGATTACAGGCGTGAGCCACACGCCCGGCCTGTAATTTAACTTAATACTTTAGCTGTAAGTATATAGCCTTTTTTTTCTTTTGAGACAGAGTCTCACTCTGTTGCCCAGGCTAGAGTGCCAGGGCGTCAGCCTAGCTTACAGCAACCTCAAACTCCTGAGCTCAAGCGATCCTTCTGTCTCAGCCTTCCGAGTAGCTGGGACTACTGGCATGTGCCGCCATGCCTGGCTAATTTTTTCTATATGTTTTTAGTTGGCCAATTAATTTCTTTCTATTTTTAGTAGAGACGGGGTCTCTTGCTCAGGCTGGTTGCAAACTCCTGACCTTGATCCATCCTCTCGCCTTGGCCTCCCAGAGTGCTGGGATTATGGCTGTGAGCCACCACACCCAGCCCAGTACCATGTTTCCCCCAAAATAAGACCTACCCATAAAATAAGCCCTAGCAGGATTTCTAAGCATTCATGCAATATAAACCCTACCCCGAAAATAAGATCTAGTGATGGGTGTGGCTATGCAGCATATCTGCACATACCCATGCGGAGCGGTAAAGAAGACGAGCAGCCCTTCTCATCTGCCCTATCGTGACAGCTACTATCCCAGAGGTGACTGGAAAGGTGAGGGCAGCCCCACCAACAAGGTTGACTCCCCTGTCAGGTCCCGGCCATCCTGTGTGTGCTGCAAGCTGAGGCTTTGAGGGGAAAATAACACATCCCCTGAAAATAAGCCCTTGTGTGTCTTCTTGAGGAAAAATAAATATAAGACCCTGTCTTATTTTCGGGGAAACATAGTATATAGCTTTTTAAAGGTACCTATCTCATGTATGCCAGAAGGCAGCCATATAAAACCACAAAGTACTTGGAGATTGATTGCCTGCAGAATGATAGATTTGGGGGTCAGAGTTTAAATGCCATATGGCATTATTTGGTAGTGTTGGTAATGTATTTGTCATGCATCAGAATCTGGCCAAGGTTTATTTACTTTGTTCCTAGAGGAGAGAATAACATTGGTAGATAGCATAGGGCTATATATATTTTCTCTTAGATGGGTACTTAAGTGTGCATTTTTTTTTTTTTTTGAGACAGAGTCTCACTTTTTGTTGCCCTGGCTAGAGTGAGTGCCGTGGCGTCAGCCTAGCTCACAGCAACCTCAAACTCCTGGGCTCAAGCGATCCTCCTGCCTCAGCCTCCCAAGTAGCTGGGACTACAGGCATGCACCACCATGCCCGGCTAATTTTTTGTATATATATTTTTAGTTGGTCAATTAATTTCTTTCTATTTTTAGTAGAGACGGGGTCTCGCTCAGGATGGTTTCGAACTCCCAACCTCGAGCAATCCGCCCGCCTCGGCCTCCCAGAGTGCTAGGATTACAGGCGTGAGCCACCGCGCCCGGCCTTAAGTGTGCATTTTTTGGAGATTCAGTATGCTGATGGTATGGCCAGTACTGTTTTTTAGGAGAGATAAAACTGAAAAGACTTGGAAGCTAGTCCCTGTAGCACATTATCAGGAAATTTCAAAGGAAAGAAATATTAGACAGGTGTGAAGCATTTTAACCAAAAGTATATGCAAAAGGTGTGTGTGGTATTTCGTTTTTAAAGCCCATGCATTTATCTCTGTATGCAGAAACAAGAGCTACATTTAAGGATGGAATGTTGGTTAACAATTTTGTGGTTTTTTTGTACCTTTTTCCTTTTTAAAAAATCAAAACCAAAAGTTCCTGGTATATTTTAGAAAATAGCTCTCTAACCAGGTTGTAGGATAAGATATATGTGATCACTGCTGGTTTATTCTAAGTTCCCTGCTAGGTAAACAAACATTTGAAAGCCATGCTTAATTATAGATTTACCTGATCATTTCATAACTGCTATTTTAAACCATGTCTGAAAGAAAGTTTCATGAACAACAGTAAACCACAAACTTCGTTTATGAGGATACCTTTGTCTGAATTATGATTTTTGTTTGTTATTCTGTGACTTTTTGGGTTTCATACATTTTCATGTCTCCTCTGGGACAGTGTTCCAGCATTTTCAAAAATTTCAGTTATCATTCAACCTAGTGATTGTTTGCCATTTCAGGAAGTATCCATGACAGTTAAATTCAGGGGGCAACAAGAATAGGAGTTATTTGTAACCATGCATCTTTGAAGGAAAATTGAGTTCTTGGGAGCAAGAGTTATGATGAAGGAAATGACTCAGTACCATTTTGAGCCCAGTGTCGTGGTACACACCTGTAGTCCTAGCTACACAGAGGCTGAGATGGGAGGATCCCTTAAGCCTAGAAGTTCAAGAACAACCTGGGCAATATAGCAAGACTCTGCCTAGGGAAAAAAAAAAAAAAAGCACCATTTAAATCATAATCTTTATTCTCCCTTTATATTCATATTTTTATGGTGAATATTTTCAAGGATACAGTAAAGTAGAAAGAATAATACAATGTATAGCCATTATATTAATTTTTTTTTTTTTTTTTGGAGACAGAGTCTCGCTTTGTTGCCCAAGCTAGAGTGAGTGCTGTGGCGTCAGCCTAACTCACAGCAACCTCAAACTCCTGGGCTCAAGCAATCCTGCTGCCTCAGCCTCCTGAGTAGCTGGGACTACAGGCATGCGCCACCATGCCCGGCCAATTTTTTCTATATATATTAATTGGCCAATTAATTTCTTTCTATTTATAGTAGAGATGGGGTCTCGCTCTTGCTCAGACTGGTTTCGAACTCCTGACCTTGAGCAATCCGCCAGCCTCGGCCTCCCAAAGTGCTAGGATTACAGGCGTGAGCCACTGCGCCGGCCTATATTAATTTTTTGGTGTTATAATAAGTTACCACAAGCTATGTGGGTTAAAAACACAAATTTAATTATCTTAACAGTTCAGTAGGTCAGAAGTTCGAAATGGGTCTCATGGGGCTAAAATCGTGGTATCATCAGGGCTCTGTTGCTTCTGGAGAATCTGTTTCCTTGCCTTTTCCTGCCTCCAGAGGCCACATACATTCCTTGGCTCATGGCCCCATTTCTCCATTTTCAAAGCTGGGACCTTCTCTCACTGACATCTATCTGGTTCTGTCTTCAGATTTCCTCTTTCACACTTAAGGAAGTGATTCATTGGGTTCATCTGGGTAATCCAGGATAATCATTCCTATTTTAAGGTCAGCTGATTAGCAACCTTAAATCCCCTTTGCTATGTAACTTAACACATTCATAGGTTCTGGGGATTGGGACGTTATTAGGATGATGAAAATGTTCTGAAACATGGTAATATTCTGAAATCTGGTGGTGGTTATACAATTCTGTAACTTTACTAAAAATCATTGAATTGTATAATTGAAATGGGTGGATTTTATACCTCAGTAAAATTTTTTAAATAAAAACCTTTGTGCTCTCCTTTCCTTTTAATAGTAATTTGAAATTTCCAGTGAAGCTTATTGGTCCCATCTGAGTTTTTTTTAGTTGTGGTAAAATACACATATTTCCCATCTTAACCATTTTTAAGTGTACATTTCCATGGTGTTAAGTGTATTCACATTGTTATACAACCAATGTCTAAAACCTTTTCATCTCACAAAATGGAAGCTGTATACCCATTAAACAATTCCTTATTGCATGTAAAGTGGACTCGTATAACATTTGACATTTGTGACTGACTTCACTTAGCATAATGTCCTCAGGATTCAACACAGTGTTGCATGTGTCAGAATGTTCTTCCTTTTTAAGGCTGAATGGTATTCACATATAAACACATACATATATACACACACATGACATTTTGTTTATTCATCTCTTGATGGACATTTAGATTGTGTCCACCTTTAGGGCATTGTGAATAATGCTGCTATGAACATGTGTGTTCCTTTTGAGAACTCCTTTCAGTTTTTTTAGATACCCAGAAGTGGAATTGCTGGATCTGAGCAAGTTTTAACTTATCATTCCAGCTACTCTTCTACATTTTTAAATAGCATGTGCACTAGGCATTCAGACTTTATTCCTTGAACAGACTATACAGTTTTGAATTAGTCTGGATCTGTTATGTTGTAAGTAACAAACTCACATCAAATTAGGTAATGCTAAGAGGGGGTGGGGGGTATTTAAGGATGTTGCTATGTTACACAGAACCCAAGAAGAGGAAGGTTGGGCTTCAGGAACAACTGCAGTCAAGGACTCAAAATACTTTCAGGTTTCTTTTCTATGTATGTTTTATCTAGGTGTTTGCAGTGGTCTTGTATCTCTGCTGTAGAGAACATAACTATCCAGAGCTCCCAAATATGCAGTTTATAGGCCAAATACTATGAGAGAAACTCTTTCTCAGTTCCAGTTCCATATTCCTGAGTAGCTACATGTCAACTCTGGAGTAACTTCACTGTCTACTAAGTAGTCCTATGTGGAAGGGAGGGGGGCATTTTTAAAGCAAGTAACAAGTACAAAGGTTCTCATCCTCTTCCCCAATGAGAGATGACCCCTAGTCAAATCCATCTGTAATATTATTTTTTTATTTTTTTATTTTTTTTTTATTTTGGCATATTATGGGGGTACAGATTTTAAGGTTTCAATAAATGCCCATTTCCCCCCTCATCTGTAATATTAATTGTCATACATAGGTCCTCCATCCCACCAGCTCAAGGTCTTTGAGTGTTACCTATGCTTTTCCTAGTACGATTAGTCCACGTGCATATTTTCATGATCCTGCAGTCAGTGGGCCAAAGGATTTATTTTTTGTTGTTGTTTTGCCTTCTCCTTCTCACTGTACAGTCCCAGTAAAAAATGGTGAGAGGGAAACCAGAAAAAGACAGAAAAGAAAAATACTGTATTTTGGTTACTAGTTTTGTTTTGTTTTGGTTTTTTTGACACAGAGTCTCACTTTGTTGCCCAGGCTAGAGTGAGTGCCGTGGCGTCAGCCTAACTCACAGCAACCTCAAACTCCTGGGTTCAAGCAATTCTCCTGCCTCAGCCTCCCAGGTAGCTGAGACTACAGGCATGCACCACTATGCCCGGCTAATTTTTTGATTATATATTTTTAGTTGGTCAATTAATTTCTTTCTATTTTTAGTAGAGACGGGGTCTCACTTAGGTTGGTTTCGAACTCCTGACCTCCTCAAGGTTGGACCTTGAGGAGGTCAGGAGTTCGAAACCATCTTCTGCAGGGCAGGGCCAGTCGGATACAGTCAGCAAGTCTCAGGGTCACCCCTTAACTCATTTCACTGGCAGAGCATATACCATCTTCTACAGGGCAGGGCCAGTTGGATATAGTCAGCAAGTCTCAGGGTCACCCCTTAACTCATTTCACTGGCAGATAGATGCCTGAAGGTCTAGCCTGGCTGCCCACAGAAAGATTCCTCATGTCTGATATTATTTTATTTTTTTAGAGACAGTCTTGCTCTGTTGCCCAGGCTAGAGTGGAGTGGCATGATCATAGCTCACTGTAACCTTGAACTCTTAGGCTCAAGTGATCCTCCTGCCTCAGCCTTGCAAGTAGCTGGAATTATAGGCACATGCCACCACACCCAGCTAATTTTTGTATTTTTTGTAGAAATGGGTCTCACTATGTTTCTCAGGCTGGTCTTGAACTCCAGGCCTCAAGTGATCCTTCCACCTTTGCCTCCTAAAGTGCAAGGATTACTGGTGTGAGCCACTGTACCCAGCCATGTCTGACATTCTTTAGGACCATACCTACAAGGAAACAGGGGATATAGAGCCCGTGTGAAAGTTGGTTCCTTTATGGAGGCTGGGATGCTTTAGTTGTCTCCTTCCATTATGAGGCCACTTTTTAGACTTAGGGTTTGACTAGGGATAAAATAATTAAAGGCTCCCAGTGATAGAACTCCCTTAAAATTTTAGTTTATTGCCTTTTCATTTCATATGGGGGTATTCCCTTTGATAAATAACCAACTCTAGTAATATAATTAGACTTTTCAGTCCCTAGGATTGTTAGAATAACTAGCGTTAGTTAGGTCGAGTCCCTTAGCTTATTTTTCCAGCTTAAAAGTGTCTACTTCATGCATGGATGGAAAATTCTGGGTTTGGTGCATTCTCAAATCTTCTGTGGAATTTCCTCTCCATCTGCGTTTTTGTCAGATATACTTTATAATGAGGGAGAAGGTGGCAATTTTTGGGAGGGGGTGCTCTGAGAATCATTTGAAACTTGCTGTCTACATTGTATTCGTCAAGGTCTCACAGTTTCTTAGTGGCTTAGAGAATTCAGTTGCTGAAATTCAGCAAAGGATCTAATTATCTGACCTTCAGAAGTTTCAGATCTCTGGCTTTAGGCAGAAGGAGCTTGCTTAATTAAGTAGTTAAATTCTTGTCTTATGTGTCATGTGTCTTCTCTAGAGGGTCAGATTGGATTGTGTTATCTTGCAGAACTTTACTGAAGTTAACACAGTTTTTTGTGTGTGGTTACTCATAATACCCAAAAGGTAGAAACAACCATAATGTCCATCAACGGATGGATGGATGGATAAACAAAATGTGGTATATACATACAATGGAGTATTATTCAGCCATAAAAAGGAATGAAATACTGTTACATGCTACAGCCTGGATGAACTTCGAAAACATGCTAAATGAAAAAAGCCAGCCACAAAGGGCCATATATTAATATTATTCCTATTAAATATCCAGAATAGGCAAATCTATAGAGACACAAAATAAAATAATGGTTACTTAGGGATTGGTGGAGGGGGAATGGGAACATTGGGGTGATAGCTAAAGGATTGGGTTTTCTTGGGGGGAGATAATGGAAATGTTCTAAAATTACATTTGTTTATAGCACAACTCTTTGAATATATTAAAAATCACATATTGTATGAATCTTTTTATATGAAATATCCCAAATAAGCAAATCCATAGAGATAGGAAGCAGATTAAGTGGTTGCTAGGTGATGGGGGAGAAGGAATGGGAAATGGTTATTTAATTAATGGGCATGGGATAGCCGGGCATCATGGTGGCTCAGGCCTGTAATCCTAGCACTCTGGGAGGCTGAGGCGGGTGGATTGCTCAAGGTCAGGAGTTCAGAACCAGCCTGAGCGAGACCCCGTCTCTACTAAAAATAGAAAGAAATTAATTGACCAACTAAAAATATATATACAAAAAATTAGCCGGGCATGGTGGCGCATGCCTGTAGACCCAGCTACTCGGGAGGCTGAGGCAGAAGGATCGCTTCAGCCCAGGAGATTGAGGTTGCTGTGAGCTAGGCTGATGCTATGGCACTCACTCTAGCCTGGGCAACAAAGTGAGACCCTGTCTAAAAAAAAAAAAAAAAAAGGGCATGGGATGATGAAAAAGTTTTAAAACTAAAGAAAGGTGGTGGTTGTATGACTTTGTGAATGCACTAAATGTCACTGAATTGTATACTTCAAAATTTTTGATTATGTGAATTTCACCTCAGTTTTTAAAAAAGGCAAAATAGATTGATCCTGACATGTTAGCCAAAGGCACTTAGAAACTAAACTCTTGGCCGAGCTCGCTCACGCCTATAATCCTACCTCTCTGGGAGGCCGAGGCGGGTGGATCGTTTGAGTTCAGGAATTTGAAACCAACCTAAGCAAGAGCAAGACCCCGTCTCTACTATAAATAGAAATAAATTAATTGGCCAACTAATATATATTAAAAAAAATGAACCGGGCATGGTGGCGCATGCCTGTAGTCCCAGCTACTTGCGAGGCTGAGGCAGGAGGATCGCTTGAGCCCAGGAGTTTGAGCTTGCTGTGAGCTAGGCTGACGCCACAGACTCACTGTAGTCTGGGCAACAAAGTGAGACTCTGTCTCAAAAAAAAAAGAAACTAAACTCTTACAATGCCAGTGTAAGTGTCTGTGTCCTCAGAATCTGCTTAAAAAAGAACAAAAAGTTTTTTTTTTAAGTTTTATTTAATTTTTGGTTTTGTTTTTTTGTTTTTTTGTTTTGTTTTTTTTGGCGCCTTACTTCTAAGGGGTGGTCCCTTTTGAGTTTTTTACTTATTCAGAGAATGGAAACAAAAGTTATATAATTTTATTTCCCTGAGAATCTGAGCTAATACTCAGACTTCAGGCATTCTTTCAATTCTGATTTTCTTAACTGTTTTCTACCCCCCATATTTTTGGATGATGTCCCTGGCTGTATAATCAGCATATAGTTTTTCTTCACAAGACCAGTAGTCTGTCTTATGTATGTATGCATAGTACAGAAATAAGTGTTCTATGTTTATGAATGAATGCAAGATTAGTTCTTTTAAGAATTCAGTTTAGGGGATTACAATTAATTCATTTATAGAATTAACAATGGTAGTTAATATGTTCCTAAGAAAATCAGACGTTCAGAGTGTTATATAATTGGAAAATTCTGGGTAAAAGTTTTGAATAGCCTTTGAATAGATATGGCTCTAAATTCTAATAATTGACTGTCTAGCCTGGGACAAATTACTTTACCTGTCAGTGACTCGGTGGCCTCATACATAAAATGAAAAGTGAACAAAATTGTATTTCCTCAGGGAACACATGTCAACGTCACCAAATTCTTTTACTCTAATTCAGGTTAACTTGATTGTCAGTGCAATTGAAACTGCACCATGCCCATCTTTTACCCTAAGTAGGAAAGGCTGCTTTGGACTTACAGCCTCTGTGTGAGAGACATTTGGAGTTACCTTTGTTTTAGTGTCCCTGGTTAGCTGCAGTCAACTAGACTATTAACTTTGAAGGCAGAAGCCATGCCTGTCTTGCTATCCTCTGTCTCTGGCCCCAGGCCAAGTGCCTAGCACATGGAATAAATGCTCATTCATTAAATATTTGTTGAATGAATGACTGCCAACCTAGGACATTTACAATACATTATCTCAGCAATCTTTACAGCCTAATAATGAGATAGCTGGTATCAACTCAATTTGGCAGATGAGTAAAACTGATGTAAAGTCTTAGCCCCTTCCTCAAAGCCCCACAGCCAAGGGTAGTGCTGTGGGGCTAAGATTTTAAAGATTATATTCTTTAAAAAAAAAAAAATTATGGTGGTAAAATATACATGACATAAAATTTACCATTTTTACCATTTTAAGTGTACCTATACCATGACATAAAGTATATTCAAAATGTTGTGCAACCCTCACCACCATCCAGTTTAACCTGTGCATTTTTTCCCCACTTTTATGTTGTCTCTGTTCTTCAGGGTGCTTTTACCTGTCTGGAATCAGATTAAAAACTTACTTTGAGCAGAACACTGAAGTAACCTGAAAGTTTAAACTTTCAGACTGGACTGAATACTGGGTCAATGTTTCCCCTTTTCATCACCTCAGCCAGCTCAATTTTGTGAGGAATTTCTTGTTGGCTAATAATAGCTGAGTATATTGTTTTGAACAGGAGTATATCCTATCATGTCTACTTTTCTGACATTGAATTGGAGCTGTTTAGTCTTCCTACTTGGCCCAGTGGGGCAGTAATCTGAATGGTCTGAACTCCGATTCACTGTGTACCCACATTTGGAGCTGTGTACCTACCTGATTAGTTAGAGCACCACTGGGCTAAAGTCCACTTGCCGCCTTGTACTTGGGAAATGAATTTGCTTTGTCATCCTCCACTCCAGCTTCCTGCCAGGATTCCAGTTCACTGCTTTCAGTTTCAGTTTGGGCTTTAAAAATGTTTCTTAATCTTTCTCTGGCTGAATTACCTGTATAATACAGGTACAAATAAGCAGTTTTGTTGGCTTCACCTGTGGGATGAGTTGGAAATGTATGAAAGGAGATTTCAGGAGGGGGAATGGATCTGCCTAAGTAGGGTAGCTTGACTTTTCCACTTGTTAAATGCTTCTACTGCAGTGGTCTTGAAATCTTGTCCTGATGGCAGAGCCAATGGGTGAAATATGACACAGGCTAGGGACGAGAATTGGCAATTGTCCTGAGTGCACAAATAATTTCTTCCCTCCCAAGCATATTTTACAGCCAAGTGAACAGGAAACAATTCAGCAGGCCACTTGCTGGAAACCTATGGCAGAAAAATTATCTTAACAAAAAGGTGTACATACAGCTTTTACAAAATGTTCTCAAAAGAACCAGTTGTGAATTAGGCTTATTTTTCTCTCATTTTATGCCTTATCCCTAAGTGTAAGGCTTATTCCAGATGTGTTTCTAAGCCTGTTTGTGAGTGGTAGAAGATGAACTTCCCCAAGTTTAACCAGTCACACAATCTTCACTTTGGATCACTGTCAGCTAGATAGGAAACTGCTGAGAAGACTTTAGTCCAAGCCTTTGTGTGGAACAGTCAAGCAAACAGGTGCAGTTTTTGGCCCCTGGCCCAGCTCTATTCCATCTAAATTTTATCAAGCACACGCACGATAGGAAGGCAGTTGGTGGTGGTGTAATTCCAGTCATTACTAGTATGACAGGGCACCATTGCATGTGGCTTGACCCTGAGGTAGCTGCTCTAAATATAGCCTTCCTTTCTGGCAGCTGCAAACACCTGGAGGAGCAGGCAGGGCCCCAACAGAAAAGTGTTTGCTGTTAATAGCGTGTCTGTTGAACAGTTGTGTACTGTCAGAGCTTGTGTTGTGCTGTGTTTATGCTTAATTAAAAACAGCCGACTGGATCCATTGGTTTATAGTCGGGTTATGTTTAGAAACATGCAGTTTGGGTTGTTGTCTACTGTAGAAACTGAGGATGATGTCATTGGTTTGAGCAAGACCAGAAGAGAAGCAGTTAATGTAATTACCAACAGTTTCTTTGATCTCAGTAATGAACACAGCTTACTTAAACCCCTTGGCCTTTGGTTTCTGGCTCTGATGAACCAGCTGTCAATCATGTGATTCTGTTCAATTGGGAACCCTGGTTTATATGCTTGGTACTTCATTCTGACAAAAGGGAGTTTAGAGTAAAAAAGAACACCAATATTTAGAAAATGGTGCTTCCAAAAAAGAAACTAATGCAAATTGATCTTAAACATGTAAAAAGATACTTAATCTCTCTTAAATTAAGAGAAAAGCATTTTAAGACCTGAGACTTTTTTTTTCTTCTTTACCTACTAGACTGGCAGAATTTCAAAATATTGGAAAAACACTGTTGATGAGGAAGTAGGGAAATAGGCATTCCTCTTGTATTCTTGGTGAGAGCATTAGTATACAACTTTTATTGAGAAAAGTTTTTTATATCTATTAAAACCCCAAATATATACCCTTTGACCCAGCAATATCACTTATGGGAATTTGTTACATGGATATGCTTCCATGTATACAAAATTAATGTGTGCTGAAGCTTATTTAGGGAAGAGTTAATGATTGGAATCAAATTCAAAGTTGACAAGTTAAATAAATAATGATACATCTCTACAGTGGATACAGTTATAAAAAACAATGCTGATATTATTTATGTACTGCCAGAAATGTCTTCAAGATACAGTGTTAAGAAAATAAAGCAAAGGCCAATGTATATTATGCTACCAATTGTATAAAAATGGAAAATAATATATTTATATATCATGTTTGCTTGTATATGCATAAGAAAGTTCTGGAAGGAAATTTAAGAAAGTAGTATGAGCAGTTATGTGTTTGTGTATTGAGGGAAGAAGAGATAACATGGTTATTTTTCTTTGTGTGAAACTTTTTGAACCATTGCATATATTACTTTATCAAAGAAATAATTAGAATATTTTAAAAAGTGGGGTTTCTTTGAATCTCACAGTTACAGAGGAGCTCCCTTTTAATTGACTTCCTTATCCATTCTTACTATTCTGTAGGTAATAGGTTTCCTCATATGGTTGCTGATTGTACTAATATTTGTTACTCTCTATGTGGGTACCTTGGGAAGAAAGTGATAATACAAGTTTGTTTGTCCTGGTTTTTGTCGTGTTATTCCTCAGGCAAAACCGATGGCTTTAAAGAGCCTCAGGTTGGGACAAACCCTAAAATATAGGCTTTTCCCTTTTGTTTGACAATTAGGATAATAGCCTAATGACAGGACTGAAGTCTTTTGCCTTTTCTCTCTTTTTGTAGGAACCTACAAGCGGCAATTGGCGCCTATTATGACTTTGAGAGCCCAAACATCAGTGTGCCCTCTATGTCCTTTGTTGAAGATGTCACCATAGGAGAAGGGGAGTCAATACCTCCTGATACTCAGTTTATAAAAACATGGCGGATCCAGAATTCTGGTAAGTGTATAATGTATAATGGGCAATGCTCCGTTGTCCAGTTTTCTTTTTCTTAATAATTAAAAGAAATAAGAAGGAAATATTTTAGCTTATGTATATGATTGTGTAACTCTGAGCTTTTTCTTAAACATGGTATGTCGAATTTTCTTATATTAGAATGATGACCAAACATTCGTGAAATATCCTTTGCTCTACAATAGGAAGAAGAATTTAGGTTTCATGCTTCTAAGCTACCTATGACATAGTGGCATCTAAACACAGTCCAGTATTCATTTGGTACTAGGAACTAGACTTGTATGTGGTGGGGTATTGTCTCTACCTATATAGTTTTACTTCATCATTTTATTTCTGCTCTAATTAATCTTCTAGTCATTTCCAACAGGCTAGGGGAGGTATATCTTTGAATAGAACAGGGTAGTTGGAAAGAGCTGTGAGCATCTGCTCTTTTGAAAGCTCATTTCTTTGCAACCACAAGGATGATTCTCTCTGAAATTTCATTAGGATATCTGACACATTAATTAATAGCACTTTGAAAAGTAGGGTGAAAAGTGTGGGAATTTGCTCAGAAATTGTTAGTTTAAAAATACCAAAAAACATTGTTTTGAAGTACTGCTACTTTTTTTAAGACAAATTAGAAATAAGTTAATTGTAGTTCTTTGAAAGTAGTATCTGAATATGTGTCTGGGAATTGTTAATTATTACGTTATATTTGTTAAATTCTTTTCTGATGACTTATTTTTTTATTTGAGTGGGTTTAGTATCTCTTGTCCCATAGAATGACAGTTTATGTTGAGTGCGGGTGTATTAACTTCCTTGTTAATGAGGACTTCCAGAGAAATTCTGAGATATGGAAAACTATGTCAAAAGTGTATTTAGCTAAAAATATGTGGGTTTGGAGGTACCCTGTATAGCAAGGTAGTTTGATGTGAGATGACATAAAACTCTGGGGGACTCAAATCTGTAAAAGTGACTTTTTATTGACTTGGTTTACTTTTTAATTCTTTTCTTTTCTTTTTTTTTTTTTTTTTTTTTTTTTTGAGACAGAGTCTCGCTTTGTTGCCCAGGCTAGAGTGAGTGCCGTGGTGTCAGCCTACCTCACAGCAACCTCAAACTCCTGGGCTCAAGCAATCCTTCTGCCTCAGCCTCCCGAGTAGCTGGGACTACAGGCATGAGCCACCATGCCCAGCTAATTTTTTCTATATATATTAATTGGCCAATTAATTTCTTCCTATTTATAGTAGAGACGGGGTCTTGCTCTTGCTCAGGGTGGTTTTTGAACTCCTGACCTCGAGCAATCTGCCCGCCTGGGCCTCCCAGAATGCTAGGATTACAGGCGTAAGCCACCACGCCCAGCCCTTTTTAATTCTTTATAACTCAATAATTTATGGTGGGGAAAGACTGGCTAAACTATCTTTTTATATAAGAATTAATGTACCAAATCTGGCTGGGCGTGGTGGCTCACGCCTGTAATCCTAGCACTCTAGGAAGCCTAGGCGGGTGGATTGCTTGAGGTTAGGAGTTCAAAACCAGCCTGAGTGAGACCCTATCTCTACTAAAAATAGAAAGAAATTAATTGACCAACTAAAATATATATATATACAAAATATTTGCCGGGCATGGAGGCTGAGGCAGTAGGATCGCTTTAGCCCAGGAGATTGAAGTTGCTGTGAGCTAGGCTGATGCCATGGCATTCACTCTAGCCTGGGTGACAAAGTGAGACTCTGTCTCAAAAAAAAAAAAAAAAAAGAATTAATATACCAAATCTAACTGTTATTCTTAGTTTTTCTGGCATATAGTTAGGAGTAACTCTTCCTTGGAGGAAAGTTCAGTGTGTCACATAATCTGGATTGACCCAGTGTTGTAGATGAGTCAGAACACCTGTGGCATTGTAAAATTTTCATTAGCTCTCTTTCTTTTTTGGTTATAACAGTGGTGCATTGTTACTTTGGGAGGCACATGATAACAAAGGAAGATAGCCATATTTTCTATTTTTCTTGAAATTCTTGTCCAAAGTCTGATTTTCTTTGACTAATTTCTTATCTTTCTTAATTTAGCCTGCTTTTAAAAATACCAAAACAATCTCCAGTTCAGCTTCTATTTACCATGTTTATTCTCTGAATTACTAAAATTTGCTGTGTTACTGACCAAAAAATGCTTTTGAAACCTACATGTGTAATTTTGTTTATGAGTGAAGTTTGGGAAGTCTGACTTATTCAAAAGTTTTATTTATTTATTTTAAAGTGAAGCCAGTACCTTGGTTACTTACGAAAACACTGAAAATGGTCTGGCTTTCCATGGGTTCCTTAGTGTTTTTAAATACTCAGAGTTGTTGGAGTACTGTTGAAATGTTTTAAATACCATCTTGTTGCATAATAACCATTCAGAAACTCTCTTGATAAATCAACTCACTTTAGACAGTTCTTTGAGTAAATGAGGAGCTTGGGGGTTGGGGGGCAAGGTCAATATATAATGGTTAACATGTTGAATCAGAACCCCCAAGAGGCCTACCTTTCACCTTGACTTAGAATAGTCTCTCTTGGTGGGCCTGACCACTTTTTCCTCCTGCTTTTGCTTTGTAACTGAAGTTTGAAACAGCCTCTGAGTCTGCAGCCTTTCTTCCTGTAAAACAGCATCCTGGTGCCTGAACATCTCATGACAAGTTGAGCAGCAGTTGCTGGAGATTTTATCTTTCAAGGTGCTTTGCACAAATAGGTTTTCTATTCTGGAAATTGTTCAACCAGTTGTAGTTTTATATCTATAAACTGAATGTTTTCCTTTTGGTTAAGGAGAAATTGGCCACCCATGACTGAATAATAGGCATGTTATTAGAGACAAGAGAGGGAGAGCATGCATGTGTTCAGGTTCTTTGGTGTCATGGCTAATCTGGCTTGAATCCTTTCTGGAAATAGAGTAGTAACACAGAAGTAGGGCAGGCCTCAGCTATTTCTTGTCTGGCTCTCTTATGCTCATTCATAACTCTTCCCCAAGAGATATAAGTACTTAGTGAAATAGTTACATAAATAATAATTTTCATGGCATTTTCTACTGTCATGTTTTAAGTGTGCTAGGCATTTCAAATATACAACAGATGAGATTGATAGAAATTGCATATAGCTGTCCCAACAGCTTCCCCAAAGTAGGTAAATGTCACATGCTGTTTAAAATTAAATTCCTAATATTTTTTAAATCCTTACATTCAGACGGAAACACAGAGCTGAGTCATTTAATAGCATAGGTGCAAAATTCTAGGATTCAAACTTTTGTCACTATAAAAATATTGGAAGCTTTGGAAACCTGGACAGGTATCCTTGGAGGTTAAAGTGAAAATTTGAAACTGTCCCTCCAAAGGTGTGAATAGACAGAATTCTCTCTTCTTTTTTTTTTTCCAGACAGAATCTCACTCTCTTGCCTGGGCTAGAGTGCTATGGCATCAGCCTAGCTCACAGCAACCTCAAACTCCTGGGCTCAAGAGATCTTCTTGCCTCAGCCTCCCGAGTAGCTGGGACCACAGGCACGCGCCACTGTGCCTGGCGAATTTTTTCTATTTTTAGTTGTCCAGCTGATTTCTTTCTGTGTATAATAGAGACGGGGTCTCACTCTTGCTCAGGCTGGTCTCGAACTCCTGAGCTCAAGCAATCCTCCTGCCTAGGCCTCCCAGAGTGCTAGGATTACAGGCGGGAGCCACCGCACCTGGCTGACAGAATTCTCTTGACTAGCACTTACAACTTCTCAGTTGTTAGAACACCATGCTCTGTTGTCCAGCTGTGGCAGTTGTTGAGCTGAGCATGTTATAATAACCCTGGTGTTTCTCTGACTTTGGTAGAATAGTTGTGATTGTCATATGAAAGATTGGCTTGGGCTTACTGATCCAGAGTAATTTTTATTTTTTCACCCATATAGAAGTGAATATAAAGTGTTGGGTAAATAACATGAGGAAGAGCAATTATTTCCACCCTTTTTCTTTTACCTCATTAAAATAGTTAACTTTCTACATTTCTCTTCAGTATCATTATAGAGAAAATAATTCTGCTTCATTCATTCAATACATTTTATTATATTCTAGTCACTTTATTAGGTACAGGGAAGAAATGGTGACAAGATCGATGAAGGTCTCTGCCTTCATGGAACTTAATTTGAAATGTAGTCTCCACACTCATAGGGGTTCAAATGGAGATCTTCATTGAGGTTTGTCTTCTGCATTGTTATTTGAATATTCCTTACTGTCCAAACTATTTCCATAATCAAGTATACCTGCATGTCCCAGGCTTTCTGTGACTGTGGACTTTTGATTTTTGTGATGTTGTTTGGCACCTCAAAATGGCCACTTAACGGGGTTTTTGTTTGTTTGTTTATTTATTTATTTGAGACAGAGTCTCGCTTTGTTGCCCAGGCTAGAGTGAGTGCCGTGGCGTCAGCCTAGCTCACAGCAACCTCAATCTCTTGGGCTCAAGCGATCCTACTGCCTCAGCCTCCTGAGTAGCTGGGACTATAGGCATGCGCCATCATGCCCGGCTAATTTTTTCTATATATATTAGTTGGCCAATTAATTTCTATTTATAGTAGAGACGGGAATCTCGCTTTTGCTCAGGCTGGTTTTGAACTCCTGACCTTGAGCTATCTGCCCGCCTCGGCCTTCCAGAGTGCTGGGATTACAGGCGTGAGCCACCACGCCCAGCCTGTTTTATTTTTAAAATAAAGTGATATTCCACGATAACTGAAGAATCACAACCTTAGTCATATACCTGATTATGATACTTAACTTAGAAAGTCATAAAACAGGCCAGGTGCCGTGGCTCACGCCTGTAATCCTAGCATTCCGGGAGGCCGAGGCGGGCGGATTGCTCGAGGTCAGGAGTTCAAAACCAGCCTGAGCGAGACCCCGTCTCTATTAAAAATAGAAAGAAATTAGTTGACCAACTAAAAATATATATACAAAAAATTAGCCAGGCATGGTGGTGCATGCCTGTAGACCCAGCTACTCGAGAGGCTGAGGCAGGAGGATCGCTTGAGCCCAGGAGATTGAGGATGCTGTGAGCTAGGCTGATGCCATGGCACTCACTCTAGCCTGGGCAACAAAGTGAGACTCTGTCTCAAAAAAAAAAAAAAGAAAGTCTTAAAACACAGATTAGCCTTTCTTTTCTTCTGCGTATATCTATCCTCCATTAAGCCAATTTGTAACTGAGACTTAATTTGAAGCCTGTTGTACTATACTTCTTGAATCCAGATTTTAGGTATGTTTAGTCAAGTGGTCCAAGTAGCTCACTGGTATTTCACTCCTTTCTTTATCGAGCATCAGTATCTTGATCTTTTCAGAGTTGCCTGACCTAACTTTGACCTACAGTTGTGACTGTAAGAACTATGTATATAATTGATAACCCTCAGATGGCAGATGATTGGTTCTTTACCAGTTAAAGCAGATTAATATTTTAGAGTCGACGGTGGATAACTCATCCACTTTTTTCTTCAAGAGGCTCTCCAAATACCATACTGAGCAATAATAGGTATCTGGAGTACCAAGAAGAGCAGGACCCTAGCCAAATCATTTAATGTTACCCATTTGACGTTTTACCAACTAAATTTCTCTGGAATATAGCAGCACTCCCCCTTTGTATAGCTAAGAATCCCAACTGCTTGTGGTTGTCTGCCCAGGGCAGCTAAGTCTTTTTCATGCCCAGTCTTGGTTTACCTTATTTTTATTACAAGATCAAAAACAGAAATATTCGTGTTTTCATATAAACAGACACTAAGGTGTGTGTATTTCTTAAAGAATTATTGTGAATTCAACCCTGTAACAGTAGTTTAATTTTTCTCTTGGACATTGGTCTTTAAAGAGACTGACATTTTCTAAGGTGCTTCATGCCAGCTACTATTTTTCTTGATCTAAGACAAATATGCTTTTGCCAGGCACCAGGCCCCAGAAAGATAAAGAGAATTTGCATGTATTGCCAGTATGTCATCCACAACCTCTCCACCAGCAGTGGTTGCCCTTTATAGGGTTAACTTAAGAGGGCACTTTGGTGGCAGGTTTTTTAAAAAAGAGGGTATGCCAAAAATGGTGGCTACTGTTTTAGCTGCTCTCCTTTAAGACTCAAGGGCCACAGAGAGCATCGTTCATAATGGAGCTGAAATTTCAACAGTAGAACTCTGGTTGCTTTTCTCTTTCTGGTTCCTTTCCAGTAGTGAGCCATCAGGTATGTCAGCACCAGCATGGCATTTTGAGAGAAGGAACTGAGGCATCCTCGAGTACTAGTGGGAGGTAAATTACAATCTGTTCTGAGAGTACAGCTATGTCCAGCTTTTCACAGTGTTTAATTTTTATAATGAATGTATATATTCCAAAAGAGAATATATACAGGTTTCTGTCTGCAGTTAAAAAGGAGTATACCAGTCGCTGTGTGTTAGAGAAGTTTTGCAGGAAAGATCACATCTAGTCATTGTGCGGCTACCTGTACAGCTTGAGTAATCAGAACTAGTCAACAGCTAGGTTTCTTATTTTGAATTAGTTCACATGAAAAGAGGTACACAGGAATAGGTACCAAATAAGACCTTTGACACTTCCTTTTCTACCAAAATCAATTCTCTGTATTGCCATTCCCATTCTTTCCATGAGTCCCTCTGACTGGTGCCTGACTCCTGGGGCGACAGTTTATTGACGTTATTATCAAGGGAGATCATCCCCTTGTTTATATTTTCACTGCCACTGTTTAAACTTGAGATCTAAACTTTCACTTTACTCCTCTGTTTTGTATTTGCACATAGTCTCTTGAGCTCTTGAGTATTTTATAGTTACAGACCACAGGAAAAATTCATATATCAGGCAAAAAGCAATTTTAAAGTGAACATGATACCATAGAAATTATTCCTTGTATGTTTCATTCTCTTGTCTCTATGGAAAATCTGGCAATAATCAGATCTATTTTTACTTTGAATAACAGCTTAAAAAGTTCAAGCGAAAATGGATATATGTGACTTTTTGGTAGAGGAAAGAGTCTCCCAAAGATGTAGGCTGGTGCGTCATCTCCATGGCTATTCACGGATATCATTCTTAAGTTCTACAGATTCAGTGTGATGTGTGGCCTTCCCTGGGGATCACCTAAAATACATGTTTTTTGTTTTTGAGACAGAGCTGGCTCTGTTGCCCAGGCTAGAGTTCTGTGGCATCAGCCTAGCACACAGCAATTTCAAACTCCTGGGCTCCAGTGAGCCTCCTGCCTCAGCCTCCCGAGTAGCTGGAACTATAGGCATGTAGTTTCATGCCTGGCTAATTTTTTCTATATATATATTTTTTAGTTGTCCAGATAATTTATATTTATAGTAAAGATGGGGGTCTCACTCTTGTTCAGGCTAGTTTCGAACTCCTGACCTTGAGCAATCCACCCGCATCGGGCTCCCAGAGTGCTAGGATTACAGGCGTGAGCCACCCCACCCAGCCTCTAAAATACATGTTGTCTTGAGGGACTGCCTTGCTTTGCCATATGTGCATTCTCATAGGATTAGACTATTGGTCAGAAGATGTTGATTCTGATAATTCCTTATCAGTAGTGTGAGACATTATATCACTCAGGGATATGTGGGTAGGTTTACGTCTGTAAGTGAGACAGAGAGGCCTCTCTTCTACAGTTTCATGATAACTGCAGCTGGCATAGGACCACTGATTGCCTAACATTTTTTTCTTTTGCTTGAACTCAGGGGCAGAGGCCTGGCCTCCAGGGGTTTGTCTTAAATATGTCGGGGGAGACCAATTTGGACATGTGAACATGGTGATGGTGAGATCACTAGAGCCCCAAGAAATTGCAGATGTCAGCGTCCAGATGTGCAGCCCCAGCAGAGCAGGAATGTATCAGGGACAGTGGCGGATGTGCACTGCTACAGGACTCTACTATGGAGGTGAGTATGTACTTGTGCAGCCCATGGTGAAGGAATTAAGGTAACATCCTACAACATCCCCATTGTTGCTCACAGAGCCTGTTGGATTGCATAACAGGGCATGGCCTCTTTTAAACTGTCACCCCATACAGTAAATGATTTGAATTTAATGACTAATTGGTACAGTCTAGTGCTCTTCCTTTTATTCTAGGAATTCAAGTAAAATTTAGTGACTTGTATGAGGTATGATATTTTGCATTCTAAATTATGATTTAGTAGTGATCATGTTTTTATTGTATAATCTGATACATGCTGTAAGAATACTGAAGGCAATCCTTGTTCTCAAAGTTGCTAGACACAAGTCATATAAAACAGATAATGCACAAAATGTGCATACTCCTTTCGTCCTGACTGCTTGTCAAACTACCAACGCATCTTACTTCTTCTCTTTATGGACAAACTTAATGAATAGTGATCTGTACCCATTATCTCTTCTTCCACATCTTCCGTTCGCTCTTTTTTGGTTTTTTTGGAGACACAGTCTTTCTTTGTTGCCCAGGCTAGAGTGAGTGCCATGGCGTCAGCCTAGCTCACAGCAACCTCAAACTCCTGGGCTCAAGCAATCCTTCTGCCTCAGCCTCCCTAGTAGCTGGGACTACAGGCATGCGCCACCATGCCTGGCTAATTTTTTCTATATATATTAGTTGGCCAATTAATTTCTTTCTATTTATAGTAGAGACGGGGTCTCACTCTTGCTCAGGCTGGTTTCGAACTTCTGACCTGGAGCAATCTGCCTGCCTCAGCCTCCCAGAGTACTAGGATTATAGGCCCGTGAGCCACTGCACCAGGCCCTGTTCACTCTTCAATCCAATCTATCCTTTACCCACTCTCTCCACATCAATGAAAATTTATCATTGATTACCCAGTTTCTAAATCCAGTACCTTCTTTACAGTCTTCATACTAGCCAACCTTCTAATTATCATTTGGCACCATACTACCAAAGTCTTTTGAAATGTGTACTTTTTAGCCTCATATGACATCTCTCCTGTTTCTCCTTCTCTCTGAATGTTCTTTCTGTCTCTATCTAGTTTTATCTTTGCCCTGGGATTCCAAGATTCTGAGCTGGGCCCCATTCATGCTTAATGACTTCATCACCCATGTGGCTTTACTTGTTACCAGTACATCATATGTGTTATTGCTCAAATTCATATCTATGGCTGTGTCCTCTTTTCAGAGCCTCAAGCCCAAGTTTTAACCCCTTATGGGTGGAACACCTAGATGTCTTATAGGTTTTTGGATTTTAACATCTCCCAGACAAAACTTACATCCTTCTCATTGGCACTCAACTGAGATGATCCAGCCAGAAACCTTTGAGTCATCATTTGTTCTGTCTGTCTTCCTTTATCACAGTGGCCTTAATTACTGTAAGCCAGCGGAACCCTGCGAGTTATTGCAAGGGGTCCTGGAGTTAATGTAACATATATGTTTTTGGAGCCAGTGGAAACTTAAAAAATTTTTAGTCTCAAAAATTTTTTTTTTTTTTTTTTTTTTTTTTTTGAGACAGAGTCTCACTTTGTTGCCCAGGCTAGAGTGAGTGCCATGGCGTCAGCCTGGCTCACAGCAACCTCAATCTCCGGGGCTCAGCGATCCTACTGCCTCAGCCTCCTGAGTAGCTGGGACTACAGGCATGCGCCACCATGCCCGGCTAATTTTTTGTATATATATTTTTAGTTGGTCAATTAGTTTATTTCTATTTTTGGTAGAGATGGGGTCTTGCTCAGGCTGGTTTCGAACTCCTGACCTTGAGCAATCCGCCCGCCTCGGCCTCCCAAAGTGCTAGGATTACAGGCGTGAGCCACCACGCCCGGCCTTCAAAAATTTTAATATTAGAAACAGTGTCTCATAGTGCTTATGCAACATTCTTCTTTGCCTAAAAGTGTTGTGCCTAATGTAATGAAGCCAAACTCCTTGGCATGGGGCTTAAAGCTCATGACCTGGTCTGGCTTTATTTTCACTTTCTTCTTCCATCACCTCCTGACTTACCCACAGTCAGTCCCTGAAGACGCCACATGTTTTCACTTCTCCATGCCATTGCTTATGCTCTTCCCATTGCTTGAAATATCTTTTTCTTCCAGCAAGCTCCTACTTATCCTCAAGGCCCTGATTAAGGCACCTTTTCTCCTTCCCTCCTACACCCTTGCCTATTCTCCTTACTAGCCTAAGGAATTCATCCCTCCTTTTTCATGAATATTATACACATGCTTGTTATTATATTGAATTCTCTGGTGAAGTTTTCCTGGGAGTTTTTCTGCTAAAGCTTTGGCTAACTTTCTCAAAACACTCTCCTAAGAAGCAGATGTTATTGTTCTTTGGCCCTCCAGAAAGTCAAAAAGCAAAATACCTTGATCATCCCCCCCAAATTGTTGCCATGACCTTTTCTCTTGACCAGTGCACTTGCTTTGACTGGACCACTTCCACCTCTTGGTAGCCATTGATTTGATTGTGACTTGTCTTCGGGATTGTACTGGTAAAGCCATGTTCCATTTCCTGTTACAGTTCTTCAAAGAAATGCTTGAAGATCTTTATTCTACTTGTTCAAAATTTTCATTGAAAACTCTGCTCTGATCTGTAGCTAATCTAGGCACCATGGTTTTGGGACCTGTGTGGAGAGTTTGCTCAAGTTTAATTTTTAAGTCATAGTTGTATAAGCTGAACCAATGGAGATGTCTATGGTGTTGGCTATTGTTTCTGCTGTTAATCATCAGTCCTCTTTAATCAGGGCACAGATGAGAGTAATTTTTTTCTTCAAAAATTGATGTGGATGGTCTGCTGCTACTGGCTTCATTTTCAGTATTGTCTATTCTTAAAAATGAATTATCTATTTGTCAACTGCTGATTTCTTTGGGGCATTGCCCCCATAAACTTTGTTGTTGTTGTTGGAGATGGGGTCTCCTATGTTGCACAGGCTGGTCTTGCACTCCTGGGCTCAAGAGATCCTCTTACCTCAGTCTCCTAAGTAGCTGGGATTAGAGGCATGCATCACCATGCCTGGCTCCTATAAACTTTTTGTAAAGCGTCAGTGATTTCATCATTCTTACCCCCAGCTTCACCATAAATTCAACATTTGTTCTTGCTTCAATTTCAGCAGAATTCATATTGCTCTGATAGAGACTTTTTTAAAACTGAGAGGTCTTATCCTTCTTAGTACTTCAAACTAGATCCTGTTTTGACATGTTGTAATAAGTTAGTACGAGTTTATTTTGGTTCAAAAAAATTTCAAAATTCATGCATAGTTTTTTTCATAACACACAGTTTCCATAAACTTTTTGAAGACTCCTTGCATAGTAGTTTTAGGAACAATAAAGAATTTAAAATTTTTCTTGGTTTATAGTCTGTAAGTTGTTTCTCAGGACTTTGAGGAATCTAATACCTATAAGGAATCTTTTTTTTTTTTTTTTTTTTTTTTTTTTTTTTTTTTTTTTTTTTTTTTTTTTTTTTTTTTTTTTTTTTTTTTTTTTAATTATTTTTTTTTATTTTGGCATATTATGGGGGTACAGATTTTAAGGTTTCAATAAATGCCCATTTCCCCCCCTCCCCCCAAAAGTCTGAGTCTCCATCATGACCATCCCCCAGATGGTGCACATCTCACTCACTATGTATGTATATCCTATAAGGAATCTTAATAATTCATCTGATTTTGTCATTGTCAAGCATTTTTCTTAAGCCATGGAATCTTTTCCTTGATTAAGTGTATATGAGTGCCCCTTCCTAAAAAGGGACAGGATAAAAATGAAACTTGCTTTGTTGAATTAGGGGCCTCCTTGGCCTGTGTTTCCCCACTCTTCTTTGTCTGAGATGACCTCTAGAGCTCTGTGGAATATAGTTTGCAAACTATTATCTGCTCGAGTAAAGAGTTTAATTACATTTTACAAACTACTGTATTTCATTGAATCCAAATTACTATTGATTGTAAAACATACCCTGGTATCAGAGATTGAAATGACTAACAGAATAAATATATTTATAAAAACTACAACTGTGAGCACATGGAGAAAAAATAAACTGCCATAATAACCACTACTGGCTCTTCTCAGGTTTTTTTGTTCACTCTCAGCTTGCTAACTCCTTGAGTATAATATAGTGGTAACAGCATGGACTGTAGGACAGGGTTGCCTGGGTACAAACTTGGATAAGTTAGGTATCTTCTTTGTACTTCATCTTTCTGTTTTAACAACAAAGATTGCTTTTTGTTGTTTTTGGTAGGGTGGTCTCTTCTGTAATCTTTAGATGGTCTTCTCTAGAAAGAATCCACTTTATGTATGTATGTATGAATGACAGGGTCTTGCTGTAACTTGGGCTAGATTGCAGTGAGTCGTCATAGTTCACTGCAACCTCAAACTCTTGGACTCAAGCTATTCTCCTGCCTCAGCCTCCTGAGTAGCTGGGACTATAGATGCATACCACTATTCCTTGCTAATTTTTCTAATTTTTGTAGAGACAGGGTCTTGCTCTTGCCCAGGCTGACACTCTTTATTTTTATAATAACTCTTATGTTGTTTCAGTACATTTCTCTTCCTCAAAAGGAATTTTTGCTATGTTTAATATTTTACAAAGTGGGTCCTCTCCCTCCCCATTTTAGATTGGTTGCACTGTCTCAGTGGCTATGCCGGCTGTTGGCATGTTGTATGGATAGTTCGTTATGTGGGGCATATTACAAGACCCCTGGCCCCTTCCACTAAATACCTGTAGCTTCACCATTTTTTATTGACAACAAACACTGTCTGCCACCACATAAATTTTTAACTCTTGGCTGAGGACTATTAAGTATGTGATTCTTGGCAGATTTATTTTTAAACTCCGGCATTTAATCTTCTTTTTACTGACTTTGTTACCCCTCTGCACTCTACCCCACCAAAGGAGTTAACTTCTTAAATAAAATTTTCTTCTTAGCTTTTATCTAAATAGCAAATATAAGCAAATAGTAGGAAGTACTAGCAAATTTTAGTACTTAACTAGCAAATTCTAGTACTGTATATCAGGTATGGCATTGGGCTTTTTCCATATAAATTACCTAGAAAGGAAATATTGGCTATATTTTGTAGATGAGAAAACTGAAGACCAAAGAGAATTAGTGATTTGCCTAAGATCTATTATAGTAAAAGTTATAAGTTAGATATAAACAATAGTTGTAAATTAACAAAAGTAATTTTATGATCTTTGTGATTTTTTTTTTTTTTTTTTGAGACAGAGAGTCTCACTGTGTTGCTCAGGCTAGAGTGCCATGGCATCAGCCTAGCTCACAGCAACCTCAAACTCCTGGGCTCAAGCGATCCTCCTGCCTCAGCCTCCCTAGTAGCTGGGACTACAGGCATGGGCCACCATGCCTGGCTAATTGTTTCTATATATTTTTAGTTGGCCAATTAATTTCCTTCTATTTTTAGTAGAGACGGGGTCTCGCTCTTGCTGAGGCTGGTTTCGAACTCCTGACCTTGAGCAATCCACCCACTTCAGCCTACCAGAGTGCTAGGATTACAGGCATGAGCCACTGCGTGACCGGCCAGATCTTTGTGATTAATTGGGGCCTTACTACCAAATAAGGTTCAGAAGGAAACTTTGGCTGTAGGGTATTGGTACTTGTTAGGGTTTAGTGAGTGTGTGGTATATGGTCCCCAAGTCCTTTCCTCACTTATAGAATGAGTGGGCATTAGGGTGGAGTTGAGATTGGCAGGGCTACTCTTAGATAGTTGGGTAAGTATCTGTGTTCCCCAAGGAGTTCCTGCCTGCCAGGAGATAAATAGTTCTGTATGTCATTGTACGCTGAGCAGGGAGTAAGCAGCATGAGTGATTGTCCTTGTTTTAGCCTGGGTACCAACAGTAACATGCCTCCTCTCTTCTAGCCGAGTGCCTTCTTCCAGAATTCCACAGAAGAGATTTGCTCCTGTGCCATAACGGTTTCCTCTAAATCACAGGATCCTAGTTGTAAAGTAAGCTAAGGTCAAGTGATAGTTTGGTTATCTTGTGCTGATGGGGAATTTCACACTTGAAGTGGTTCTTATTAAATACTTTACATGGGTCCCTAAGGACATTTCATATGTTGACTAAATACTTACACATTATTCATTTAGTTTCTCAGAGTTTAGAAACGAACCTCTCCTTACCAAGCTCCCAAACCACAATATGTCCCACATGTTAGGAAACTCTGTTAGTGTGCTCTATGTGAGCCATACTACTTATTTTCTGAAACTTTTTTAAGTTCTTCCACTTTCTCTATTTTATAGCATGTCCTCCCTAACCAGCTAATGTGGGACTTTCCCTCCTTATTTCTCTCCTGTGTTTTGACTGATCATGTTATGACAGAAGCTGTGGTTTTGTAAAGACTTCCTCATACTAGAATCCACAGTGTCTTATACTTACATGCTGTTCTGCTTGCCATTTCTCCCAGTTCGCTTGTCCTTTTGCCTGTTAACCCTACCTTTAGAACATTGTTCTTTTATGTTGAACTCAAAAAAGACCATTTTATTTGCTTCTAGAAGATCCTCAATAAGATGCTCACTGTTACAATTCTGACCTCTAGAGTTCTAATATCAGAAATATGGGCAAGGTGTGCCTATAATACTAGCACTTTGGGAGGCCAAGGCAGGCAAATCGCTTGAACCTGGGAGTTAGAGACCAACCTGGGCAATAGCTAGACCCCTATCTCTACAAAAAATAACAAATAAAATTAAAAATTAGCCAGTCTTGGTAGCATGAACTTGTAGACCCAGCTTCTTGGGAGGCTGAGGCAGGAGGATTGCTTTAGCCCAGGAGTTTGAGGTTGCAGTGAGCTATGGTGACGTCACTGAACTCTAGCCCAGGCAACAGAGTGAGGCCTTACTCAAAAAGAGAAGAAATGTGACTAGCCCTTGAAAATAAGATTCCATTTTTGATAAGAGAAATACTAGCCTAAGCTGATTGTGGGAAATGTTTTACAAGGGACATTGCAAAATGTAAATGAGATCTGAAATACTAAAATATTTTTATGTTCTGAGGTGATAGGCTATTTCAGCTTCAAAGAAGGAAGCCTGCCATTTGTTGTACCAGGTGATGCTGATTGTTTGGTGGTCATGTGCACGTAGTTCTTTGTGAGTCAAAGGCAATGTGAAATGGCTATACTGTCCAGATTAGCCTCTAAAGTGCAGATTTGTGGGTCCTGAACCTCTATAGGCCATCATAAATTGAAAATCATATGAAATAGTGATCCTTCTGTAAAGTGTGTTAATTAATTAACAAGATATTGCATGTCCAGGTATAAAGCATCAAAGGTTTTAACTATTTGTCATTCAGCTGAGAGTAGTAGTAATGTGTGCTGTTAGTGCTAACGCTGTTTGCCTTATAATTAGTTTTCTTCTTCACAGACCACAAACAAACACAGAGATATATCAAAAGATTTGGTAGAGGGCAAAAATATAATTTGAAAGCAGTGCATTTCTTATGGTAGCCAGACCCCTTCTATTGACAGAAACTTCTTTCACCTGGAATATAAGGGAATAGTGGAATAGTGATAGTTTCTTTAAACTTTTTATTTTTATTTATTTACTTAGTTTTGAGACAGAGTCTCACTCTGTTGCCTGGGCTAGAGTGCCGTGGTGTCAGCCTAGCTCACAGTAACCTCAAACTCCTGGGCTCAAGTGATCCTTCTGCCTTAGCCTTCCGAGTAGCTGGGACTACAGGCACGTGCCACCATGCTCAGCTAATTTTTTCTATTTTTAGTTGTTTCGCTAATTTCTTTATATTTATAGTAGAGATGGGGTCTCGATCTTGCTCAGGCTGGTCTCGAACTCCTGAGCTTAAGCAATCCTCCCGTCTCGGCCTCCCGAAGTGCTAGGATTATAGGCGTGAGCCACTGTGCCCGGCCTTTAAACTTTTTTTAAATCAGGGGACACTTATTCTATTTTATGCCTGATTTTAAATGTGTGTGTGTGCAAAATTTTTAAAATCAAGTATCATTCTTTATTTAAATATTAATATATTTATTGTTAAAAGGAAAATAAATAGTTGTAAAACTATCAGCAATTTTAAAGGTTAAATACTTAGGCATAATTTGCTTTTTAAAAAACTATAATCCTTATTTTTTGTATGTGTGCATTAATAAGGCTTATAGCTTAGGCTGGATCTAGTTATAAAGTGTTTGTTAATTAGGGAATATAATATAGCCCTGTCAGAGTAAAACATTTACAAGTAGTACTTTACTTCCTTTATTCTTTTTTTTTTTTTTTTTTTGAGACAGAGTCTCACTCTGTTGCCCAGGCTAGAGTGAGTGCCATGGAATCAGCCTCGCTCACAGCAACCTCAAATTCCTGGGCTCAAGCAATCCTCCTGCCTCAGCCTCCCGTGTAGCTGGGACTACAGGCATGCGCCACCATGCCCGGCTAATTTTTTGTATATATATTAGTTGGCCAATTAATTTCTTTCTATTTATAGTAGAGCCGGGGTCTCGCTCTTGCTCAGGCTGGTTTTGAACTCCTGACCTCGAGCAATCCGCCCGCCTCGGCCTCCCAGAGTGCTAGGATTACAGGCGTGAACCACCTCGCCCAGCCTACTTCCTTTATTCTTAAGTGACAGTAATTTTAATATGCATCATTGTTTTAATGATTACTTTTCTTGCAGGGGAGAGGTCGAGCTACTATTATATTAAATGAATACATTGATTATATGTTTGATCTTGATTTCAGAAATATTAAAAACAAGGAAAAAAGTAAGAATTTATAAAATTAAGATATGTACATTTTCCCTTCATAAAAAAAAGTTTGCATATATGCTTAAACTGTTTCAAATGAGAAATTCTTAAAAAGGCTTTGCTGAATTGTTGTATGTTGGGAGTTTTTAGTAAGTGCCATTGTGTATGCTTGCCCCTGTACAAACTAGAGCATATATCTTATAAATAAGGAAGCAAGCATAATTGCCTTCCATTCAGATAATCAGTATGTACTTTAAAACTCTAATGTGTGGTTATTTTTTAATAGAATGATGATTGGTGTCTACAAGGTGTAGGGCTTTTAAACTTTATATAATATTTTAGTCTTTGATGCAGTTTATATTCCTTAATTACTACTCAGAATGTAGCCCTAACTTTATTTTTAAAAACCTTCCATTAGCTTTGTAGTTAAAAGGTGGGGATCTTTGAAGAGGGTAATCTCTTTTTGAAAAGCAAATTGCATTCTGTTCCTGTTATGATGGTTTGATATCAGCCACATACTGCTTTAATGGTTGTCCCTTGGAATGGCAAAGATTTTTCAGTTAGAAATTAGTTCGTTTTGTGGGCCCCCACCCGGCCCCACCCCCGCCCCGTCGTCTCCACTTCAGGAAAAGCCGCACTTTACACCCCACCTGCCTCCTCCTCCTCTCCAGCCCTGGTCCCCGATCACAGTCCAGCTGGGGCCCCTCGGCAGCCCCGGCGTGGGTGGAGGAGACGGGTGACTTGCACCCCCACTGCCCCTCCCCTGGCACCAAGGCAGGGAGCCTTTATTTTGGAGGGGACCCCACAAAATCTTTCTTCTCTTTTTCTCCTTTTATGTTTAAAGAACTTATGCTTCCCTTTCTTTACCAAAGGAATGTCAATATTGGACATTCAGCCCAAGGAAGAAATACTGTGAAGCCTGCTAGCCTCTGGATTTTGCTTTGTAGTGATCCTTCAGTTTCCTTTTATAATTTCTAAGAGTTTTGCTTGTACTTTGTTTTGACATGTTTTTGAAAGCAATTGAATTCTAGAGTGGGTTTTTGGCTGAGTAGCCACTTCACAGTCATTTTTCCTTTTTTTTTTTCTTTTTTAAAGAGATAGGATCTTGCTCTGTTGTCTAAGCTAGAGTGCAGTGTGGTGCAATCATAGTTCACTGCAGCCTCAAACTGCTGGGCTCAAGGGATCCTCTTGCCTCAGTCTCTCGAGTAGCTGGGACTACAGGCATGTGCTACCACGTCACGCTCAGCTAACATTTTTCCTTTTTATTTTTATAATTTCTTTTTTAAATTTAGAAAGAAGATCTTATTTCTGACCTGAGATTTATTTGAGGACTTTAAAACATGTTTAATTTTACATTTTATTTAACTCAGTATAGCTAAATATTATCTTCTTAACATGTGGCTCTAGCTTAGCTACATTCCAGTAGCCACATGTGGCTAGTGGCCTGCTCTATTGGTAACCTCTGAATGCTAGCTTATATGCTGTACCAATTTTTTTTTTTTTAAGAAATTTTAGAATTGATATTAATATTACTCTTTGAACAAATTTGCCAGTGTAACCATCTGGGCCTGGAGGTTTTCAGGCTTTCAATTACTAATTCAGTTAATTTTTATAGTTATAGTTCTATTCAGGTAATCTATTTCATTTTGAGTGACTTTGGGTAGTTTCAAGGAATTGATCCTTTTCATCTAAGTTGTTGAATTTATGTGCATGGAGTTGTTTGTAGTATTCTCTTATCCTTTTTTTTTTTTTTTAATTATTTTTTTTATTTTGGCATATTATGGGGGTACAGATTTTAAGGTTTCAGTCTCTTATCCTTTTAACATCTCTTCTGCATTTGGTGATAATCCCCTCTTGCATTCTTGATGTTTGTATGTCTCTTCTTTTTCTCTTTTCTCGATAAATTTCTCAGTTTTAATGATCTTTTCAAAGAACCAGCTTTTGGTGTCATTGATTTTTCTCTATTCTGTTTTTAATTTTATGGATTTCTGATCTTTTATTATTTCCTTCATTCTGCTTGATTTGAGTTTATTTGTTCATTTTCTTGTTTCTTAAGGTGAAAGCTGAGGTCATTGATCTAAGACCTTTCTTCATTTACAAGATAGATGTTTAGTACTATAAATTTCCCTCTAAGCATTGCTTTTAGCTGCATCTTACAACTTTTGAAATATTGTGTTTTCATTTTCAGTCAGCTCAAAATATTTTCTAGTTTTCCTTGAAATTTCCTGTTGGACTCATGGATAACATAGAAGTGTGTTGTTTAATTTCCAAACATTTGGAAATTTTTCTGTTATCTTGTTTATTAGTTTCTAGTTTAATTCCATTTGGTTGAGAGCATACTTTGATTTCATTTAAATTCGTTAAGATGTTTATGACCCAGGAAATATTGTCTATCTTGGTGAATATTCCATGTGTACTTCAAAAGCATGTGTATTTTGCTGTTACTGGGTAAAGTGTTCTATAATTGTCAGTTAGATCCAGCTGGTTGATTCTGTTGTTCAATTCCTTTATATCTCTGTTGGGTTTTTTTTGTCTACTAGTTCTATTACTGAGAAAGGAGTATTGACATGTCTGTCCAACTACAATTGTGGATTTGTGTTTCTCCTTTCAGTTATTAATTTTTAGTTCATTTATTTTGATGCTCTGTTGTTAGGTACATAAACATTAAGGATTGTTATGTCTTGTAGGTGAATGACCCATTTATTATTTTGTAATATCCCTCTTTTTACATGGTAATTTTCTTTGCTCTGAAGTCTACTTTGTCAGATATGAATATAGCCAGTCTAGCTTTCTTTTGATTAGTGTTTACATGATATATCTTTCTTCATCCTTTTACTTTCAGTCTGCATATATTATTATATCTGAATTGAGTTTCTTGTAGATAGCATACAGTTGGATCTTTTTTCCCATTCTGACAATCTCTGTCTTCTATTTGGTATGTTTAGACCATTGACATTTAATGTAATTATTGAAATGTTTTTGAATTTATTCTGCCACTTTTTCTGTGTGTTCTCTTATTTGAGAACTTTAAGACCAGTCACATTGCTAACCTTATTAGTTATTTGTGATTAAATTCTTTTGTTAAATTTTAATTAGAGACAGGGTTTTGCTATGTTGCCCAGGCTGGACTCAAACTCCTGGACATAAGTGATCCTCCACCTCCTGAATAGCTGGGACTACAGGTGTGTGTTACCATGCCCAGCTCTGTGATTAAATTCTTTAAAAAATGTATTTGCTCTGGTAATAAAATAAATGCATATTATAGAAAATACAGAAAGTATGAAGAAATAAAGAAAACATTTACTTTGCCATTCAGATATAAACACTATTAATATATAATTTTTCATGATTTTTTTGTATCCACATATTAAAAGCAAAAAACTATACATAGCACAGTATAGTTTTTCTCCCACTAGTATTTTAGAACCTTCCCCCGGTCATTAAATACTTCAAAAATACAGTTTTCAGTAGTTTCATACCATTCTACTGGATTATTATTGACCAAACTATTGTGGATAATTCTTTCTTTTTTTTAACAAGTCAAGGTAAAATCCACATAATAAACAATTTTAAAGTGTGTAATTTAGTGCCATTTAGTACATGTACAATGTTGTGTGACCATTATCTCTATTTGGTTCCAATGTATTTTTATTACTCTAAAGGGAGACCCTGTACCCATTAAGCAGTCAGTTTCTATTCCTCATATTCTGTAGCCCCTGGCAGCCACTAATGTGCTTTCTGTCTCTATGGGTGAGTACTTATTTTGCTGGAATGGAGGAAGATATATAAATAATGAGCAAATAATTAAATGTATTAGCCATCTCAAAAACAGAATGTGGACTGCTAGCTAAGAATGAACAGACATGACTTACTCGGTTCATTTATAGTTATATTCCTTTTTTTTTTTTTTGAGACAGAGTCTCACTCTGTTGCCCAGGCTAGAGTGCCATGGCGTCAGCCTAGCTCACAGCAACCTCAAACTCTTGGGCTCAAGCAATCCTTCTGCCTTAGCCTCCCGAGTAGCTGGGACTACAGGCATGTGCCACCATGCCCAGTTAAGTTTTCTATATATTTTTAGTTGGCCAATTAATTTCTGTCTATTTTTAGTAGAGAGAGGGCTCTCTAGTAGAGCAAGGGCTCTACTCTTTAGTAGAGCAAGGGCTCTCGCTCTTGCTCAGGCTGGTTTCGAACTCCTGACCTTGAGTGATGCTCCCGCCTTGGCCTCCCAGAGTGCTAGAATTATAGGCCTGAGCCACCACGCCTGGCCTATAGTTATATTCTTAAACATTCTTTTTATTAAAGAAGGACAGTAGAGAAACAGCATAAAATCTGAAGTCATACCATCTGAGTTTGACTTCTAATTCAACAACATGATAACTGTGTTACCTTTAGGAAATTATTTTACCTTTCGGTGACTCAGGTTGTTCCTCTATAAAATAAGGAAAATAATGGGCTGGGTGTGGTAGCTCATGCCTATAATACTGCCACTTTGGGAGCCCAAGGTTGGAGGATCACTTGTGGCCTGAAGTTAGAGACCAGCCTGTGCAGCATAGCAAGACCTCGTCTCTACAAAAAATGAAAAAAAAAAATAGCCAGGCATAGTGGCACATACCTATAATCCCAGCTACTCAGGAGGCAGGGGCAGGAGGATCACTTGAGCTCAGGAATTCGAGAGTACAGTGATTTATGATTGTGCCACTGGACTCTAGCCTGGACTACAGAATGAGACCCTGTCTCTAATCAATGAATCCATAAAAAAATTAAAAGAGGAAAATAGTACTTACTGTAGCCTAACTGACCTGGGGAGTAGGAAAACCAACTATAGCCATCTCTAGCCTTCTCTGTCAAGGAAGGGAAATACCCAGTCCCAGTCCTTTTTTGCTATTTGTCCTATTTAAGAGGGAGAAAAAAATCTAAGAAATCTTTCACAGTCCAGGGGCACAGTTGATTTAAAGACTGAGACCTAATTATAATCATAGGACTATAGAATGTTTTCCCTCTCCCCACACCGTAACCATTACATTATCAGTGGCTTCTTTACTGCAGTTCCTTTTAGCTGCTACATCATGTCTACCTTTCAACAGGGCATACTAAAAGGCAAAAACACATATTTTGAAGATATTGCATTAGAATCAGTTTTGGCAGGATTATTGGAATTATTAGACCAGGAATTTTTGAAAAACTATAAATACTATGCTAAGAGCTTCAATGGAGAAAGTAGACAACATGATGTTAGATGGTTAATGTAAGCAGAGAGATGGAAATTTTAGGAAAGAAAAAATGCCAGAGAATCTCACTACAGAAATGAAGAGTGCCTTTGATGGACTCATTAGTAGACACTAGACTTGGCAGAGGAAAGAATCTCTGAGTTTCAGGATATGTCAAAGTTCCCAAACTGAAAAGCAAAGAGAAAAAAAAACTGAATAAAAGCTGGGCACAGTGGCTCATATCTGTAATCTTTGTGCTCTGGGAGGCAGAGGCGGGAGGATCGATTGAGCTCAGGAGTTCGAGACCAACCTGAGCAAGAGCAAGATCCCATCTCACAAAAAAAAGAAAAATGAGCCAGGTGTGGTGATGTGTGCCTGTAGTCCCAGATACTCGGAAGGCTGAGGCAAGAGGGTTTCTTGAGTCCAGGGGTTTGAGTTTGCAGTGAGATGTGATGACGCCACAGCACTCTAGCTGGGGTGACAGAGTGAGACTCTGTCTCAGAAACAAAAACAAAAACAGAACAAGCTGGGTGCAGTGGCACATGTCTGTAGTCCTATCAAGAGGATCACCTTAGCTTGGGAGTTCTAGTTCAACCTGGCAACATAGTGAGGCTCCCATCTCTAGAAAAAATAAAGAATAGAATACCGAGTCCCCCCCCTTATCTGTAGTTTTGCTTTCTACAGTTTCAGTTACCTGTGGTCAACCATGGTCCAAAAATATTAAATAGAAAATTCCAGAAATAATTCAAAAGTTTTAAATTGCAATGCCATTTTGAGTAATGTGAAGAAATCTCATGCCATCCCACTCTATCCTGCCTGGGATGTGAATCATCGTGTTTTCCAGCATATTCATATTATATGCACTACCTGCTCAGCAGTCACTTGGTTATCTTGGTTATCAGATCAACTCTTGGGGTATTGTAGTGGTTGTGTTCAAGTAACCCTTATTTTACTTAATGGCCCTAAACACAAGAGTAGTGATGTTGACATATTGTTTTAATTGTTCTATTTTATTATTAGTTACTGTTGTTAAACTCTTACTGTGCCTAATTTCTAAGTTAAACTTTATCATAGGTATGTATGCATAGGAAAAAACGTGATATATATAGGGTTCAGTACTATCCATGCTTTCAGACATTGCAGGGGGGTCTTAAAAATGTATTTCCCATGGATAACGGGGAACTACTGTATTAAAGAACTGTGGGATAACTACAAAAGGTAAAACATACACATAATGGGAATAACAGAAGGAGAATAAAGATGAAAAGGAACAGAAAGAATATTTGAAGCAATAATGGCTGAGAATTTCTCCAAATTCATGTCAGACACCAAGTCACAGATCCAGGAAGCTCAGAGAACACCAAGCAGGATAATGCCCCCAAACCTACACCGAGCCTATCATATTTAAACTTCAGAAAGAAAGAAAGTCTTGAAAGAAGCCAGAGCGGGAAAATGTCTTACCTATGGAAGAGCAAAAATGAGAACTATACCTGACTTCTCAAAAACCATGCAATCAAGAAGAGAGTGGAGTGAAATATTTAAAATGTTAAAAGAAAAAACCACCAACCTAGAATTCTATATCCTGTGAAATTATCTTTCAAAAATGGACAAATACAGACTTTCTGAGTCTATGAACAAAAACCAAGGGAATCTGTTGCCCAGTAGACCTGTCTTGAAAATATTCTTAAAAGAATTTTCACAAGCTAAGTGAGGTGGTTCATGACTGTAATTCTAGCACTTTGGGAGGCCCAAGGAGTTGAGACCAGGGGTTTGAGGTTGCAGTGAGCTATGATGGCAAACTGCACTCTAGCCCAGGAGACAAAGCGAGACCTGTCTCAAAGGAAAAATTTTACAAAAGGAAGAACATTGGAGAATGAATAAGTGAAGACAGAAAGTAAAATTAAAATTTTTCTTTTAATGCTGTCTATAAATATAAGGACACATTTAAATATAAGGACACATACTTTAAATATAAGTATGTTTCCAATTTAAATATAAGGACACATACAGGTTAGAAGTAAAGGGATGGAGAAAGATATACTATGCTAACATGAATTAGAAAGGGAATAAAAATAATTGAAAGCAAGGTCTGAAGATACTTGTACACCCATGTTCATAGCATTATTCACAATAGCTAAAACACAGAAGCAATCCAAGTGTCCATTGATGGATGATTTGGTAAGCAAAATATGTTATGTACATACATGGAATATTAGTCTTAAAAAGGAAGGAAATTTTGCAATAAACTATAAGGTGGATGAACCTTGAAGATATTATGCTAAGTGAAATAAGTTTATTTGGAAAGGCAAAAGACCCAGAATAGCAAACATAATATGAAAAAGAAGAAAAAATATAACTGACATTACTTGTGTTCAAGGCTTATTATAAGGTTGCAGTATTGAAGACAGTGTAGTATTGGCAAAAAGAATAGACAAATAGATCAGTGGAACAAAATGGTCCAGAAACGGGCTACAGAAACACAGCCAACTGATCTCTGATAAAAGAGTAAAGGAAATACACTGGAGAAGAGATAATCTTCTCAACAGATGGTGCTGGAACAACTTGACATCCACATGCAAAAAAATGAATCTAGACATAGACCTTACACCCTTCACAAATTTCTGCTCTGTGAATGACACTATTATGAGAGTGAGAAGATAGCCACAGACTGGGAGAGAATATTTGTGAAGGACATATCTGATGCAATATTGTTATCCAAAGTAAATAAAAACCTCTTAAAACTCAACAATAAGAAAACAACCCATTTAAAAAATAGGCCAAATACTTGAACAGACATTTCTTTTCTTTTCTTTTTTTTTTTTTTTCTTTTGAGACAGAGTCTCACTTTGTTGCCCAGGCTAGAGTGAGTGCTGTGGCATCAGCCTAGCTCACAGCAACCTCAAACTCCTGGGCTCAAGCAATCTTCCTGCCTCAGCCTCCCAAGTAGCTGGGACTACAGGCATGTGCCACCATGCTCGGCTAATTTTTTCTATATATATATATTAGTTGGCCAATTAATTTCTTTCTATGTATGGTAGAGACGGGGTCTCGCTCTTGCTCAGGCTGGTTTCAAACTCCTGACCTCGAGTAATCCGCCCGCCTCGGCCTCCCAGAGTGCTAGGATTACAGGCGTGAGCCACTGTACCCGGCCAGGAATTCTTTATATATTCTTGATAGTAACCCTTTATAAGGTACGTGATTTGCAAATATTTTGTCTCATTCCATGGATTACCTTTTCACTCTATTGATTGTGTCATTTGATGCACAGAAGTTTTTAATGTTGATGTTCAATTTTTAATTTTATTTGCTTTTGGTGTAACATCTAAGAAATTATTGCCAAGTCCAGTGTCATGAAGCTTTTCACCTATTTTTTTCTAAGACTTTTATAGCTTTTGCTCGTATGCATTTTGAGTTAATTTTTGTGTATGGTATAAGGTAAGGGTGCAACTTCATTCTTTTATGTGTGGATATCCAGATTTTCCAGCATCATTTTTTGAGGACTGTTCTTTCCTTGTTGAATGGTCCTGGCACCCTTGTTGAAATTATTTGACCATATACATGAGGATTTGTTTCTGGGCTCTGTGTTCTTTTCCATTGGTTTATATGTCTGTCTTTCTGCCAGTACAATACTATTTTGATTACTGTAGCATTGTAATAAGTTTTGACTTCAGGAATAACCTTTTCTTTTTTAAAATTGTTTTGACTGTTCAAAATTATTTAGCTCTTAGTGATACTAAAGTCAATCAAAGAGTTCAGATAACAGCCTGATTCCCTCCATTGCAGAGGTCCTCCTCATCAATCCACCTTATGTATAACGATTTCATCCATTGATGATTGTTGCCTGAATAATTTCATTAGAGCTTACAAAGTGGTTATTTCTTTCATGTTTATTAGCTGGAATTCAGGGCGGGAGAGTAACCCTTTTCTTCATCAACAATGACTTCTTATCTTGAAATTCAGTTTCTACAAAAAAAGTTGATTGAATGCTTAAATTTTTTTTTTTTTTTTTGAGACAAAGTCTCTCTCTGTCACCCTGGGTAGAGTCCAATGGCATCTTCATGGCTTACTGCAGCCTCAAACTCCCGGGCTCAAACGATCTCCTTGCCTCAGCCTCCCTAGTAGCTGGGACTACAAGCATGTACCACCATGCCTGGCTAATTTGAATGCTTAATTCTTTACCTTAACCTTTAATTTCCAATTTTTAGAATAAGGAGTGGGTTGCCTTCAATGAAACTAACGAATGAAGAAGAGTTAAAGATTTATTTGGTTTGTTTTCCTCTCTTTTTGTAAGTATCAGTAAAATCTCTTAGATTTTATATATGAAACCTGTTTTAGTTCATTGCAGTAGGTGCCAAGGAATCTGTTTTTAACATACAACCCACAGGATCTTGATGCAGGTGTTAGGTCTGCAGAGCAGACTGCTGTAAAGTAATGTTATTGATTTAAAACCAGTTACTATTTTGTTGTGTTGTGTATTCCTTACCTCATGTATTGTCCACTGACAAGTTCATGTCCAATCTTACCAAAGGCTAAAGTTCTTATCAATGTAATTTATTTTTGAGTTAGCAACATGATGTTAATGTGTTAGTAAGGAGGTCATTTCTGCCTTTAATTTACTGTCATTGGTACAGTCCTCTGGCCAAAGTTAGACATACCCAATCATCAGACATTACCCTTAACATTGACTCTTAACTTCCAACATGGCAACACAGTAAACAGTTTTTTAGGCCGGGTGCAGTGGCTCATGTCTATAATCCTAGCACTCTGAGAGGCTAGGATTGAGCTTGAGCTCAGGAGTTTGAGACCAGCCTAAGCAAGAGCAAGATCCTATCTCCATCTCGTGGTGGTATGCACCTGTAGTCCCAGCTACTCGGGAAGCTGAGGCAGGAGGATTTCTTGAACCCAGGAGTTTGAGGTTGCAGTGAGTTGTGATGATGCCACTGCAGTCTAACTAGGGTGACAGAGCAAGACTCTGTCTCCAAAAAAACCCAGTTTTTAAATGCCACTTATGGTGCTGTGTATTTCTGCATTAATAATTTGCTGTTTATTGGGCAGGTACCCTGTGTCAATCACCATCCTAGGAATTTTACTTATCTCCATTTTTACTGGCACCCTTTGACCTAATTTTATCGAGTATATAAAACATTTTGATTCCTAAGCCAAAACTCTTTTATGTGGTATAGTTAGAAAAATCTTCCTTCCATCCCTTCCCTTCTTCAGCTAGTTCCATCCTCCTGCTATGGGGTATTCATTTTTATTTATTCATTTGTGGTTTATCCATTTAGTGTTTTTTTTTTCTTTTGCAAATACATATAAATTTGTCCTTTTTCTTCCACAGAAGTGTCATAACTATAGATATTGATCTACATCTTAACTTTTTACCCTTAGTAATATATTCTAGAGATCACTCTTTAAAGTTAACAGAAGTCTTCATTCCTTTTTATGGCTGTGGAATATTCCCTCAGGTAGATGTGTTAGTAATATATTCTAGAGATCACTCTTTAAAGTTAACAGAAGTCTTCATTCCTTTTTATGGCTGTGGAATATTCCCTCAGGTAGATGTGTTATTGTTTTTCCAGCCAGTCCCTATTCGTGGACATTTGAGGAGTTTTAAATTTCTTGCTGTTACAAATAATGTAATGCTCTTAATTTTCCTCCTCTAGCTTCTTCATTTCTCTGCACTCCTTCATAGCAAAACTTCTTAGCAGATTTTGTGCCAATAATGGCTATCTCCACTCCTGATTTTTTTTTCTCATGAATTCTGTTCAGGCTTCTGTCCCCACTATTCCACTGAAACTGCTCTTTTCAAGCTTAACCAGTGACCTGCATGATGCTGCATCCAACTGTTTGTCCTTGATCCTCCACTGACTTGACTTATTAGCAACATTGGACCCAATTATTAACTGTTCTTGAAACACTTTTGTCACTAGGCTTCTAGAACACCATATACTCCTGGTTTTCGTTTATCCTTGTGGCTGCCCCTTCTCTCTCCTTTCTGATGCCCGTATCATTGAATGAATACATCCCTCCTCCTTCCTTAGGGTATCAGCTGTTGACTAGGCCAAGTGGGCCCTTTTTAGGGCAGGGCAATCATATAGACTGGTAGGAAGGGAATGGTGGGGTCTCTGCATCTAGGTGCTGGAATAGAAGGAGGAAGAGAGGAAGGCATCTATGTTCAAAGATCACCAGGGACAAGCCTATAGTCTGACAAAATTAGATTTAATTGACATGGTGCAGTAAGGAAAAGCACTCCCGAGGAACTATGGTATGCTGTGGAACAGGAAGGAGAGGGGAAGCGTCTTTTGTATGGCTTGGGTTTCCACTGAAGGATTCTGAGGAAGCTCTAAAGAATGTGGGGGTCAGTTCTGGATTGGCTGCTGTTGTTTCTGAGGCAGGATTAGGAGAAGCTGGAATTAATTAGGTTTTGGATGTTGTCATGAAGCAAGGGCAGTTTAGCAGTTGGGTATCCTTAGTAATAAATGGCTATAACAAACCAGGTCTGGGAGCATTACTGGTAAGAAAACAGTAGCCACATGAAGAGAGGGTCATCACAGCATTTTACTGCTGCTTCATGACCTTGGGAGAAATAATGTGTCCTGTCAAGTTTGCACTTGTGCCTATCTGTGTCTGTCCTACCAGTGCAATTAATGGGAGGGTTGATTTTTTCTTTTTCATTCTGAGCTGATTTTCATCGTTTAGTCCCAGATAGGTTTTTACGCTTTCAATTCCATGGCACTGATTTACTAGATTTGGGGAGCAGGAATTCTTGTTTCCTAAAACTTGACGCAAATAAGAGATTAAATGTTTGCTCTACTCCCTCCCGCCATTTAAGGGAAAAGCTCATGTTTTTTGAATAGAGCATAATTTGGGAAAATTTTGAAGTAGCAATGGTTGCTTTGTTATTTCTCTTTCAGCTTTCCTTTCAGTGCCCTTAGGCTTCTCTTCCCCCTCTGTAAATTTGTGCCCTTTGGTTGATCTGATTTGTTCCTCTAATGATGTGGTTAAGGTAGCTTAATATGTTCCTTTGAGGGGCATATGCATTTTAAGAGGAAATTCTTGGAATAATACTAAATACTAAGAAATAAGTTTCTAATGCACATTTGTGATAAGATAGGGCAGGGAGTGAGAATGGGAAGGAGAATAGAGTTTTTTTTTTTTATTTATTTATTTTTTTTATTTTTAAAATATAGTAGAGACGGGGTCTCGCTCTTGCTCAGGCTGGTTTCGAACTCCTGACCTCGAGCAATCCGCCCGCCTCGGCCTCCCAGAGAGCTAGGATTACAGGCGTGAGCCACCGCGCCCGGCCGAGAGAATAGAGTTTGAGTAGAGTCAGTCCTTCAGTAGTCACTCTACTGTCTATAGGGTCTGAGCCCCAGAAATCAGGAGTTGTCGCTGAGAAGCTGAGCGCCTGTCTCTACTCCCTTAAGTGCTGAGGTTGGTGGTGTGTTGACAGATGTAGTGAGTGCCTGGGTATGTGTCATAGGTGCAAGGCTACTGTGCTGAGTACCTAATGTGGAAATGCAGACTAAAAGTTGAGACTAGGTAGATTAGTGCAAGGACAGTTGGAAGTGCCTTCTTTTCACAGTGATACATGCATACTGCTACCTTGGTAATATTAAGAGAGACACACAGAGATGTCGAGACTTGCTCTTAATACTGACCTTTGCACCTCCTTTTGTTAGTCTGTTAGGCTGTGGATGCTCAGATTTTTTTCTTTTAAGCCTTCTCACTAAAGCTAGGTGATACATACCCAGCTTTCTTACAGAGATGAAATGGGAGCCCATAGCATGCCCTCGGCAGCTGACCGCAGCCTGTTTATTTTTCCATACCCGTTATTTTTTAATCCTCAGGGGAAATGTGAGGTTCCTGTTCTGCTTTGAAGGTGGGCTGAGTTTTAGAAAGGATTTGAATCCACAGCCTCTAAACCTAGAGGTGGCCTCCACAGTAATATTTCATGTGCATGCTGACTGATGCCAGGCTATGCTTCCTGATGCCAGGGTATCCTTGCCTTATAACTCCCAGGGATGAAGAATAGTGGTTGCTGTAAAGATCAGAAGCCTACAAGATTTTAGTCCTTGCTGTAGCTTAAACCACTATAAGGTGTCTTTGTAAACTAAACTTTTGAAAGTGTTACTTCTCCAGGTCTCCTGTCTTTTCTCTTTGGGATACCCAGAACCAAGTGGAACCTGTTAATACAGCAGTTTGTTACTTGTTTTAAGCGGTTTCTCCTTGTATCTTGTGCTGGCCAGCGGCAGTCTCTGGGATTGATCAGGCAGCCTCAGCTTAGTATCCACATCAAGATGATGTTGGTTCAGTTGTACAGTCATTGCTGTACCCCCAGTTTGAAGATTTTTTTTTTTTGAGACAGAGTCTCACTTTGTTGCCTAGGCTAGAGTGAATGCCATGGCGTCAGCCTAGCTCACAGCAACCTCAAACTCCTGGCTCAAGCAATCCTTCTGCCTCAGCCTCCCAAGTAGCTGGGACTACAGGCATGTGCCACCATGCCCGGCTAATTTTTTCTATATATATTAGTTGGCCAATTAATTTCTTTCTATTTATAGTAGAGACGGGGTCTCGCTCTTGCTCAGGCTGGTTTCGAACTCCTGACTTCGAGCAATCCGCCCGCCTCGGCCTCCCAGAGAGCTAGGATTACAGGCGTGAGCCACCACGCCCGGCAAGTTTGAAGATTATTAACTGGCCTTTACTACTTTTCTGGAAAATGGAGCATTTATCTGCAGATAGAACTTGGCCTGTGTCTCCAGTTGATGAAATGGTCTTTTTGATGCTTCTGAAGAACTTGAGCACATAATGATCCCCTCTTCCTTGCCCTACTACAACTTCTTTCCACCCCTTACTAGATCAAAACACTCTTCTTTTGCTAGTCAGTTCACTCCATAGAAGTGGTCTGCGTTGAGTCTGTTGCAACTTAATTTCTGAAAATATGATTTTCTAATTTTGTACTAATTTATTTTAATAAACTTTATATTTTGGAATAATTTTAGATTTGTAGAAAAGTTGCAAGGATTATAGAGAGTTCGCATATCATTTTATCCCATTGTTAGCATCTTGCATTACCATGGTACACTTGTTAAAACAAAGACATCAACATTGGTACATTACTGTTAACTTCACACTTTATTTTGATTTCACCAGTTTTTCCACTAATGACTTCTCTCTAATCCAGAATCCATTCTAAGCTACCACATTATACTTAGATTGTCATGTCTCTCTCAGTCTGCTATGGCTGTGACAGTCTCTGTCTTTTTCAGGGTTTGTCATGACTCTTGAAAGTTTTAGGGGAAACTAGCAAATATCCTATAGAATGTCCCCTAATCTGAGCTTGTCTGATGTTTTCTTTGTAATTAGACTGGTGTTACTGGCTTTGGGAAGAATACCACAGTGGTAAAGTGCCCTATCCAGGGGTGCCTGGTATTTGTCTTACATCACTGGTGTTGTTAACCTTGATCACTTGGTTAAACAGTGTGTTTGCCAGGTTTTTCTACTGTAAGGTTACTGTTTTTCATTTTCCCTTCTTTTTTTTTTTTTAAATGACAGTAATATGTCTTTATTATGGATTAAGCAAGTTTAGGAAATAGCTATTTGTAATCTTTAAAACAACGCACTGAAAATGAGTCTTAATTTCAGAGTTTTATTGTATTGCATTAAAGGAACAGCAGGATAGTTATACAATTTTCTCTCTTATTCAGTTTTGAAAATCTAAAGTACTTGCAAAATCTTAAGAATACCTTTACCACCAGATTAGAACAGTAAGCATAATAACAAATTTCTTAATAAGTAACGTCTTACAAATAAAAACACATTTAAAATAGCTTTAAATGCATTCTTCACAAGTAATTCAGCATATTTTTTAGATCATGTTTACTTGTGCTTAAGAATTAAAGCAAGTATATTTGTTACTCTGGTGGAAATATGGGAAATCTCTTATTCATGCAATATATAGGGATAATATTCAAGTTGAAGGGAAAAAACCCCACTCTTATTTTTGTAAATGTACCCATATATAATCATCTACATGATAGATGAGGAAACCCATGAAGTTTCCCACGAGTCAGATATACATTTCTAGCTCATCAGAAGCACCTGATATCTATAGCTCATTTATAATTAGATGTCCTTTCAATAAAACCAAAATGAGCCCTACCAATTCCTATAAACAAAAGCTTCCAATAGACTAAGTAATTAATGCAGTCATTCAGAGGATTATGGCTGTTCCTTAAGGAGTGCAAGTTCAAACCTGTCAATACCAGAGGTAATTATTTTATATTAATTTATACGTAATTCCCTTTAAATTCTTTATATGAGTATAACATATGAAAACAGTCTTTCCACAAGCAAAATTGTGGAAACATTTAAAAAATAAGGAGTTGTTTTTTTAAAGTAACTGATCAGATTCCATAGGCTACTCTTGGAAACAGGATCATGCTGGATAGAATCCCTTCATCTGGTGGCTTTTTGCATGCACTTAACTGGACCGAATCTTCTATGTGTTCTTCTAAGAGCTCACCAAAACATAGATCATGCCGTATAAGTAGTAAAAAAATGCTAGAAGATAAAAAGCTAATTTGCACCATCCTTCTTTCTGACAATATGCTAGAATATCTGCATTCATGATGGTTGTAGGGTCATAGAGTCCTGGTCCACTCATCACTGGTCTACTCATACACCTCCAAATATGACCTGCCAAGAGGGGCATATTGAGACCCAGTGTAAGCCACTCTGCTGCACAAAGAAACACGACACAGAAGAAAGCATGGATGAGGTACTCTGGAAGTACAAGAGGATTCAGGGTATTACACTGGGCTATGGGGTTCAGTCTTAGCTCATCAAATGCTATAATGTGCCAGATGGCGAAGAAGATGAGCGCGGCGGTGAGCAGGAGCGCCAGCATGTAGCAAAAGGCCGCGAACGTGAACGCCGTGGCCGGGGAGGAGCAGGCAGCAGCGCCGGTGCCAGCAGAGAAAGGCGGTGCAGGGCCCTCTGGGTAAAACCATTCACTTCCCCCAGCCACAGCCGCTACCGCTACCGCCACCTCCGCCGCCGCTGCCACCGCCACGGTGCCCCTCATTTTCCCTTCTTTATTCTTTGGAAGCAAATCACGAAGTCTAGCCCACCCTTAAGGAGGGTATGAGAAAGATATAGAAATAAGCTCTACCTCTTGGAAACGGGAGTATCTACATATATTGTTTGGAATTCTTCTGTGAGGAAATTTGTCTCTTCTCCCCCATTTATTTAGTCATCTGTGTATGTCACTATAGAATCGTTTATTTTATACTTTGGGTTATGATCTAAAACTATGCTATTTATTTTGTTGCTCAAATTGTTCCAGCTTTGGGCAGAGGTAGTTCTTTGAGGTTGGTTTCTATGTCCCTGTGACATGCCCTTACCCTTTTTTCTTTGATTACTTACTTTCTGATACTATAGGATGCTCCACGTTCATTTTGTATTTTCCGTGCTCCAGCCCTAGAATCAGCCATTTATCCAAAGAGCCTTGGTTCTCTTTTTATTGATTGGAGAATGGTATTTAGAAACCAAAATCTGGGCACTGCTTATGGTCATTGTTACTGGGGTATCATTACTTCTAGGCCCTCTCAGCAAGTAGCTAGGTAATAGATGTATGCATACTAACCTTTGTACATGGAAATATCTAGAATTTTTTTTTTTTTTTTGAGACAGCGTCTCTGTTGCCCAGACTAGAGTGCCATGGCGTCGGCCTAGCTCACAGCAACCTCAAAATCCTCGGCTTAAGGGATCCTCCTGCCTCAGCCTCCTGAGTGGCTGGGACTATGGGCATGTGCCACCATGCCTGGCTAATTTTTTCTATTATATATGCTTAGTTGGCCAATTAATTTCTTTCTATTTTTAGTAGAGACAGGCTCTTGCTCTTGCTCAGGCTGGTTTCAAACTCCTGACCTTGAGATCCTCCCTCCTCAGCCTCCAGAGTGCTAGAATTATAGGCGTGAGCCACCGTGCCCGGCCTATAATTGTTTCTGTATTTCTTCATTAGAATATTTATTTATTTATTTATTTATTTATTTATTTATTTTTTGAGACAGAGTCTCGCTTTGTTGCCTAGGCTAGAGTGAGTGCCGTGGCGTCAGCCTAGCTCACAGCAACCTCAAACTCCTGGGCTCAAGCAATCCTTCTGCCTCAGCCGCCCGAGTAGCTGGGACTACAGGCATGCGCCACCATGCCCGGCTAATTTTTTTTTTCTATATATATTAGTTGGCCAATTAATTTCTTTCTATTTATAGTAGAGACGGGGTCTCGCTCTTGCTCAGGCTGGTTTCGAACTCCGGACCTCGAGCAATCCGCCCGCCTCGGCCTCCCAGAGTGCTAGGATTACAGGCGTGAGCCACCACGCCCGGCTAGAATATTTATTAAGCTAACTATGAGTTTATACTGATGTCTCTGACTTTAATCCAGTACTGCAGGGCTTATTTTATTTATTTACTTTATTTTATTATTTTATTTAATTTTTTATTTTTAGAGACAGGATCTTACTCTGTCACCCATGCTGGAGTACAGTGGCACAGTCATAACTCACTGTAACCGTGAACTCTGGGGCTCAAGCAGTCCTCCTCCCTCATCCTCCTGAGAAGTAAGGATTACCAAAATCAAAGCTTAGTCTTAAACTCCTGGCCTTAAGTGGTCCTCCTACCTTGATCTCCCAAAGTGCTGGGATTACAGGCATGAGCCACTAGGCCTGGCCTCTGCAGTGTTCGTTTTAGAATGCCTTCCTTTCTTGCTTATGTGTAATATCTTCTTTGACAAAGAGAAGCCTGTCATCTACCATCTATTTACTTACTTGTTCAATCCTAGTATGCATGTACAGTATTTTCAGAATTATTAACTTATAGCCCCACGAGAAACACATTTACCAGTTGGGAATATTGCACTGATTTTTAACAATTCTATTTTACCGGACAAATTGTGGATGTATGTTTATGCTTATGATGAGATTTAACCTGTGATGCTAGCTTTTAGATATGCAGATGTTTTTAACATTCTTACCGTAATCCAAGGTGTCTTTTTATGTCAGTATGATTCATTAAGATTATAGATGTGGGCTCTAAGTAAAATATTTTCCTTTTACTCTATACTTTTGATAGTTTAAGCTTAAGAAATAAAAAGAGACCAGGGGTGGTGACTCATGCCTGTGATCCCAGCACTTCGGGAGGCTGAGGTAGAAGGATCACTTGATCCCATGAGACTAGCCTGAGCAACATAGTAAGGCCCCATCTCTAAAAAAAATTGTTTTAATTAGAAGAAAAAGAAATAAATAGAAGGTTATGTTTTCTCTTTAGTATAATTTATTATATATTTCTACAAAAGGAAGTTTATACCTTAATAATAAGGAACAAGTTGAATGAGATAATGTTTATATTACTTTCTAGCTCTGGAGTTCTGGCTCAGGTGCTTTAAAAAAAAAAATCACCTTAAGGCCAGACATCTTAAAATCAGGTTCTCCATTTGCTTACTAAGCCCTGATTGTGTTAGCTTGGCATTTGATTCTGTCTTCCTGGCTATTATCTGGAACATCCTGTTGGCCTATTCTTATTATTGTTGCCAAAGATAATATGTCTGTAGGTAAAGATATTAATACTGTGCCCTGGGAAATGGGACTGACTTAACCATAGCTTTAGTTCCCTAAGTACTTGGGTGCCGAAGTTCCTGTTGGGCAGAAATGTGTGTGAGTTTAAAAAAACTATACTAAGCTGGGCATTCTCAGTCTGCTTCTAACTTGAAGTCTGACCTTGGGCCCATCACTTTTACCTCTAGACTTTATTTTTTGTTTTGTTTTGTTTTTTATATATTTAAGAAATGGGCCGGGTACGGTGGCTCACGCCTGTAATCCTAGCACTCTGGGAGGCTGAGGCCGGCGGATTGCTCGAGGTCAGGAGTTCGAAACCAGTCTGAGCAAGAGTGAGGCCCTGTCACTACTATAAATAGAAATTAATTGGCCAACTAATATATATAGAAAATATTAGCCGGGCATGGTGGTGCATGCCTGTAGTCCCAGCCACTCGGGAGGCTGAGGCAGCAGGATGGCTTGAGCCCAGGAGTTTGAGGTTGCTGTGAGCTAGGCTGATGCCACAGCACTCACTCTAGCCTGGGCAACAAAGTGAGACTCTGTCTCAAAAAATAAAAAAATAAAAAAGAAATGAAGTCTTGCTCTGTTGCCCAGGCCCAAGTGTAGTGGTATGATCAGTTGTGTACTACAACCTCAAATGCCTGGGCTCAGGCAGTCCTCCAGCCTCAGCCCCCCAAAGTCACATGCTACCACACCTGTCTGATTTTTTTGTTATCCTTGTTGAGATGAGGGCTCACTATGTTGCCTAGGCCGGTCTCGAACTCCTGGCTCCAAGCCATCCTCCTACCTCAGTCTCACAAAGGTGCTGAGACTATAGGTGTGAGCCACTGACCCAGCCTCAGATTTTTTATCTAGGAAGGAAAGCAGTTTCATTGGCTAATCCCTTCCATTTGGGGTTTTATTATCACAGGTGATAAGATATCTAGCTAGCAATTCCCACCTTAGTAATTATGGCATTCTGGCAAGAATTGGGAATGGTCAACCTCTATGAAACAAGCGTATTGAGCCATCTTTACCTCTTTATTTGTTTGGTTAAAAATATACCTGTTATTATGCAGGGGGTGAACACATTCTGGAATGTGAGGTTTAGAGGCGATACTTAGGTGATTGATTCTTTTACCATGCAGAAGGCATATTCATGATGACCCATTATGGTAATAACTTTGGAGAGTCAGAACTGGTATTTATTGTTGGTGTTTATAAATCAGTGGTTTCTCAGATGACCTTTCTTTTACAGCTATTATATAAAATCTGTAAACAGTGCAGAGCAATAGCCAAAGCAAAGAGAGTGAGGTGACTTAAGTATGATAAGATCCAGTGAGTTATAGTACAGATACTTTAGTTCTCAAAGCCAGGGGAAAAATTGTCATTAGTCTTATTTACTGATAGCTTTCATAAGACTGGCCTTTCTCATAAGAATTTGGTTTCTTGACAAAGAGAAAGAAGCATGTGACTTGTAGCTGAGTATGCTAAACTTATCATGTGCTTATAAACGAACTTTGATTTTGGAGACAGGGTCTCACTCTGTCACCTGGGTTTAGAGTGCAGTGGTATCATAGCTCACTGCAGCTTCAAACTCCTGGGCTGGGCTCAAGTGATCCTCCTGTGTCAGCCTCCTGAGTAGCTAGAACTACAGGCACATGCACTACATGCCCAGCTGATTTTTCCTATTTTTTGTAGAGACAGGCTTGCCATTTTGGTTGGTATCCAACTCTGGCCTCAAGCAATCCTCCTGCCTTAACCTCCCAAAGTGCTAGAAATACAGGCATGAGCCACGGATCCCAGCCAGATTGTTCTTTAAGGCCTACATCATATTGGTTTACAAGATTCACTTACAGCCTCAAACACAAGTCCTTTGACCCTGCCATTCCTGGCACTGTCCTAGATTTCTAAGCGAAGTGGCACATTGAATGTACAGTGTCCAATCAGTGTTTAACTTTTATGGTGCTAGTTTACATGAGGATTTATATATTCTTCAATGATAAATGTGTCTGGAATGGATTCCCATTCGTGTGAGTCATGCTGGTGCTGCTACTGAGTGGCTTTTAGCTGTCTCTCAGAGGTGAAGGGAGTTGCTAATTCCAGGAGTGAACAGCAGATGTCACTACATCTCCACCTAGTAGGGTCTGACTTAACTGTTAGGATACGACCAGTTCTTCACAGAGCTCCCAAACCATTAAGTTTAAATTGAGTTTTTATGGCTATGTGGTACTCTAAGGTCTCCTCTTTTTAATACAGAGCCTAGATTAAAACTTGAAAATGAACACAGCTTAAGAAGGTCTTCCTCAATTGCCTTCACTGTCCTTTTTAGTATATTTGTTCTAGGCTTATGTATTACCTACATTTCCTGGTGGCTGATGAAATGTATTTGCCTTTTCTTATCAACCTTTCAACAGTTATTGAGGATCCTAGACAATTTTTCTTACTTGAATTTAGCAGGGTCCACACACTGAAAAGCTTCTTGGCCTTTCTTTCTGTAGCTCTCATTTTGAAACCTCCTAGCAGGAATGTAGATGCCACTGTTTACTCTGAAGTGAGCTGCTGAAGATCAAAGGGAACCACTAGTATATTTTTTTTGTTTGAACTGTTAGTCTTGGCTGTTGAGGATATCAGAAACTTGAACTAAGACTAAATGTCCTATGGGGTATCTTTTAAAAATACTTATGATTTCAGTGTAGGCAAGAAGTAGGGTTTCCCTATACAGTCATGCATTGCATAATTACAGTTCAGTCAATGATGGTGGTGCCATAAAATTATAATGGAACTGAAGAATTTTTATCACCTAGTGACATTGTAGCTATCATAACATTGTAGTGCAGTTACTTTATTTTTTTAAATACATTTAGTGTAGCCTAAGTATACAGTGTTTATGAAGTCAACAGTAGTATATAGTAATGTCCTAGCCCTTCACATATACTCACCATTCACTCACTCATTCAAGCAACTTTCAGTCTTGAATGCTTCATTCATGGTAAGTGACTATACAGGTATACCATTTTTTAGAGATCTTTTATACTATATTTTTACTGCACCTTTTCTGTTTAAATGTGTTTAGATACACAAATACTTAGCATTGTTATAATTGCCTGCAGTATTCAGTACAGTAACATGCTATACAGGTCTGTAGCCTGGGAGCAGTAGGTCATACCATATATCCTAGGTGTGTAGTAGGCTATACCATTTAGGTTTATGTAAGTACACTCTGTGATGTTCAGATAACAGTGAAATTGCCTAATGATGCATTTCTCAGAACATATCTGTCAGTAAGTAGCACATGACTGTATTACAGAAATACAAGGTTGGTATTAAATTGGTTATTTCAGAAAGTTTGAGGCATACTAAATTCTTGGTGTCTTTTGATCGTATATATTGAGAAGATAGCCAGGGTGGGTGATATTATCTTCCAGTTTGTCTAGATCAGTGCCAGTTTACACCTTTGTCCTGGTGTAATTATTAATAGCTAGCTCCCTCTTTCGCTCTAATTTGTCCTAGTTTGGACAATATACAGTCACTTTTGGGACTCTAAATTGTCCCAAAAGAGAGAGGAATTGATAAGTTGCAATTCTAGTAATTATAAGCATTTTTTGACTCAAGAATTATGCCTGCCCTGAATTTTTTTTTTTTTTTTTTTTTTGAGACAGTCTCGATTTGTTGCCCAGGCTAGAGTGAGTGCCGTAGCATCAGCCTAGCTCACAGCAACCTCAATCTCCTGGGCTCAAGCGATCCTCCTGCCTCAGCCTCCCAAGTAGCTGGGACTACAGGCATGTGCCACTATTCCCGGCTAATTTTTTCTAATTATATATTAGTTGGCCAATTATTTTCTTTCTATTTATAGTAGAGACGGAGTCTCACTCTCGCTCAGGCTGGTTTCGAACTCCTGACCTCGAGCAATCCGCCCACCTCAGCCTCCCAGAGTGCTAGGATTACAGGCTGCCCTGAATTTTCTAAGTTAAACACATGAAAAATAAAGCAAAAACCACAAAGAGCTGTGAATTCTGGGAACAGTAATTTTTAGGTTTGTATCCATTGATCATTGTTCTCTGGGATAATGATTTCTAAATATGGCTGTATATCAGCATCAGCTGGTAAGCTTTCTAGAAACCAAGTTTCGTGGATTTCACCACAGACAGCTGCTGAATTTATACCAGAGTTTGAACTTAACATTACTAAAAATGTAGAAATGCATGCAATACAAATGTACTGGACAACTTTTTAAGCAAGCTTTTAAAACTAGCATATAGAAAGAAGAACATTTCTTTCTATGGTTTGGATATTTGGGGTTTTCAGCAGTGTCTGCCTTGGTCCCTAAAGATATGCTGGCATTGATATGAGTTGCCTTTTTGTTTCAGATGTCATCTGGGTGATTCTCAGTGTGGAGGTGGGTGGACTTTTAGGAGTAACGCAGCAGCTGTCATCTTTTGAAACGGAGTTCAACACACAGCCGCATCGCAAGGTAGAAGGAAACTTCAACCCGTTTGCCTCTCCCCAAAAGAACCGACAATCAGATGAAAACAACTTAAAAGACCCTGGGGGTTCCGGGTTCGACTCGATCAGCAAAAACACATGGGCTCCTGCTCCTGACCAAACCGAGCAAGATCAGAATAGACTCTCACAGAACTCTGTAAATCTGTCCCCCAGCAGTCACGCAAACAACTTATCAGTAGTGACTTACAGTAAGGTAGGTGCCCTCGGAGAAGAGGAGAAGGGGTAGGTGGTGGGCCTTGGGATTTGTGATACCTTTCATGGCAAACTAGAATCCTAACACTGCCACTCCCGGAGGTTCTTTAAGACTGTTTAGCTCTCCTGCCAACAACAACGCAAAAGCCTACCCCTTCTCCCCTCCCCCCCGCCCCAGTCTTCATGTCCCATGGATGTTGCTGCATCCACATTTATAATTTACTCCCATCTCTCTGCTCTAGTTTGGGTATTGAAAGAGCAAAGTTCTTTACCTTTAGCATTTAAAAGAAAAAAGAATGTCAAAATATCATCAGCCATGCTTCCATTGCAAATGTATACTAAGCTTAGAGCAACAACCACACACATTTGGAAATTGTTCCCACTTTGTTTTTTGGTTTTGGGTGGCTTTTTGTTTGTTTTCTGAGAAAAAAGACAAGCTCAGTTATTTATCCCAACTATTGTTGTTGGGCTTTTACTTTATTTACCCTGTTTGCATGTTTTCTTGTTGATGTCCTTTAAGTCTATTATAGCCCATTGACTTCCTCACCCACAACCCAGAGTGGCTCAAGTTATATTTTGACTTTTCAAATGTGGGGAATGAGTGAGAGAATTGTTAAGTTAACCGTGATTTTAAATATTCTGATTGTTGTGAGACACTCTTTTAGGTGTTTGATTTCTTGATCTGTTTCTCTCCATGCTAGTTGATTAAACAGCATCTTCCACACTCTGCTAAGGTGATGGTGGTTCCTTATTACTGATTTTGGTTGGGTGAATAAAGCCCTAATGCTGACAGCTCATTGTTGGGGATGGTTCATGTGGCAGAAGTCCTGTAAGCATTCCTGTGCATTCTTCTCTGATGGTTAATGCTGTGCATTACGCCTAGCCTCCCACCTGCGTAAGCATATAAGGTGTTAAGTCTCTCCTTGCTTCATGTTGGCATTCACCCTCAATTTAAAAAATAAATTTGATGTTTATTTGAGGCGCAAGTGATTCTCTGCAAGAATGGTATTTTTCTGACCATTAGTTTTTATATGGTATGGATCAAGAGACAATTTGAGAAAAGAAACCTGGTGATGTGAATCCTCTTTCTCCACATGGTCTAGTCAGAGGGACTTCATTCAGTGGTAGTAGTATAATAGAAGGATTGATTTATTGGTTGATTGGATGGTCATTACAAAAGGTTTTCTTGGAGTCCTGTTAGTTGTACAGGATATAAGAGAAGTAAATTGGCCAGACAGTAAATTTCCTATATTTGAGGAAAAACTTTTTACACTCTAATAAATAAAAGATTTTATTCTAAGCTCCTATTTCTCTTGTTTTTTTCTTCCTTCCTTCCTTCCCCCTCCCTTCTTCCCTCCCTCCCTCTTTCTCCCCTTTCTTCCTTCCCTTCCTCCCTCCTGAGTCTGTGACTGTTCTGGGTTGTAAATGAGCCAGCCGTAGGCTATCAGCATGCCTTGTTAGAAGGGGAACTGGAGGCAGTTGAGTTTAATGGGAAGATGAAAACCGTTTGCTCCAGTAATTTTTGTAGTGGAAGCTTCTTTACCCAACCGCGAGCTGTCTGGCCCAGCCATCATTGTAGCTTTAGAAGAGGGCTGGTGTTCCAGGGTACTGCGCTCATTGCCGTGAGCTGTGAGCCCATTAATTGTTTTTCTGTTCTTCAGGGCCTGATACTTTTTTTTTTTTTTTTTTTTTTTTTGAGACAGAGTCTCGCTTTGTTGCCCAGGCTAGAGTGAGTGCCGTGGCGTCAGCCTAGCTCACAGCAACCTCAAACTCCTGGGCTCGAGTGATCCTTCTGCCTCAGCCTCCCGGGTAGCTGGGACTACAGGCATGCGCCACCATGCCCGGCTAATTTTTTATATATATATCAGTTGGCCAATTAATTTCTTTCTATTTATAGTAGAGACGGGGTCTCGCTCTTGCTCAGGCTGGTTTCGAACTCCTGACCTTGAGCAATCCGCCCGCCTCGGCCTCCCAAGAGCTAGGATTACAGGCGTGAGCCACAGCGCCCGGCCTGGGCCTGACACTTTTTAACTGACCTTGTGATGATTGCAGTGGGCTGGTGTTTTCTGCCTGCTTTTTTTTTTTTTTTTTTTTTTTTTTTTTTTTTGAGACAGTCTCACTCTATTGCCTGGGCTAGAATGTCATGGTGTCAGCCTAGCTCACAGCAACTTCAAACTCCTGGGCTCAAGCAATCCTTCTGCCTCAGCCTCCTGAGTAGCTGGGACTACAGGCATGTGCCACCAGGCCCGGCTAATTTTTTCTGTGTATTTTTAGTTGGCCAACTAATTTCTTTCTATTTTTTTTAGTAGAGACTGGATCTTGTGCTTGCTCAGGCTGGTCTCCAACTCCTGAGCTCAAACGACCCACCCGCCTTGGACTCTTAGCGTGCTAGGATTACAGGTGTGAGCCACCATGATAGCCTTCTGCCTGCTTTAATTAAGGTCCTACCGAGTGCTGCTGCTTTTGGAAGGGCTGGTCTGTGGTAAGGCTATTGAAGTATTTCTTAAAGTTGATGAACACATGGGATGATACCTAATTGTTTTCATGGACTGTGTAGGATCATTTAGAAGTAGCATTTGCAAGAACTACAGAGAAAAGCTTTCCATTAGAGATAATATCGAAGAAGACCATTGACTATAATGGATCGAAAATGTGAAACTTAGAGCCGAAAGAGAAATTGCGGTCTCCTTTTTCCCCCTTAATCTAAGCAAAGTCCTGGAAAGCATTTATATGAAGCATCCAGCAAGTTCTCTGAAAGCATTTCTGTCTAAAGTTGAGTCGGTTCTACCTCTTCGGGTTCCTTAGGAATGAGATAGGATGTAGATAGTCATCAGTAAGTATTTATTAACACATCTTTGCACTGTTTAGAGCAGTGTACATTGTACATTAGGAGTCTTGAGAGAGTAGCAGTGATCCCTATCCACTAGGATCTTACAGTACAGTTGAAGAGATGAAACATGCACAAAACAAATTAGAGAGCAGTTCAGTCAAAATGAAGTGTGAACTTGGTCAGTAAAGAACAACACCGTCAAAAATGTATAATTTTAATCCTAGCACTTTGGGAGGCTGAGGCCAGAGGATCACTTGAGGCCAGGGGTCGAGACCAGACAGAGCAATATAATGAAACAATGTCTCTACAAAAAATTTTTTAAAAATTAGCCAGACTTGGTGGTGGTGTGTACCTGTAGTCCCAGCTACTTGGGAGGCTGAGGCAGAAGGATCGTTCAAACCCAGGAGTTTGAGGCTGCAGTGAGCTCTGATGATACCCCTGCATACTAGCTTGGGCAACAGAGTGAGACTATGCCTCAAAAAGTATAATGGCTGGGAGGTGGGTGCAGTAAGAGTTAAAAAAGCAGAGATAAAGTGGAGATGTAGTTGAAGGAAAGCGCTTTTCAAAGGGTGGATGAGATTTGGAAAGATGGATAGACAGCAAGGATGGTGGTATGGAAAATAGTTTTAAGTGCTGAGGGCTACATGAGTAGGAGACCTGTGGTCTGGAGGTGTGGGTGATGGGCAAATGGGTGCTAGGTTTATTTGGTTGCAGTGTGTTCCATTGAGGAATAGAGGATGAAGTAATCACAATTGGGTTTGAAAAGAATTGGGACTATATTTAAATGGATGTGAGTAGACATCTATCTATAGATCTTTGTTAGAGGTAAGCCTTAAAAGCAGAGATAATCCTAAACATGTATATTTGAATTGAGAATTATTTATTTTTAAAGGCAGGCATGCTTGAGGTTCTAAAGTGTATACTTGACAGTGATGAGATCACGTATATACCAGAATTGTTTTTTAACTGTCCCTCTGTGCCAGGCATGCTGCCAAGTACTTTACATGTATCATCTCATTTTTAAGTGAGGAAACCAAAGTTCTGAGGGGCTAAGTAACTTGCCCATTATCACATAACCAGTGAGAGCCAGAGCTAGGATTCAAATCCAGGTGCCCCATTACTAAAAGGTGTTTCCTGGTAGGTGAACTTGAGCTTTCCCTAGATCCTTTTGTTGGGCTGGAGGTTGTATTGAGGGAAAGCATGAACTGAGTTGATGACCAATATGAGCAAGGCATAAAAGAGGCAGAGTTTAAATAAGATAAGCAGCTCTAATGTAAACTGAGCATTGCCTGTGGTATCCCGTTTGTTGGTTCTTTAAAGTAGTAACTTATTTTCCTGTTTGATAAAAATAAAAAACTATTTAAGTCTTAGGGCACACAAACCATGCGGTGTTTATAATAAATTAGTACCCTTTTGTTTATGAATGAGTGGAAAGGAAGAAAGAGACCTCTGGGGTTCTGAAGTTGGGAAGTATTTTCTGTTCACTCCAGGTGCCATCTTTATTGGATGAGTAGGAGGGGTGCCTTACGTGCTGGTGTCAGGGATCACTGAGTTGGCAATATATTTGCTTTACTCTAAAGAAATCCCTGCCTGCCATCACAGCTGGGAAAGAACATGATGCTCTTGGAACCCTGTGGCCACAGTTTTAGTAGGATAGTTTCCTGCTGCCTCCATAGTTATAGTTTAACTTGCTAAAGTTGGTAGGATAAAATGAAAAGATTGCTTTAAGCACCTGCTCTATGAGGGCTGGGTTGATATGTCAACAGAATGGCACATCTGTCAGTGCCAGGAACTGGACACCTTGGAGTCCTTCCCCAGCTGCTCTTGAATAATCATAAGCTGTCTGAACTCAGTGCTCTGTCCCTGGGGAGAAGCTCTGGGTGGGAATGCCTGCCCTAGCTGATGCCACAACCCAGAGAGCCTTGCCCCTTCCTTGTATGAGCCGTCAGAGGGAGTCAGAAAAGTAAGTATATGGTGACCCACTCCAAAGAACCATAAATCTGGCTCTCTGCTTTTGTTAGATTAGCTGGCCTTATTGTCAGCTCAGTTGTGCCTGACCTGTCCCAGGTGAACAGTGAGATCAAGTACTGGTGAAGGTTAGAAGCTGTTTTAATGAACCTTTTTTATGTGATTAGCTCAAGATATGCTGAAGACCAACAGTCAAGGTAGGATAGGTGCTCACTCTGTTGACTCAAGGCTAGTCTTGCCATGAATTCTAGCACTCTGAGTCACCTCTGGGGGCAGGGTAGCTTCTTTTTAGACAATGTGAGAGTCCCGAAAAACAATTTACATGTGTGGAAGGAGAAAGATAAGGTCTGTTAACATTAGTTACATCTTTTTCTTATGCCAGTGAAAATCTCAGTGTTTTCTTTGAAGGCCTTACAGAACAATAAGACACTTCAGGACTGCTGGAGTAAGAGTGTCTGGCAAAAACCAAGGACCTGTCTTCAGGACAGCTTTGCTTCCTTTCTCTAAAGGAGTAATAATTTACAATGGGGGATCTAAAAAGGATACTAAATTCATTAATTTTGTTACTTGGCTCTTATTTTTTGCTCTTACTTTAAAAAATAAATGTTTGGGGCTGGTTTATGTCACATACTCCTCCCTTAAACTGGATTATAGTCTGAGCCACTGTATTACTTCTGCCAAGTGCTGGTTCAGGAGAAACTTGTTATTATCTTTGTGAGGAAATTCCTCCTGCTCCTCCAGCATCAGCCTCTGCTGAGTGCCATCTGCCCCCCTTTGTGTACGCACACTCTGGCTCATTCTCACTTGTTCTCTCTGCCTCACTTTCCTTTCCTGACAGCCACCCTGTAGGAGCATTTTGTAGCTGGAGCTAGAGCAGGAGTCAGTCTGCTTTGATTACATCAGAAGTTAGTCCTTTTTCTAGCCTGCTGCTATGTTTGTTGACTAAGGCATAGAAGAGTTACTTTCTCTCCATCCATGGGAGGGTTTAGAAATAATAGTAGGAGGTATTAGAGGAGGTTTGGGAAAGGCAGATCTTTTGCTCTGAGGGCCTGAAGATGTAATGGCTTATAGATCTTATTATCTACTTTGAAGTGGTCAATACGTTTAACACAATAATAAGGGACCAGTTTGGGGTGACTTAGTGGAATTGGGCCCAACATATTGCCCAGTTCCAAGGGCACTGAGTTTGACCAAAAGGCAGGCGGTTGGTGTCCTCAGCTGGGCTAACGGTTATGTGGTGTTAAGACGGCACCAGTGTAACTTTCCCACGGCCATGAAACCTCACAGATTCTTATTCATTCACAATGCAGACCTTTTCTTTGAAAGTTTAAAGATGGTTCATAGAGAAGCTGGAAGGAAAATTTGTGTCCCTTGATATTTTATCCAGCTTGTGTTCTCTGGCAAAGGACAGGTATAGCAAGAACACTCTACTCCTGTCCGATGAAAGTGCGATAAACTGAGCTGCAAAACTATCATTTATTGAGCACTTACCATCCCCCAGGTATTACTGAAGACTTTTTAAATTTTTATTGTTAAAATTCTCAGTGTACATAGTTTAAGGAGCCAAGTAGTTCTGCAAAGCTTATGACAAAAAATGTCAGTCACCTTCCTGCTTCCCAGTCCCCAGTTTTTGTTCCCCAGAGGCGGCAGGCTCAGTGCTTGTCAGGCACTACTTCATTTAGTCCACACAACAGTACCACAATAATTGATATTGTTATTACGCCTCCTTTGTAGTTACTGAGATTTGAAGTATGCAGGTTTGATGAATTGCCTAAGGTCATGTAGCTTGAAAGTGGTAAGACCAGGATACCAATAAAAGCAGTTGTTTTTGTCTCTTGAGCCTGCTCTGCTCTCTTAACATTGTACTACATTCCTTCCCAATTGCAGTATTCAGATACACATTTTATTAGCTAAGCTGACAGCTATGGGTCTTCTGTAGTATGCGGCTACATTTCAAATGGGGATCAGTGCAGTTACTAACCAAATATTATGTGACTTCTCTGGTACTAACCCCCTTTTCTCAACAAGCTACTACTTTTTCTCTAGCTTCCAGGAAGGGAAAAGACACAGTAGATAGAAACCTTCATAGTCACTTGGGTTTGGATTTTTGTTGATATTGGAATTTCCATTAACTCACTTCTGTGACAGCAACAACTATACCTCTTGAAGTTACAAAAAACCTTCTTTATTCCTTGATTGTGGCCACAAGGTAGTCTCTGAGGTCTTATTTTAAATTTAAAATCTCCGTTTGAATATACTGAGTATTTTAGAACATACTTAGGGGCTGTTCTACTGTTCCTTTAAAGGTCAATTTTATTTCTGCAAAGGCTATCTGGAGAAAGAATTTTTTTTTTTTTTTTTTGAGACAGAGTCTCGCTTTGTTGCCTAGGCTAGAGTGAGTGCCGTGGTGTCAGCCTCGCTCACAGCAACCTCAAACTCCTGGGCTCAAGCAATCCTTCTGCCTCAGCCTCCCAAGTAGCTAGGACTACAGGCATGCGCCACCATGCCCGGCTCATTTTGTCTATATTTATTAGTTGGCCAATTAATTTCTTTCTATTTATAGTAGAGACGGGGTCTCACTCTTGCTCAGGCTGGTTTCGAACTCCGGACCTCGAGCAATCCGCCCGCCTCGGCCTCCCAGAGAGCTAGGATTACAGGCGTGAGCCACCACGCCTGGCCTGGAGAAAGAATATTTTAGGCAGAGGAACAGCTGGTATAAGCCCTGGGGTGGAAGTTGTCTGGTGCATTCAAGGCGGCCAGTGCCTGGAGCAGAGTGACCAGAGGGAGAGTAGAAGGAGAAGAAGTCAGAGGACAGAAACCAGATGGTAGAGGGCATTGTGGCCCTTGTAAAGGTTTGAGCTTTTGCTCTAGGCCATTCAAGGATTTCGAGTAGAGGGTTGGTATGGTCTGACCTACTGCTGTAAAAGGCTCTAGTCTGGTAAATACAGGATGAGGGTAGGAGCAGGGGAACAATAGTGAAGTTAGTGTAGTTGTCCAGGCAGAGAGAATGAGTGGTTTAGACCAGGCTGGTGGCAGCAGAGGTAAGAAAAGTGGTCCAAGTCTGGATCTGTTTTGTAGCTAGAGCTAACAGGATTTGCTGATAGGTTGGAAGGGGATATAAGAGAGAATAAAGGATGACATCAAGATTTTTGGCCTGAGCAATTAGAAGGATTGGAGCTATGTAGTAGAAGTGGGAGAGGTCAGGGTTGCATTTTGGGAACATTGGATATTTCTATAAACATCCAAATGGAAGTGTTAAGCACACTGTTGCATAGTTAGATATGGAGTGTAGGAGAGAAGTCTAGGTAGACATATAAATGTGGGAGTTATGTCACATGGGAGGTATCTAATGCTGTAAGACTGGATGGGATACCCTAAACAATGAGTATAGGGCAGGGTTTCTCACCTAAGACTGTTGACGTTTTGGGTCAGATAAGTCTGTGGGGGTGGGGAGGAGATGGGGCAGTGTCTTATGCATTGTACAATGTTTAGCAGCATCCCTGGCTTCTTACCCACTAAATGCCAGTAGTACCACCCTCCCTCCTCCCAGTATGTCCCCCGAAAATGTCCCCAGACATTGTCACATGTCCTCTGGGGGACATAATCCCCCTACTTGTTGAACCACTGGTGTAGATAGAGAAGAGCTCCAGTGACTGAGCTTAATACTACCAAACACATAGACCACTTCATAGTAATACTATCTAAAACAACTTTATTTATTCTTATTAATTCATAATACTCTTGTGACTTTTATAGTTATAATCCTCATTTGACAAAATAACAGGGAAGTTATAAGTGACTTGATCACATTCATACAGCAAATTGAAGGTGAGCCACAGTCTGGAACTCAGGGACTCAGTTTGAATCTCATGTTCTAGACCACACTATAATAAGGTTTGTTGGCAAATGAAGTTTGTTGGCTATTAATCTCTGAAGATATTAATAGTTTATACACTTAGTGTTGGGTTGTAGAGACCTCCTTTTTCATCTGTAGGAGCAAGAGAATTTGTGGCCAAGGAGGAAACAACACACAGCAACTGAGGGACCTGCCCCAGTTTGCTGGCAGATTAGCACATTCTGTACCAGAAGAGGCTTGCCAGGAGACTCTGGGTTTGATGATATTACAATGACTGTCTTTTGAAAACCCAGAGGAGCCAGTAAAGTCCTCCCAGCCTTGTTGGTGTTTGCATTGGCATGGGTCATGTGTGCATTTTAAAAATAAATTAAGCAAACACTATGGGCCTTAGAAAATGTCTTTTGTTGTTTGTAACACTACTGTCTGACCGAGAATAAAAAGTATCTCCAGGAACTCTGCTTTTTGTACCTCAACAGCTTCAAAGCTGTTCATCTCCATTTTATTTGCTTTGGGGCTTTGAACATTGTTTTAGACTGTTCTGATACTGGGCAATCTTATAGCTGAAACAAAGCTAGTGTTCCCAAGATTGCCAGCATATTTTATTTTGGTTGTAAGGAGACTCATTCTCTTCTCTATACTCTGAATTCAGCATTTTAATTTCTGATGAAAGTTCTTAAAGTAAGACTAGTGAAATTATAGGTTAAGACAGATAAAGTTTAATTTTAAAATATGAGAATTTGTCTCCTGGTATAGATGTTCAGGTTTCAAATTCCTTGTTCTCAGCTAAGTCTGCTGTAACTGTATTCTGTCAGGACTGGCACAGATGTAAGATTAAGAGCTGTTGTACCCAGGGGAAAGATGTGGGCTTCCTTAGGGCTCAGTTTAACGTGAAACCTTTTCAAATCTGTGGACATTCCTCTTCAAAGGCTTGAGAGTCTTGGTTCTTTTGCTGTGATTTCACTGCCAAAGAGTCAGTTAGAACTGTTTGCTTTACACAGAGATAGCTTCGATATTATTTAGCCTCCTGGGTGCTCAGCCTGTGCTAATCCCTGTCTTTAAAGAATTTACTGTCTGATTAGATACATGTGACTAACCCACAGGAAAAAATGAAAGCCAGTAAAGATTGAGTGTGTTGAGTTCCAGTTGAATTTTAAGTGCTCATAGGAATTTGGGGGAATGAGAAAGCAGTAATGTTTGGAATAGTCAGAAAAGTGATACCTTGATGATGATGGATTTGAACTGAATTAGAGGGAAGAGGAACCACATGCAGGGACACCTAGAGGCAACCACAGTCAGGGTGTGTTCATGGAACACTGGCCAGCCTGGCTGTGGTGAGTGAGGTGTGCTTAAAGAGGGTGGGGTAAATTTTGGAGGAAGATCTTTGAAAGCCAAGCAAAGGAAAGTTCACATTTAATGTGAAAGGAAACAGAGTGCCAGCAATGCTTTTGAGCAGGAAAATGACAAGATGAAACCAAATATGGCTGAAAGGAACCAAAGAGAAGAGAGACAACTTACTCTCTTCCCTCAGTCAGCCATTATAGGGGGTGATACCTGTGAATTAATTATAAGAGAGACAGGGTCCGGCTTATAAGGAAAGGGTGTTGACAGAAGATTACAGGAGGCTGAATGGAAATTCTGAGAGGAAGTAGGACTAGCAACTTCAGCCCATGTCTTAGCAGAACTCCCACAGTGTAGTGCCAGTGGCTACATGGCTAGGAACTTTGAGAAGATTCTCTCCTTTGTGTGTGCCCCCCAGTGAGACTCCTATCAGTTCTTTCTTCCTTTTAGGAATTTCCTCTATCCTAGGAAATGGCCATGGGAAAGCTCTGTCTGCCAACATCCCACTTCGATTCTAGCACACTTACTATCACATGAGATCTTTGGGGTTAGAATTCCAGTTATCAAATAGCTTTTTCTGAAGTCTTTACTGAAAGAAGTCATCAAAACTCAGCGAGGATCATCCATCTCCTTGTAGAACTTTAAATAATGTGTTTTCATTCACAATTACATTTGGGTTTTATTTTTTTGTGGCAACTTTCTTGATTTGTAAGGCAAGTAGGTGAAAGTTGTGGGAGTTGCCTTTGGCCATGGGGGACTTTGGAGGGATGGGAGGATAGATGACAGAGGGTGGATGGAGGATGCAAGGAGGGAGGAGGGATGAAAGTGTGGATGATGGAGAGATGGATGATGATGGTTGGATGGATGGGTGGATGGGGGAGAAATGGATAGATCCCCAGCAGGACTGTAGTAGAAGTTAGTTAAGAGCAACAGAAAAACTTCATTGCAGAGGTAAGTATAAAAAATGACTTTACTTGCCTGGCACAGCAGTGCATACATATCTGTAGTCCCAGCTAGTAAGGAGGCTGACGGGAGAGGATCACCTGACCCAAGAGTTTGAGTCCATCCTGGGCAACATAGCTAGACCCCATCTCCTTTAAAAAATGATTTTACAGGACTTTAAAAATGTATTCAGCACACTTATTAATATAACTGAGGTAAACTTTTAAGTAGTTTTGGCACAACTAGGTGGCTGTGGACTAAGCCTGCTCTGTGATCTGCCCTCATGCATAAAAAGTAAGTTTTTTCCCTATTCTTTAGCTGTTTCTCATGCTCATTCTCAGCCAGTGCCTCAAATACATCTTTGAATTTTGGAGGACTGTCCCATGAAAATGGCTTGAACAGTAATGTTAAGTCATCTGTAGAAGTCCCTTCATGCTGAAGTAGCCCTGCTATACCACCCGCGAGCCTCCCTGAGCAGTCGACTGTCACCAAGGAAAGGGCCCTGGTTTGCATGTCCTTGAGAGAGTGCTCGTTGCCCTGCCCATTACTCCAGCACGGACTTCATTTCATTTCTAGTTAATGAGAGACTAATGGTTTGATCAGCGCCTAGGCAGTCTCTGGCTTCGCCAGCCAGGCCAGGCCTATGTTTGCAGTACAGAATCTGGACAGGACTTAGTACTAAACCCTGTATTCTTCTATGTTTGCATTCAGTGTACATAAGTGATACAAAAGGAGCACTAGGCGGGCGAAGCGCTGACCAGGACTGGCCCAGGAAATGAAAAGGAGAAGGAGGGCCCTCGTGGTGTTATCTGATGCTGCCATCAGTATACACTGGGAGAGAGCATGTTATTTCGCAGCCATGCAGCAAACACTCCTGTCTTTTTATTAACCTGTGTGAACCTTTTTATTTATTTAAACCAAATCACAAATAAAAGCAAAATAAAGACAGGTATGTGAAAGTTTTTGTGTTGTGGTGGTTTATCTAAACAAGCTTTCATATAAAGAAAGAGTAACTCAGAAACCTCTCAGTGAGACATCCTGTGTCATTAGGAATTTTAGCCTTTTTCCCCCCTGGAAGATTAAAAAACAGAATTTGCTCAAGTAGAGTTTGGACAAGGGTTTGGGAAAAAAAGCTGACTCACTAGTGCAACATGTTTTATAGTTCGTTCGTTCATTCATTTTACTGATACTTGAGTCTGCTGTGCGCAAGGCAGAAATAAGCATCAGGAACAGGTTCTACTGTTGAAAAATTAGTGAATAAGCATTTTAAAAAAGCAAAAATTAAAAAAAAAACTAGCTAAAATAGAACTAATGCCTGTTTTTTAGTACTTTGGCATACAGTTAATATTTTCTATCAGTGACAAATGTTTAGTACTCCTTTTTGGAAAGGTTATTTTGACTTCAGTATAATTTTAGAAAATACTCTTAAGATATTACAGATACACCTTCACATAAGATCAGTGATAACAAAATCACTGGCTAGGAGTGACTCTTGCTATTCCACAGGGGCAACTATGAACTATCTTGAAAAACAAATCACAGAGGCAGTTGTTATTTTCAAGTTTGCTTTGAGGATAGGATTATAAGTATTAGATCTTAAATTGTCCTTTCAGGAGATTATGATGGATGGGACTGAGCTTTTATGTCTATAAATATTCTCTCTAAAAAATATTTTAGGAAGTCAGCCAAATAATGGCTGCAGTGGTTGTTATTGCATTGTGGAAATGCAATTCAGGACCTGGCCCAACTACTGTAATCATTCAGCTGGCTCGAGACAAAGATCTCATCCCCCACACTGATGAGCAGAGGTGCATCTCTGTTTTAGCTGCTGACCACGGAGCCTCCATGCTTTAAGAGGGCTCACCTGCTCTCTAGCCAAGTTTAACTTAGAATCCTAGTGCTCGCAGCTGTGACAATTGGGCCATGCAAAGCTTAGGGGAAGGCTGAGGCACAACAGGTAACGCCTCAGCCCCTATGGCTCTGAACACTCTCTCATCCCTTAGCAGACATGGGACTACTCCAAGCAATGTAGACTTTGAAAACTCATTTCTATGCAAGTCGGGTAGGCCTTGGGCAACTGGCCTTTAGACCTGGAGTTCTTTTCTTGGTTTGAGTATGTATGCTCTCTTATTAGCATAGGTAAATCAGTCTTGCTCCTGGTCCTTATGTGATGGGACATGATTCTTCATAAAGAGATGGTGGCTTTCTCACTGGGTTTTGTAATCATGATGATGGCCTTGGTTTTTGCTTGAGTCAAAGTTGAATTCAGGGTTCTGTGGTATCATCTGATGCATCCATCTCTTACCTGTTTTCTTTATCAGTAGTGGCACAGTGGCACAGTTGTTATAGGAGATACGTCATTGATGCCAGGTTAGTTAAAATATTTGGCATCTACTTTTCCTCCATATAATAGTTAAAGAGTTGCTAGATTCCAGAAGAGAATGAGTGAACATTATCTGTATTGCCAAACTCTACTTTTAGGTTGAGGTTGAAGTTGGCCACCAGAACCTGTTACACCAGGTCTTGGAACTCCAGTGGAACCTGAAATGTGAATGGGCCTCCCAGTTTGAATGTGTCTCCATCCCACTGTTAGGGAAAGCCCTTCCTGCTTGGCCTCCTGCTATAGGCCACCCTAGACAAGCTGTTCTTGGAATCTCTGTCAGGCTTTTCCTCTATGACTGGTGTTACATTGCCTGTGTTCTGTGATCTCCTTGTGACACCTATAATCCTGCATGTGGGGAGTCTAGATCGTGAAGTGGTTTCATTTCCTTGAAATGATGGTAGTTAATTTGGGAGGAAGGAAAATAAATAAAGCTTTTTCCTCAAGCCATCTTTCTGTACCAATTAAACATCAACAACTCCAATATGCCATTCTCTGGGTGAAAGGGAATTAGGTAGCATTTTTTTTCCCAAAAGGCATGGAACCGCAGTCAGTAAATAAAGGATCAACAATAACCATAACCTAAGCTAAATTCCACCCTGATTGGTCCGAGGGCCAGGACACACAAGTGGAAATATGAAAATGCACATCTTTATTTCTTTCTCTGCCAATTTCATAGAACCTGTTTATTTTTCTGTTGAATGGGAATCCACAACAGCTCCTTGGCTGAGTCATGTATTCCCTTCCCTAAGTATTCCAGACAAGTCATAAGTACTTGCTTTATAAGGGTCCACATGAAGTGTGTGGAGATTTGGACTAGAAAGCAAGCAGTTAAATTTAGGGTAAAAGGGAATATATTTCATAGAAAACAAATGCTGTTTGTTTTTTGTGTTTTCTTTGCGCATGTTTTCCTGCGCAGAGATGTTTAGCATGTTTTGATTCTAAATCTTATGGGAATCTAAGATTTTGTTGCTTTCCTTGGGTCATTCTGGATGAATGATAGCTGTTGGGACGTACTGGGTCAGAGCTGCCTGTTTCAAGCTGCTTTACTTTTCAGCCTCTGATGAATGTGACCCTCCTACCAAACCCTGCAAAAAGGAGTCTGAGAGCCCTTTGCTGCCCCAGCCCATACCTGGTTGAGTGGGTAGATAGCCGCTGAGGTGGTTGCAGCCGTAGGTTGCCTGCTAAAGGCATGGCTGGCTCAGGGGCTGGCAGGCAGGCGGCATTTTGGCATTTTAAACACTAGCTGTTCCACTCATCAGTGCTGTGCAGTTAATCAGGTTACCTCACGTCTCTGAGCTTGGAGATTATACTTAGTTAATCATCATGAGGATTAAAGAGAACATAACTGCTACTGCAGCACCTAGCACATAGCTGATACTCCATCAGTGTTTACCTGCCTGTCCTCCAAATTCACCTCAGGATTTTTTTGTTTAGTGATACCACCAAGCAGCTAGAGACATACTTCTGGTCTTTTGGGCTTTTATATGGAAAAGCAAAAAGCAAAACAAATTTCAGTGCTTTCTACTGAAAACACTTAAAAATTTTGATCTCATATTCCCGATTCTTAGTAGCTTGACCTCTGGCCTAAGCATGACTAAAGAGCATTTTTCTTAGAATACTATTTTTCAGCCTCCTGAGCCAGGCACTTGTGTCAACTCATAGAACCTTAAGTCTGGAAATATTTAAGGAGGTACCTAAGGTCCTATGAGAGGAAGGGAGAGGAAGGGACCTCACCCAAGGTAACTTGGTGAGTGAGTGGAGAGCTGGGATCAGAACCCAGATCTCCCCCAGCTCTGCACATCCTGCATCCCACTGCAGTGGAAACTGGGAGGGCTGTGCATCTCCAGCTAACCACCTCCAGAGAGCCCAGCCTCTCCTGGGACCTAGGAGGCCATGACCAGATGGATGGCAAGGCCCAGGAGCTTGTGTTTCCAAACTGAACCAGCTCTTTAAAACTTGGTTTTGGAAGGGCCAATATTTCTGACTTGGGTCTTTCACTCCAGGTAGCAGTCTGAGAAAAATCTGCCCTCCTTCATTTATCAATTCAACAAATATTTATGAGGCATCTACTAATGTCCAGGGACCATGCTGTGGTGATGATAGCAAACAAAGTCATACTGAAAAGGGATTCTGATCACTGATGATCCTGCAACCAAGCCCTTTAATTTCTTTTCAAAATAATGTGTCATTTTTAAAGCAAATTTTGACCCTGCCTACATTCCATCAAACTAATAGAAAATATAATCTCAGTCATTATGCCTCCCTACCTCAAGTTGTGCCTAGCTTAGCTTAGATTCAGGATTCTTAACATAGTTGCCAAGCATCAGAAAGTCACCTCCGGTCATTTTCATGTGTATGGCTGAGGTGCCTGTTCTCTGTGCCCATTTGATCTCTCTGGTCTGGGGGCCTTGCCGCCTGGGCCAGTCTGGGTGTAGGATCCTGGTGAGGCTGGTCACTAGTTACCTTGCCCTTCCATGTCTTGGCAATGCCTGCGTCTTATCAAGGAGCACAGACAAGGAGAATGGGGGAAGGGCAGAGGGAGCACGCGTCATCAAGCAGCATGTTCAAGTCGCTGCTTTTGGTGTTGGCACATCTTAGTGTCTCATTCTCAAGGGGAAAGCAAGACGATGAAGCCTCTTCGACCTAGCCAAGCAGCATAGGAAGTTGGAATAAACAAACCTTTTCATGTGTCAAGGGAGAGGCAGTGTGGGGGAAGAGGAAGAACACTGCAGTTCGTCAGACTTGGTTTTAAATCTTGGCTCTACCTCTCTAACCATGTGACCTTGAACAAGTCTTAGTCTGCAGTAAAATGGACATCAGTGAAATAGGTTTGGTAACACTCACCTGGCTTGAGGGCAGAGGTAAGGATTAAAGACAATGTAGGACAAGCTCCTATCTAGTACCATGCCTGGGACCTAGGTGCTGAGTAGATTGTTGTTTCCACTACAGTGCTCTTGTTGATACACATGTAATTAGCCAGCAACAGCAGCACCTGACATCTGAAATTAAGATGCATAAAATGGTATGTGAGGGTCTTTAGCAGGGGGGTTGAGATGTTGCAAAGGAAACAGGAAAGCTCTGTGATCTGAGTGGAAGAAGGTTGGCGCCAGCTGATCTAACCATTGAAAAATGGGTAATATCTCCCTAGCCTCCCCTCTATGGATGGTGTGATTCAGTGAGAAATGTTAACAACTTGAGATGTACTATCTTTAGCCTGCTAATGTTTTGTAAGGCAAGGATAACCCTGAGTCCATATCTGCATTGGGGTTTCCTTCTGGCTCACTGGGAACTGTAGATTCTTGCAGTTGGTTTGGTTGTCGAGTTGCACTGCTATGTCTACCGTCACTGACTGTCTTCACTCTCTTCCAGGGGCTCCACGGGCCTTACCCCTTCGGCCAGTCTTAAACGTGTGTCAGCAAGAAGAAAAATTAACAAAAGACAGAAGGCCTGACTCGGGGGGGAGGGGCAAGGGGTTCTTCTGGATTGCAGACCACATCGCATGGACCCCTGGCTCTGACCCCCCATCCCGGAAGAAGAGGAAGAAGCAGAACAGACTAGTTTTGAGTAAACTCAGTATGCATGTGTGAATGCTAAATTGCAGGAATGGTGTTGAGGCTACCGAGAAGAAATCCATGCAGCCACCTTGGGTTTTGTTTATTAGGCGTCAGTCTAACAAGTCCTTAGGTCACTTGGGAAGGGAAAAAAGTTTAAAATGGGGGAAAAAAAGCCATTTTTTTAAAACAAAATTATTTTGCCTACAGAGAGGTTGTAGTTTTGAGCACGTTAATTTTTTTCCTCTTCCCCTACTTTTTTTTTTTTTTAAATACAGGATAATGTACTCTTTATAGAATAGTGCTTGCTCTGGAAATGATTCAGGTTAAAAGCTGGCGTGGCATGTTTGGGGACTCTGCGGATCAGTGCTACAGGAGTACATCTGCTGTGCCACATGACTCCAGAAATCTCTGACCCCATTTGTTTTTAATGGCATCACCCAATGAGTTATCACCTCTTTTCTCTTTAATCTTCTGTTGATTTACACCTTTGACATTTGTATTCATCAACCCTGTGGCTTGTTAGCACCAGAACCTCTCTGAAGACCAAACTTCCCTGTGCAGCCAGCAGAGGAAGCCTTGAGGACAGATCTCGGGTGACGTGGGATTTTCTGAGGCCGAGAGGTGTCCTTCTGCACACCCTTGTAACAATTCAGATTGCATTTCCTCCATGTTTCTCTTGGCAGAGAGAAATGCCATCATGCTTACTGCTCTTTTGGATTCTTCACACAGTGGCTCCCCACTCGCTCTGGGAACAGTGCCTCTGTGCAGAGTGTATGCGCACGCCCCGTGCACACACCTGGGTGTTGGTGCAGCTCACCAGCAAGTGTGCAGCAGGCGAGCTTGACAGCGGCACATGCTTCTCTGTTGTCACACAACTCCTTTCCCTGTGTTTTCCTTCAGTTAATTGTCCTTTGTGGTTTTTTCACAGCCTATTAGTGGAGGCTGAGCTGTTAAGGTGTGAAAATACAGCCCCAAACGAGGACTTTGTCATGGAGAAGGGCCACAGTCACTGACTACTTGATCTTGGAGACCACATTTAGATAGAAATGAGAGGACTGCCCCCTGCCTCCTTCCCCATCAGAATGCTTGGTTATGATTGAGGAGGTGGGCAAGGAGCAGCCCAGCTGGAGCGGAGGCTGATGGGCTGACTGCTCACTCAGACAGATGACTCCACAGGCATCCTGTGGATTCTTGGTAGGTTGAGACGTGGATATCTCCATGGGAAGCTTGAACCAGGCTAGAACAGCTGTCTGCCAAAGATACAAGAATATGCAAAGTCCCTCTTTTCTTCTCACCCCCCTCCTTCCCTCATGTCTTAGTTGGTTTGAGAGCCAGGGATATGGATCCAGCATGCGGTTGCAGGGTCACCTGTGTGTTATTACACCCCCCGTCCCCCTAGGGGTGCGAGACAAGCAGGCAGACCAAGTGATGAGTGGCTGCAAGGGGTCATATAGCCTGGGTATGGGTGAGGGTCTGCCTGTCTGTTTCTGTCTGGGTGTCTGAACAGTTCCAAAAATGTGTGTTTGTTCCTCCTCATCCTCTTTGGAGACTATTGTTTTTTAAAGCTTGATTGTGGGAGAAAAGCTTGTATGAAATTCCCCCTTTACCTCCCCACCCCTTAAAAATAAAAGGGGGAATCAACTTTGGTCCACTGGAGAAGCCCCGAGGATGAGTGGAGGTAGCCTGCTGAGAAGGGCGATGCAGCTGGGTCTGGGGCTAGACTAGAGCTTACCCTGGAACACCTACTTTCTATGCACACGTGCATGCCCCGTTCCCTAGCAGAGCAGAGGGGAGTCCCTCCTGGGTGCTCACACCACAGGGTTCAGGTTGGCTTTTTGTCCGAGGGCCTTACTAGGCCCAGATTTCTGCTGCTGTTGGTGCCAATCTCCTGGGACACTGCCACCTGGGAGCCCGTACATACCCAGCTGTTCTTCCCACTTAACAGACTCAAAGCAGCACATCTCCACTGCCCCTGGCAGGATGGTGGGAGGCCTTACAACCCGTGCTTTCCTGGCTTCTTCATCTGCCCACTCTAGGTGCCCCTTCCCAGTTTCCCAGCAGGGATTCCCTGACCTGATTCAGCAGGGATTGCATAGGTCACCATTAGTGTGTCTGGCCCTGCCAGATTATACTGCTCCTTCTCCTGCTTGTAGGCAATCAACACCTGGCAAGTTAAATGTCCTGAGCACCTTGGCTTCCTTCCTAAGAACAAACCATTTCTGTGCACATCCTTAGAAAGGTGAGCTCCTTGCAAGAGGGCTAGAGCAAGTGCAAGCCTTGGGGGGTAGGGTTAGGAGTGGGCGTCCATGGCTTCCTCAGGCCCAGGAGGATATTAGTACCGTTCACTCTCCCTCTCCTCACTAGTATGGGTTTGGAGCAATGCTTAAAGCCCTTCTCTGCTCCCCTGCCTAATGGGGTGGTATTGGCTACCTCTCAGCCCTAGTAGTCCCTACTCCTCTTAGAATCTTCACCACGTGGCAGGCTGCCTCTGGGCAAGACCACCAGCGTCTGGCACCAGGAGGTGAGGCAGACACCATACTTAGGTGATAGCATCTGAGCCCAGTTGGGGATACAGGGGCTCAGGCTCGGGAAGTATCTGTGTGCATGGAGTGAGGTGTGTGTGTTTGGATGTGTGTGCATGTGTGCATGCCTTTTTTCTTTTTGCTGTGGAGACAGTTGAATTTGGGGCATTTTTCTAGAAGTTGTCAGCTCTCTCTCCCCCAATAAGGCCTAGCTGTAACCTTAAGCCCATGAACAGTACTTCCAGCCTGGAGAGAACCTCACCAAACAGCTGGTGTGGCCTGAGGGCAGCCATGGCGGGAAGTGGGCATGAGAATAAATACCTCCCCAGATTCAATCAGCCCCAGCAGGAGAGGACGGCAGAGTTGCCAGGTTCAGAAGTGCAAGCTGATTGCCCACCCTACCCTGCCTCCCTCCGCCCTCCCTTGTTCCCCTGGGTGAATGCAGGAGCAGCGTGGCTGCCCCTCCACCTGCACAGCGGTGTGTGTGGCGAGCAAGCCGGGTGGGTGTTGTGGCAGGGCCTCACGGTGCCTAGGAGATGAAGATGAGGAGGTTTTTCCTTACTGTATAAATGAATATTTGTATGATTAAATTAACACACAAAAAAAATATTTTCATATGTGTCAGTGAGTTTTATTGCACCCTCAAGCCTCCTGTGACCTGCCTGGCCCATAATAGCTCTGTGGTATGTGCTTTTTGGTCTCTGGCTCTTTTTCTTTTGCAGATGAGAAAATTAAGACCCTGAGGTTCATTATATGTTTGGGAAATTAGTCCTGGGATTATAATGGGATCTGGTGCCTAGTGACCAGAAAGGTAAGAAACGGCCTTCAAATGCCCTTTAGGTCCCTAGGGTACTGTGCCTCTGTTGATCACCACTCTATCTCCAGCATACAAGAGACACCGGACAGATTCGTGTTGATCAGCTAGCAAGCGCTGTGGGGCCTTACTGTGTGTCCAGTGCATAGCACAGGTACAGGAATCCCATAGGAAGAGAGCAGAGCATCACGGGCTTCTTCCTACTGGAAATGCGGATAAGCCAGAGTTGGGGACTCCTACCTCATTCCCGTGGGGACCGTTGACGTCCTAGATTTAGAAGAGGGAGTGCATCTTATGTTTCCCATGGTGGTTAGGTATAGTGCCTGGGTGCTCAGGGTGCTCCTTCTGGTTTTTTTGGTTTTTTTTTTATGGATTAGGTAGGTTTTTGTGAGCTGGACTGGGAGCCTGAGAGGCAGGGACCACAGGCCAGGCAGCTGGCAGACAAACTTGGAACCCGCCCTGCATACTTACATGTGACAGCCCTTGATGGGATGGGGGAAGGTGCTACATGGTCGTCAGAGAGCGTTGAGCAGGAGTCAGATAACCTGAAAAAAACTTAAATGAGAAGTACGAGGGCAAATGGTGGGGTGACTGGCTCTGTCCCGTCATATCTGTAGTGCTCTTCAGAGGTCAGACTCAGGTTTGTCCTTGGTCACGTCATCACCTCTCTGTATAGAAGAGAGAGAGATCACAGAGGAAGGGAGTTGCCTGAGCCACAGCTTAATGGATGAGTCAGGCTTGGATCCATGGCCTCACAGGTGCTAGCATTATTTTCACTTAACTAAAGAGCTAACTTTTCTTCTGCAAACCCCTAGATTTGGCCTTCATCCTGCCTAGCAAAGCTGTGTGTTCTAAATGATGGTTGTGAGCCAGGGGATCTAGGGTGCAGGAGTTGGGGAAGGGGATCCCCTGGCCACAGGCCCCTCAGCGAGGGAACCTGTGACCAGAGATTGTGTGAAAGAAACAGGTCCCACAGAGAGCTGGTCTCCTGCCCCTCGGGCCTGAGTGCAACACTCCTCTTTCTCAGAGAGCAGCCTAATACAGAGCCTAAGGCAGGGGTCCTCAAACTTTTTAAACAGGGGCCAGTTCACTGTCCCTCAGACCATTGGAGGGCCAGACTATAGTTTTAAAAAAACTATGAACAAATTCCTATGCACACTGCACATATCTTATTTTGAAGTAAAAAAACAAACGGGCAAAAACACCTGCATGTGGCCCACGGGCCGTAGTTTGAGGACGCCTGGCCTAAGGTAAAGGAGACTGGCTCAGATGCCCCTGGGGCATGTGCCCCCACCGTGATAGTGCACCTGCTTTCTTGTTTGTTCTTGGCAGGGGAGGGGTTCCCACCCTGTCATCTGTGTCTTCTGGCGGCTCAGACCCGCTCCCAGTCCTTCTTCAACACCCCCACTGCTGAGCAGTTATTTGCTTGGCAGAATCTGTTTGTCTTTGGGGCTGTAACCTGTCAAGAAGTCACCAGGCCCTGGGAGAAAGGAGCAAATTTGATGTTAGCTCCTGACCCGAGCCATTCCCACGGGGGCTAGGTGACAGGGAGGGGGCCGTCAGCTGAGCCTAGGAAATGGGGGGAGGCAGTTGTAGTGGTCCAAGCCCAGCCCTCCTGGCGGAGCAAATAGGCACTCTGAAGGCACCTCCCTGCCCCAGCTCAGGTTGTACCTGGGTGCGTCCCACCCTGTTCCTGAGAATGCCCGTCCCTCGCCTGCTTGCTGTGACCCAGCCATTTCCCAGACACCACCTGGTGTCCAGTCCTGTGTGGCTGCCAGGACAATACGCACGAAGGTCACTCATGGTAGCCTCAGATTTCACAGGTGGGAAAGGAGCAGGCAAGATTGCTTAGAGATGGAGGAGAGAGTGTGTGAGGTTGTGTTTGGAGAATGGATTCGGACCAGGCCACATGACCGATGGGTCTCAGGTGCCTCATCTCTAAAGTGAAGATGTACTAGTTTAGAAACAGGGACCTGGAAGATGGATATTTTTTTTAATATCTTTTTTGTCTTTTCTGAGATGCTGTGATCTGGGGGGCAGTGCTTCTGAAATGTGTTAAAATGCAGATTCCAGTACAGCGGGGCAGGGAGCAGGACTCTGCATTTCTGCCAAGCTCCCCGATGAACAGATGCTGCTGGCCCCACTCGGTGTGAGAACGGCAGGATGTGGCCTGAGTCCACCCAGTCTGTGAGGCTCTAGCCAGCAGTGTGCTGCCCAGACCTACTAGAATTTGAAGGAGCTTAAGTCAACTAGAACAGTACTGTTCACAATGTGAGCTGTGGTTCCTCAGCGTTTCTTAGGGTTTATTCAGGCTATGATTTCTGGTTTAAACATTATTTCTACTATGATGCTCTTCTGTCACAAACAACAAATGTTTGAGTGTCCACTATAATTATGGTAATATTGACTGACCATTATCGACCATCTCGTATTAAAGTGTGTATTTATATGCATTACCTCATTTAATCCACAGCCTTCCAGATGAGGCGATAAAGAAAGGTCAGGTAAGCCTGGTGCTTGGTTTGTGAATGACCAGCTCCTCTGAATGTCACGAATCCTGTGGAAATGGAAGTGGAGCTGCCTGGGGAGCATGAAGAAAGGGACCTTAGTCCAGAGGTGTCCGGGTGGCTTCTCTGAGGAAGTGACACTTAAGCTGAGAGCCAAAGAATGGGGAGATGGGAAGGGGTTGGAGGAATGGCTTACAGGAAGGTGGGGTGAGGGCGGTGTGCCAGGGACACTGCAAGGAGACAAGTTCGTCTGTGGGAATATTGCTTCTGGAGGGCCCATTTCCGTCTGTATCTGGAGGAGGGAAAGGTTATAGGAATAGAGGCTTCCCAGTTACTGCCCCAGCCGAGCCCAGGAGAGCTCTGCTGCCCTTGCCCCTTTGCAGTTCATTTGTTCATTTATTGAACATTTATGTGCCAGGTACTAAGGTGCTAAGGATGTAGCAGTGACCAAAATAGACAAAAACCCTTGTCTTCGTGGAGCTGCATTCCAGTTGGAGTAGACAGTCAGTAAATACAGTGTAGTATGTCAGGAGGTGACAGGTGCTTTGGAGAGAAAAAGCAAAGAAGGATAGGAGTGCTGATGAGGGAGAGAGGCTTGCTATTTTATATAGGACGGTTGGGGAAGCCCTAATTAATACGCAGAGACAAAGAAAGTCTTGCAGATATCTGGGGTAGGAAGAGCGAACATTCCAGGCAGAGCGAACAGCAAATGCGAACGCCCTAAGTAATAGGCGGTGAGGTCAGAGAGGTGAGTGGGTCAGGTTATGTGGGACCTTGAGGTGACCAAAATGGATTTGGCTATTGCTCTGGGTGAGATGGGAGCCATTGAAGGGTTGTGAGCAGAGGGGGGACCTGAACACCTTGAAAGATCCCTTTGGCTGCTGCGCTGAGAATAAACGGGGCAGGGGGGGGACACAGGGAGACTATTAACAGGTGGTTACTTGGTGGGGTGAGTGGAGGGGTAAGAAGTTGTTAGATCCTCAGTACATTCGGAAAGTTGAGCCAACAGTATTTGCTGGCGGGGTGGATGCAGAGTATGAAGGGAGAGAGAAATGACTCCTGAGACTTGGGCCCAAGCAACTAGATCTACTTACTGGATTAACCGGTCTGGAGTAACTTGTCTGAGTTACTCTGAGCTAAGATAGGCAGGACTACATGAGGAGTGGGCTTGAGGTGAGGGATCAGGAATCCTTTTTGGACCTGTTCAGTGTGAGATGCTCATTAGGCATCCAAGGAAGGTGCTGGGCCAGCAGGTGCTCATACAAGGCTGCGGTTCAGAGGGAAGGGTTGGAAAGTCGGCAGTGAGATGGGATTTAAAGCCTCAGGACTGGTTGAGGTCATCAGAGGAGAAAAACCGGAGCATATCAGTTGGGCCTTATCAGTCATGCACTCCCTCAAAGGCCTGCTTTTTGCCCCAGCTCCCTCCTGAGGATCTTCTCTGACCACGAAGGCCCCTCCTCAGGCTCAGAGCTCTTGATGATTGAAGTTAACCCTTCTGTCCTAGCAGCCCCTATCCTGTCCCCATACCCCTGTGTCCCATTCCTCTCCCTGCTGGTCACAGCAGATAAGGTGAGGGGCTGGCACTGTCCAGGCCGGCGTGGCACCCACGCAGGATCCAGGTGGTAAGGGCACAGAAGAGCGGAGCCAGAGCCCCAGTAGGTTCGAGCTTAGCTCCTATGTTCCTGTCCTCCCAAGGACGGTCTGGGGCCTGAGACCCAAGTCCTAGAATTACCTCCTGCGGGGCTGTGGGAGAGAAGTGTGAGAGGAGAGGGGCTGTGTCTGAGGGGCCTAAGGAGAGAAGCCCTGCGGGGCCATGCTTGCCTGCACCAAGCCCCCAGCCCTGGTCAACAGTCATGACACCCAAGATCCCCGGTGGGCTTGAATGCCACCGCTCAGAGCCTCTGAGCACCACTCAGGGCAGGGGGACAGAGCAAGGGCCGCAAGGGATTTCAGCTGGGCTGTGAGGAAATCCTTATCTCCAGAATGGCTGCTCTGAGCCATTTGAGGGTGCCGGAACGTGGCCCCCTCAGCTCAAGGCCAGCAGAGGGCGCCACACCTCTCAGGCCTCACCTGGAAAGGATGGCCACTACCTGGCCTGGCCTTCCCTGCAAGTATGTTTTCCAAATTCCCGCTCCTCCAGGGCGAGCGTTGCTTCTGCTCTCTGCTCCCAGGTAGGCAAGCCTGGCCCGAATCCAGGCTCTGCTGTTTGTCGGCTATGTGACGGGCCAGTTTCTTTAGGCACTCAGAACCTCAGTGTCCTAATACGTAAAACGAGGAGTTTCTACCCCAGAGGTGACGTAAGAATTAAAACACCATAACAATGTTTAGCATCATATACCTGGCACATGGTAAGTATTTGATACGTGGTGACAATTGTTACATTATTATGACCTGCTGGATGTGGCAAGGCCTGGGCCCCTGAGGAGGATAGGGGACTGGGACGCTCGCTGGGTGTTTGGGAAGCAGAGTCCAAAAACTCCATAGCCCGCTCAGGGGTCTCTCCCTAGACCACAGTTCTTACTTCCAGCAAACCATCATTGCCTTGTGAGTACTTCTTGGTTTGGAGTGGTAGTTGGGATGCAGGAAAGGACCATTCCAGAAGATGGTCTGGGAGACCCTAATTTCCTCCAAGAAGAGGCTCTAAGGAGAGCAGGCTGTGCCCTGCAGCTGCATGCAGCGGGCTCACAACGCACATTTGTCGAATGAAGAAATGAACAAATGTAGGAGAGACTGGGGACCTGCCTTGTGTGGGACTGGCCTGGTTGCTGGGCACTGCTCAGACAGCCCAACTCAGACGCCAGACAGTGGCAGGGGCTCCTGGAGAGGGGTAAGGGTCACAGATGTGCCCGCAGTTGAGAATGACAGCCCAGAAACCTCTGCCAGGGAACTGGTTTGGCCACCGTGGTTTACCACTCCGGGGGTGGAGCGCAGGGGCCGACACGTCTGCATCTGGCTGCCCACAAGGACCCGTATTAGTGTCACAGCCAGGGATGGAGGCCAGGGCCACAGGTGGGCACCAGGGTGGCATTTGCTGGTGTCAGATGGCACGCAAATCCACTGAGCATGTCCAGCTTTTGCTTTCATGCTTTCTCTCACCTCTCTCCTCCCACACATTTCAGATTTATGATAGTTGAGTGCACTCTAACCAGGGGCCCGGTGGCTCTGTTGCACAATGGATAGCGCCTTGGACTTCTAACCAGGGTCCCATGCGCATGGGGGTGAAGGCTTGGGGTTGGGGGTACCCACAGAGAGGCAGTGGGTAGTTGTCAGGGTGAGTTGGGAGGGGAGTCTGTGTGTTGGGCCCCTGCTGGGTCCCTGATGTGTGTCATTCAGGGCTGATAAAGACACATGTCCCTGATGGGGGGACAGGACCTAGGAGATGGTAAAAGTGAGCGCCACTGGGGAATCCAGTAGGCTACCGATGCTGTGAGTGGGGCCCACAGTAAGTGTGCCATGCAGGAAGGTCGGGGAGAGCTGGGCCTCTTCCAGCACCTTGGGATGAGACAGCCACCATCTGGAGCATCCTCAAACGTGAGAGGACACTGCCTTCCCCAGAGTCCCGTGGTCAGCCCAGGCTTTCTCTGATACTTGAGCCAGCAGGGAAAGCCGAAGCCCCCAGGGAAGAGAAAGAATCAGTGGTTGGTTGGGAAATAGGAACTGACTCCAGCTGGCTCCCATCCCAAGCTGAGCAGCCGGGCTGGGGGGACCAGTGACGTCCAATTGTAGCAGTGGTGGTTGGGCCTGAGGGGAGGCAGCCTTGGCTCTCAGGACTGGTTTGCATGGAGCAAGGGGAATTTGCATCTTTGGGAAGTTGCAGGTATGGGAACGGGAGCTGGGAGCCTTTATCCAGGCCTTCGGTCTATGCCTCCCCCTGGGGGAGGGGCATGGGGGGAGCACGCCCTGCTGCCGGCCATGCCTTGCCTTACCTTGTGTGAGGAGCACAGCTGGATCCCAGGGCCACTGGCTCAGGATTCAGGCCCTGTTCTGTGCAGAACATGCCGGTTCAGAAAACAGAGTCCTCTGTACACCTACACATGCATGCAGCCTTTCACAAGCATGCAACCTAACATACCTGTGACACTCTGCACTGCTCACACAGGAACATGGGCACACAATGCACAGGTGCTCATCATTACCTCCGTTCCTACAGACACCACTGCGCCCGCAGGGTCACGTCTCACACTAGCCACACAGAAGCTCACACCAGGTGCGCACGTCCGCACTTCATGGTCATTTTTTAACTCAATTTTGCTATAAGTCAGGCATATTTGAAATTCTATTCCATCCTCCTTACTTACAACAGCCTTCTGAAGTAAGTACTAATTTTTTGTTGTTGTTGATATATAATTTATATACAGTAAAGAACACAAAACTTACAGACAGGTTCAGCTTGATCACCTCGTTCTCATGCACAAACTGTAACCATCACCCAGGTCAAGATCTAGAACAGGGGTCCTCAAACTTTTAAAACAGGGGGCCAGTTCACTGTCCCTCAGACTGTTGGAGGGCCGGACTATAGTTTTAAAAAAACTATGAACAAATTCCTATGCACACTGCACATATCTTATTTTGAAGTAAAGAAAAAAACGGGCAAAAACACCCGCATGTGGCCCGCGGGCCGTAGTTTGAGGATGCCTGATCTAGAATGTTTCCAGTGCCCCAGCAGCTCGCATTTGTGCCATCCTGGTCAACAGGAGCCATTATTCCAATAAGGTAAGTGCCATTGTTATTCCCATTTAATACGTGAGAAAACTGAGGCACAGTCCCACAGTTGCCCACTAAGAAGTAGCCAGACTGGAAGCTGTGGACTGCAGACCACCAGGTTACATAAACACCCAGTAACGTGCGTGTGCACGCCCTCACACTAACAGGGCCATGAGCACAAAGGGTTGGAAGCGCTGTTGTTTTCCCATGAAGGGAGCAGCAGAGAGAACGTAAGCTTTGCTGTCAGCACACTCGTTCGAGGGCACGTCTTGGTTCACAAAGGATCCGTGGGCGCAGGCGCTGCAGCGCCTGTCCTGGGGCGATGGGCACAGGACGCGCGAAGGACACGCAGAGCATAGTGTGTGCAGGGGGAGGGGGGGACACCTCCGCACCTGAAGCCCTCCGAGCATTGGCGTCATGCCCTCCGTCTGCAGGAGCTGCTGGGGGGGTGGGCATCGCGTGTTTTCCCGTGGGTGAGCAGGGAGCGCTGCGTGCCCCTGCCGCCGGGCTCTGGGCGCGGCAGCGAGCCAAGTAGAAAGCGCCCCGTACCGTGGAGCCGGCGTGCAGCGCTGCGTGGGCAGTCAGGCCACGGGCAGTGTGGAGCCGGCGTGCAGCGCTGCGTGGCCAGTCAGGCCACGGGCAGTGTGGAGCCGGCGTGCAGCGCTGCGTGGCCAGTCAGGCCACGGGCAGCGTGGAGCCGGCGTGCAGCGCTGCGTGGCCAGTCAGGCCACGGGCAGCGTGGAGCCGGCGTGCAGCGCTGCGTGGCCAGTCAGGCCACGGGCAGCGTGGAGCCGGCGTGCAGCGCTGCGTGGCCAGTCAGGCCACGGGCAGCGTGGAGCCGGCGTGCAGCGCTGCGTGGCCAGTCAGGCCACGGGCAGTGTGGAGCCGGCGTGCAGCGCTGCGTGGGCAGTCAGGCCACGGGCAGTGACTGGGAGAAGAGGGATAAGAAAAGGGAGGAGAAAGTGCAGCTTCAATGGGAGGCGGGAGGGCCGCTCTGAGGAGGTGGTGTTTGAAGTGCAGTTGTGAGGTGACTAGGCGATGTCTGAGAGGAGAGTGTTTCGGGCAAGGAGAACAGCCAAAGTGGAGCAGAAAGGCAGGTGCCTGTTGTGTTCAAATGCCAAACATGGATTCCGTGCAATGCAGGTTTTGGCACCTGCCCTGCTCTTAGTGCTGTGTGACTTTGGAGGAGCCCATCACCCTCTCTGGGCTCCATCTCTGCCTGCCCATGATATGAGGCTTAGATGTGAGCTGCCCTGTCCACCAGAGCCCTCTGTGTGCCCTCACCGGCCTGCCCTCCTCCCCAGGGCTGGCCACAGGGCAGCAGCTCCACAGCGGTGCCCTGGCCACCCTCACCTCAGGGCTGGCCTCAGCCTCGACCTAGGCTTCGCCCCTCTGGATGCAGTGGCCAGCGGTGGCAGCAGGGAGACCCTGGCTTAGTTCACACACATTTCAAATACTGGCTGTGTGCACTTGGGCGGCGGAGCGGCACTGCTGGAGATTCGGATGGGCCTCGTGTGCCACATGCTTGCAAGCTTGCTGAGGGGGACAGCGGATGAGAGCTGAATCTGCGTCCCTTCATGCTCTGCCCTCCCTGGACACTCAGTGGCAGGCCGGGCCTGTCTCTGGAGGACCTCTCTCCTGGGTACCCCTGACCTCCTCCCAGGGTTGGCTCCGTATCTAGGCCAGTCCCCATCCTTCCATATGCTTTGCTGCTTAAAAGCCTCCTTAAGGGAAACGGTCACCCAAGACCATCTCGGCAAAGGACAGGGCAAAAGAGATATTGGAGATATTGACAGACCCTCTTGAATCACTTAGGAATTGTTTTCAGCTGCAGGTAACATGAGCCTAAGAGACAATGGCTTAGACAAGATAGAGATTTATTTTTCTGAAGGTAGATACAGGGCTGGCTTCCCACCTTGAAGCCTCCTCATGGTCACAAGATGGCTGCTGCAGCTCGTCATCATATCCCAATGCCAGGCACAAATGAGGAAAGATTAAATCAGCCCCCTTTAGGATGAACTGTCCTAGAATCTGTACTCAACAATTTTCACATATATCCCATTGGCCAGAACTCAGTTACGTATTCCTTCTATCTGCAAGAAATGCTAGCATTATTTCATCCAAGAACATCAGAATTCCATTAATAAGAGGGAAGGAGAAAACAGATATTGGGGAGGCGACTAGCACTCTTCTTCCTACACATGCCCTGTCCTCTTCCATCCCTGAGCCTTAAAAAACTCACGCTGTTTCTCCATCTCCGAGGCCCTCTGCCCTCGCCCCCACCCCCTCCCCCACCCAGCCAGGTAAGAGGCAGAGCCCATCGTTGGAACCTGCTGAGGTTGCCCATGGCAGATGGCAGAGACCCGGGCTTCCTCGGGCGAAGGGGGAGGGCACAGACACGGAGCAGCAGCCTGCGGTGCCGGGGCGGGGCGGGGCCTTGCCCCTCCGCCACCCCTGCCCGCTCTGCGGACGGCAGCAGGTGCGGGTCCCCCAGGAAGCTGACTTGAGGGGCGGCACTGCCCAGGGCTGGGGACACGGCAGTGAACAGCCAGGCCGAGTCCCTGCCCGTGAGTCGCTGACATCTGATGGGGGAGACAGTCGGCGGGCGCCAGGCGCAAGCCCGATGGGAGCCCTGCAGGCTTCTGAGGGCCGGGAAGATACAGGGCAGGGAGCCGCAGGGACGCACTCGGCACCCGGCATGCGTTGAGGGTGGCCCCAGATCCCAGGTCTCTGGACCCACGAGGGGCAGGTGAGAATGCCCGGGGTCCCAGCTCCAGATGGAAAGCTCCAGAGCAGGTGTCAGGTGTCAGTCCCTCAGCCCAGGGACTGGCCAGGCCTGGAGAAGGGAGAGGAAGTCACGGGCGGTGGGGGGAGTCCTGCTCGAGTTCAGAGGAGCTGCTGGGCCCGGAGAGGCAGCAAATGCCAAGGGTTCAGGGCTGTGGTGCCCTTAGTGGTCGTCCCTAGTGGGCTGGGCCCCAGGTGTGAGGTCTGCCCAAGGCGGAGGCCCTCCCGGCCGCTCTCTGGACTCGAGGAGAGCCAGCCCTAGCCCAAACCAGCCACGCGGGAAGAGCAGCCCTTCCCCACCACGCACAGCTGCTAGCCTCTGAGCGCCCTTTTTCCCGGGAAGCCGGCCCAGGGTGCCGAGGCAGGAAGGACACAGCTGGCTCCCCAAATCGTCTCTTGCTGCAAGTCCTGCTGCCCCCCACTCTGTCTCTCACCGCAGTAGTCTGACACCCTTGGGAAGAAAAACTCACCGAGATCCAGTTCAAGGTGCAGCTGCTGCTGTCACGTGACGCGAGTGCTCACCCAGCAGCGCCCGGAGCCTCGCGTGGACAGACCGTGGACGATGTTCACCCTCCCGTGACGCGGGAGAAGGCCGAGGCTCAGAGAGGGGAGGGAACTGGCTCACACTCCCCCAGGGGAGGGAGGGTCTCGGTTAAGGGCCGTGGATGCCAGGCAAGGACTTTGGCTGGTGGCAGTCGTGAGCGCTGAGAGGTCACATAAATCCCCATGATAAAAGTCACCAGCCGCCGGGCGTGGTGGCTCACGCCTGTAATCCTAGCACTTTGGGAGGCCGAGGCGGGCGGATTGCTCAAGGTCAAGAGTTCGAAACCAGCCTGAGCGAGACCCCGTCTCTACCAAAAATAGAAAGAAATTAATTGACCAACTAAAAATATATATATAGAAAAAATTAGCCGGGCATGGTGGCGCATGCCTGTAGTCCCAGCTACTCGGGAGGCTGAGGCAGTAGGTTCGCTGAGCCCTGGAGATTGAGGTTGCTGTGAGCCAGGCTGACGCCACGGCACTCACTCTAGCCTGGGCAACAAAGTGAGACTCTGTCTCAAAAAAAAAAAAAAAAAAAAAAGTCACCAGCCGCCTCCCACACAGGCTCCCACACGGCCTGACCTCCGTCCCTGCGATTACTGTCCTTTTGTTCTTCTGACAGTGTTCACAAACACAGTCTCAATTTCTCCCGTCTAGAAGGTGTACTATGTTATCCCCATTTTATAATACAGGAAACTGAGTCCCAGGGAGGTTCAGACCCTTGCCCAAGGTTCCAGGGTATCTGGGCCAGGTCCTCTGTTCCAGGCCTGCCCTTGGTCCCCGGCACCCGTACGGCAGTGCTGAGAGGTGGGTAGGACATGCGCTCCAGTGTCACTCATACCTGGCCTGAGTCCCAGTTCCACTGCTGGCCAGGTGTGACTCTGGGCGGTTTGGCGATCAGCCGGCCTCAGTGTCCTTACCCATGAAATGGGACTAGTTCCTGCTTCACAGGGTCTTCGTCAGACTGTGCTGGACTCACGCTCACCTACGGCCCCGCCCTCCTCTGGGGGCCAAGCAACAGCTGGGGGGCAGCTCCCCACGGTGCCTAGTGCCCCCTCCCGGCCCTGGCCCTGTGCCAGCCAGACCTGCCTGTGCCTCATCTTCCAGATGGCACCATAAAGCCTTCCCGAACCTGGGCTGCCCGGGAACAAACAGCCCCTCCCAGGAGGCCACACCCACTTGAGACCACACCACCCTTCCTGCTCCCCTTGGCTGGGGCCAGGTGTGAGAGCAGCAGCCAGGGCTGGGTGGCCGCCTTTCTGGGGAGGTGGAGGGGAAACAGCCAGGGCGAGGCCGTGTGAGAGCCAGTCAGACTCCTGAGACCTTGGCCACCCTCTGCCCCTTCCCTTCCCCATCTTCCCTCCTTTTCCGTTACTTCGCCCCTCCTTCCTCTCTTCTCGTCTGGACACAGACCACCCGACCCACTTCCAGTCAGCTGTGTGATTCTGGGCAAGTCAGACTCTCTGTGCTCTAGTTTCCCCTCTGAAATGGGGTAAGAACCCAGCGGGCCCCTCCTGGGCTGGCTGGGAGGGCTGGGGGACACCAGGGGAGGCGCCAGCTGAAGGGTGGCCTCTGGGGCCTCCCACTTGCCTCCCTGCTGTGTGAGTGAGGAGGGTGGTCCTGCCCGGGTGGGCAGGGGCAGGAAGCCTGGAGAACTGAGGTCCCAGGCAGGCAAGCAGAGCCCTCCTGGCTCCCCTCGGCCAGATGCCCCTCGCCTTTCTCCTCTGAGGTCCCTGCAGGATGGAGCTTGGGCCTCAGTTTTCCCATCTGTGCAATGGGAGCAGCAGGGTTGGTGCGGAGGGGGAGGTGGGTTGGGTAAAGTGCCTGGCCCTGTGGGGCCGGACCCAGAATGCAGCAAATGCCTTTACCGGGAGACCCGGGCCTCAGCCCTGACCCACCTCCTGCCCAGCACCTTGTCACAGGGACTCGGGCTTTCTGCTCTGAAGCTTCGATCTCCCTGCGTCCTCAGCTTTCCTTGGGCGGGGCGAGACCGTCCTATGCTTCCATACCCAGTTGCAGACTGCCTGTCTGCCATTGTCCCTTTGTTCCGTGTGTGTTGGGAGGAGCCCAAGGTCTCCCTCTGTGCTTCCCAGCTGTGCTACCTGAGAGGTGATGGAACCTCCCCGCTGCCTCAGTTTCCTCACCTGTAAAATGAGTGGTGCCTACAGTGTAGCGTCGATGTGAGGCTGATGTCCACCTAGTGAGAAGCGGGCCCCAGGGCAGGGCTCGTGCTCAGAGAGGGGCCCAGAGAGCTGGGGCCAGGGCGGTGCAGAGGAGACGAGACACGGCCCTGCGCGCTGTCACCCTGTGGCGGCGCGAGAGGCCGAACCGCAGAAAGACAAGACGGCACCGGCGCCCCCGGCATCCAGCGAGGCGAGAGCAGCGCCAGGCGACCTGTGGGCACGAGGCCGAGGGAGTGGCCGCCCGGCCCTGGCACCTCCCTCCCCAAGTCTCTGGGGCCGGAGGACGAGCCAGCGTGGTCCCTGCCTCCCTGCAGGGCCTCGGAGACTGTGGCTTCTCGTCCTGCCCACTCTCCGGCTCCTGGGCCGTGGCCGACCACGTGCGTTTTCTGAGTCTGTTTCCTGCCTGCGGACTGGAAAGGAGACCTTCCTCACTGCCGTGCGGCGAGAGGCGGTGGGGTGTAGAGAGCCCACCCAGTGTGATGGCGTCCGACCAGCGCCGACCAGGGACCCGGGACAGACTGTCTGACTCAAACTCTTGGCTTTTGGAGGTCCAGATGGAGACTCAGAGAGGGAAAGGAACTTGCGGAGTTTGCACAGCAAGTCAGAGGCAGAGGTGGGGCTAGAGCCAGTTCTGATCCCTCTGATCCCACCAGACCAAGGGTGCTCAGCCACACCTGGTCCAGCAGGTCCCCGCTGTGATCAGCTCTGCTACTGCCCAGCCACGGGCGGGTCACCCCACCCCTGCCTGCCTCAGTTTGTTTATCTCTAAAATGGGTTGTCGTGAGGACCCAGCAGCAGATGATCCGAGGCCCCCCACCCTTCGTGGCATGTTCTCTGCTGTCCCTGTGTCAGTGCCATGGTTGGTCCCCCACCTCAACCAACACATCATAACCGGCCTGAGGAAACCGAGGCTGGGGAGGTGAAGGGACCTGCCTGAGGTCGCGTCGGCTGTCCACCCCACCGCATCCCTGCGTGCTTCGCAGATGAGACACGCCGAGCCCGGGGCTCAGGCCCACGGCCGCCCGCCTCCACGGCCGCGTCTGTGTCCGCCCTGGTCTCGGCAGGGCCCACGGCTGGGCGCTCAGCCAGGGCTGAGAAGAGAAGTGGGAAGGCCGAGGGGAGGGCAGGGCGGTGTGCGCTTCCTGGCCGCTGGGGAGCGACACCCGAGCTGCGGGGCGGGCCCTGCTTCCTGCAGCTGCTGCCAGCTGCACCCCAGCTGGGCACAGGGGTCCTGGCCTCTCTGACATGACGTTGAAGAGGGTAAGGGTCACTGGCAGGGGGTGGGGTGGCCTCTGGGGGCCACTCAAGGCTGCTAGGTCCAGTGACGGGCACAGTTGGCAAGAGGCCTCCAGAGGTGGCGGGAAGGACTGGACAGAACAACCTTCCTGGACTGGCTGACCCTGTGAGCCCTCATCTAGGTTGGCCCGCGGACAGGCAAGACAGTCATGATCGGAGCTGGGCCTTGGCTGGCTTCACAGCTTGGCTGTTTCTTACTAGCTGTGTGTCGCTGAGCAGCTAATTAACTTCTCCGGGCCTCAGTTTCCCCAGCTGTAAATGGGGATTATGATATCTAGTCCGTAGGGCTATTATGAGTATCAATAAGCAGAGAATTACTGAGTAGAAAGGCATGAGTCCGCAGTGCCTGCACCATAGAAAGGGTTCTATAGATTCGCATAGTAGTAGTAGTAGTATATTTATTGTTATAAAGGCCCAGAGACCATGAGAGACCCAGCTGAAGCCACACAGCAGGCAGAAGCCAAGGCAAAACCAAGACTCCGGGCCGGGCGCGGTGGCTCACGCCTGTAATCCTAGCTCTCTGGGAGGCCGAGGCGGGCGGATTGCTCGAGGTCAGGAGTTCGAAACCAGCCTGAGCAAGAGCGAGACCCCGTCTCTACTATAAATAGAAAGAAATTAATTGGCCAACTAATATATATACGAAAAATTAGCCGGGCATGGTGGCGAATGCCTGTAGTCCCAGCTACTTGGGAGGCTGAGGCAGGAGGATTGCTTGAGCCAGGAGTTTGAGGTTGCTGTGAGCTAGGCTGACGCCACGGCACTCACTCTAGCCTGGGCAACAAAGCGAGACTCTGTCTCAAAAAAAAAAAAAAAAAAAAAAAAAAACCAAGACTCCGACTTGGTGACTGCAGGTAGGGGGACAGTACAGGTGGCGCACGAGGCCTGGGCCTGGCTGCCTGGTGCGCGATCAGCTCTGCCCACCCACACGCTGTGTCACCTCGGGCAGCTCCCGTGACCTCTGCGTCTGCATCCGTGAGAGGGATCACGACAACACACTCTCGCACCTGCCTCAAAGGGCTGCTGGAAGGAGTAAGCAGTTAATATGGCCGGGCGCGGTGGCTGACACCTGTAATCCTAGCACCCAGGGAGGCCGAGGCAGGAGGATCACTTGAGGTCAGGAGTTTGAGACCAGCCTGAGCCAGAGAGAGATCGTGTCTCTACTAAAAATAGAAAAATTAGCTGGGCGTGGTAGCATGCGCCTGTAGTCCCAGCTACTCGGGAGGCTGAGGCAGGAGGATCGCTTGAGCCCAGGAGTTTGAGGTTGCTGTGAGCTAGGCTGACGCCACGGCACTGTACGCGGAGTGACAGAGCAAGACTCTGTCTCAAAAAAAAAGAAAGAAGAAAGAAAAAGAATGGAAGGAAGGAAGGAAGGAAGGAAGGAAGGAAGGAAGGAAGGAAAGAAACTGAACCCTCCTCTTCACTTTCTGCTTCATCTTAAGAAAAAAAAGGAGTTAATATGTGTAAAGTGCTTCAAAGAGTGCCTTGTTCAGAGAGAACACTATAAACTCAGCAGTTACTGTGCTGTGTGACCTCGACCAAGTCCCTTCCCTCTCTGTGCCTCCCTCGCTTCCCTGTAAAACGCATCACGAGACAAGTTCAGCTCTAGGGTCTGTGGTTCCGGAAGTCACACTAGGCTCACATCCCCGCCACTTTTACAGTCCCCTCCTGCCTGGTGACAGGGCCCCTGCCCAGCCTTTGTTCTCCCTCCCCCTCGCCTTTCCCTCCTTAAGGGTGGCAGTCCGAGGACAGCCTGTGGCGGAGCTGTAGTGGGGGGTGTTGGTCACAGGGTTGGCCAGTGGGGCAGGAGGGGCCCTGGGTCTCTCCCGCCACCCTCCTTGCTGCCCCCTGGCGCCCTCTGTCCCCAGCGCTGGGCGGCTGGGCCATGCCCCTGCTCAGCTCCAGCTGGGTGGCGCCCAGAGGCAGGCCTGGCTGGCCCCCATCAGGACGTCAGGACGGGGGCACTCAGAAAAGTCCTCCCTGCCGCCCTGGCAGAGCTGGGCAGGTGCCGCCCGAGAGTGAAGGCAGCAGAGTCCCCGAGTCCGGCCCTGGCCCCGCTGTGTGACTTCAGACAGACCCGTACTGTCTCTGAGCCTGTCTTGGGGTCTGAGCAGAGTGCAGGCTGTGCCTCAGCCCCTGCTGTGGGGCTGGGGTAGAAGTCCCAGGCTCAGTGTCCCCTGCCCCCAGGGGTCTGTACCGCCACCTCTCCTGCACCCCCGCCCCCTTACCAGGGCTTGAGCCGCTGCGAGGGCCCTGACTAGAGCCCAGGGTGGGGTGAGAGCCGTCAGACGCGCACCAGGAAGCAAACCCTATTCCCAGCCACCCCTCCCCTGACCCTCCTCCCCACATCCCTGTGGCATTGTTGCCCAGGGCACTCAGACCACACGGGAGCCAGGAGCAGGAACCCGGCCACACCCTCTGCCCTCCCCAGGGCCGTGCCCAGACCCCTCGCAGCCACAGCCCCCGTTGGCCTCCACTTCCCGCCGGTGCCGGCCGCCGAGTGGTCTGCTCCCTCCCGTTCCCGTTCCCACGCACAGCTGTCTGCCCTGGCCGGTGCGGGCGAGGGCCAGGGAAGGGCTGTGCAGTGATGGGGGACGGGTGCTGTGGCCCCGGCCCCCGGCAGGATCCGGAAAGGCTTCTCAGAGATGATGGCCATGCCGGATTCTGAAGGTGACGTACGAGGCATGTAGAAAAGTCTGGAAGCAAAAGCCACTGTCAGCCCTATGGCACGGGGCCTGATTTGTTCACGGTTGTACCCCCGTGTTAGAACGGGCCGGCATGCAGTAAAGAGGCTCAGTAAGTGTGAGAATAAGTGAATGTTTGGGGAGAGTTTCTGGCGGTTCTGGAGCTGCACCGACCATGTGGTCGCAACGCGTGTGGGTGACTGGGCAGGGTCGGTCACTCAGGGCCTCTGTGCCCCACAAACTCCTCGTACTTTCTCGTGGGGCAGTGGGGAGCCATGGGCGGGGTGTGTGTGGTGTGACGCCCATCATCACCCTCAACACCGCTCCCCTGACTCTGACTCTCTGGTCCAGTGCGTGGCCCTGCCCCGCCTGCTCTTCCCTCATCAAACAGTATCTGTTGGTCTGTTTAAATGAGCACATACTAAGCTCCCGACGGCACACCGGCTGTCTTGCTGTAGCTGGAGGTGAATTCAACAGTCTTGCTCACACATTGCCCAAGATTTAGGCCAGGAACTCTTACCCTCGGGATTGTGGAGGTGCAATTCCAAGAGGTCTGTGAGCCCCTGCAGGCATTCAGTAAGAGTGTGTGTGTGTGTGTTCTGAGGGAAGGGGCCCATAGCCTTTCCCAGATTTGCGGGAGTGACCGGCACCCCGTCCCGGTCAGACCCACGCGTATGGGGAAGTAAGCTGATTCACGGCGTTGCATCTGCACCTCAATCCTCCCCCAACCCTCCCATTCCTGGCAGCAGGCGAGGGCCCGGCACTTCCCGGGCGGTGCTGCTGCCGGGCAGGGCGTCCCGCCCACAGCCCAAGGCCTGCAGAGCTGCTCCAGCTGCTCAGCTTAGGAGGCTTCCTGGGAACTCTGGCGGTCACTGTGCCTGGGAAGTCACTGTGGGGGCGGGGCAGGCCTCAGGTTGGGGACAGGGCACGGGCAGTAACATCGGGGTCACAGCAACACAACCGAAGGGGCACAGAGCTCCCCGAGTGTGGCGGCTGGCAGAGGGGCGTCTTTCACTGCTGAGCGCCACCTTGCCCGCCTTCCATCCTTCCCACACCCGGTTCTCAGAACTGCTCTGTGATTTTCTTTCATTGTCCCTTTCCCCTTCCAGCACCCCACTCATTCACCCATTTATTCACCTCTTTCATGGGTTCCTGGGCTCTGCCCGGAACGGGGCTGGGAGCGTGGCTGGGAGCACCGGCTCTCCCATTGCTCGGCGGGAGGCCGAGGCCCCCACCCAGGTGCAGGGCCGTGGGAGGTGGGGCCCTGCAGGGGAGAAGGCCGGCAGGGCGGGCTGGCGTCACATGATGACATCCTCAACCAGGCTCTGTCTGCCTGAAGCCCAGCACAGGAAGAGCCAGAGGGAAGAACGTGCCCAGCGCGTCTCCAGCGTCGCTCGGTGCAGAGGATGCCCTGAACCCTCGGTTATGCCTCAATTTCCTCATCTGGAAAATGGGGACAGTTAAGAGCCAAAACTGTAGGATCAGCATGAGAAACAAGGGGGCTGACACAGGTAACATCACTGGCAATCATCTTGGCCTGGGCCGGCCGTGGGCTCAGTGTTTGTTGTGTTATTAAAGATCAAGAGAAGGCCATGCATGGACCCTGGTAAGGCATGTCGCCCACTGGGTGTGGCTAATCCAGCGCGCACCCGAGGCCCTTTAAAGAGCCGCTGAAGCGCAGGGCCCTAAACTCCGGCATGGACAGGCGAGAGGAGGCGGAAACGCCCTCAGGAGGGAGCCCGCCGCGCCAGAGCCCGGGCGGTGAGCCCGGCACTGCCCTTTGAAGAAGACATCCTTGGTCCCCTTTCACCAAGAAAGGAAACTGAGGCTGAGAAGGCAAATGACTTGCCCGAGGACGCGCAGGAGGAACTCGTGCTCTGTCCCCAGCCTGGCTGCTTGGGCCTCTGCAGCTCCGTAGCAACACTGTCCCGAGGGCCTCTGGACACTGTCCCGACTCTCAGCTCCAAACAAGTCCTGGCCATACCCTTGGCCTCCCCAGGGCCAAAGGTCACGACCCACCCAGCAGCCCCGTAGCTTGGGCCCCCTTCAGCACCCACTTTCTCGTCTCCCTCCTGGGAGCTCCTGTAGCAGAGTCAAGCCCCCAGGACGTGCCTGCCGCCCTGGCCCCGCGGCCGCCCTCCACCACAGCCGTGGCTGTCCCGTGGGCCGCTCCTCCTTCACGGGGGAGCAGGCCGGCGGGTTGGGGGTGCGGGGCTTGGGGGCGGCAAGGGCAGTGGAAAGGGGCTTCTCCCGGAGGAACAAGCCCTCGGGGTCAGACCGCTGGTGGCCCAGGGCTGAGGGCCCCAGAGGACTGACCCTGCAGGGGCTGAGGGGCTGGGTTGATGAAGGCAGGCCTCCCGGCGTCATGATGCCATCCACTGCGCCCTGCAGCCCCTGCACCCCAGTCTGAGCCCCAACTCCCAGCTCCAAACAAGTCCTGGCTGCACCCTTGGCTACGAAAGGCAGCTGGTCAAATTGCTGTGAACATCTGCACCCCGGCTCATTCCCCTGCTCCCCACCCCAAGAATGGGCAGAACCGTCCTGCCCGGGGCCCTGGCAGTGCCCCAGCCTGAGGGCAGCGGGAATGGGGGACAGGTCCTGGCCGGGCCCCAGAGTCCTGGGCTCTAACTCCTGCCTGGCTCTGCTGCCGCTGTGCTGTGCGCCTCGGGCAGCTCACGCCCTCTCTGGGCCTCGGCACAAAGGGAGCTTGTTGGACGGGATCGCTGTCTCCCGGCTCTGCCCTCCTGTGTTAGTGATTCTAACTCCGCAGTGGGAGAGGGTTAGACTCCTTCAGTCTTGATTGAAATGTCACCTGAAAACGCAGCCACCAAAACCCTCCCAACACACACAAAAGTGCTGTGGACATTTCCTATTCTACCTGCCCGCGTTGTTTTTGCCCATAGCAGCAGCTATCCCCAGACACGCCACACCCTGCTCGTTTGCTCATTATCACCCTCTCCAGCCTGGAGTGCCAGCTCCAGGGGAGAGCGAGATCGGTCTGGCCTGTGCGCTGCGTGCCCCAGTGCTGGCGTGCAGTAGGCGCTCAATAAACATTTGCTGAAGGTGTGACGTGAGGGGGTCGGGCGTGTGGCCGGCCTGCGAGGCCGAGGACGCTGGACAGGCTGTGAGGAGCGGAAGGAGCCGTGTGGGCCGGGAGGGGATGAGAGCCCAAGCTCAGGCCAGGCGGGCGGGACGCCGGCTGCCTGGGCGGTGCCCACCTGGGCGGTGCCCACCTGGCGGTGCCTGGGGCCGCCCGGGTCCGTGTGTGCCAGTGCAGGCCTGGAGGTCCGGGCCTCCTTCCCTGGGGGTCTCCCCACCCTCCTGCCCCAGATGTGGTCCCTCTGGGCCGAGGCGGAAGGCCGGACACAAAGGCGCAGCCGCCCTCCCTCGGAAAGGAAAGCGCCGTTGATAAGGTGGGTAAATTTCAAAGGGCTGGTGGCGGCCGGGGCTGCTGATAGCGGGCCGAGCGCTGCCAGCGGCCTCCCCAGCCCCACTGCCCACCCGGGCCCGGCCCCCCAGCCCGCGGAGAAAAACAGGTTCGATTGTGCTCTTATCTGGGCCTGCGGTTTTGTAAGGCCCTGCTGGCCGGTAATGGGGAGCAGGCAGCCTGGGCTCTCAGGTGTGGGCGCGACTGGGGCCTGGGCACCTCCGCCCCCCACGACGGCCAGCCTGGGCTGGGGGAGCGCCCGGCGCTCTGGAGGGGCCGCGAGGGCAGCTGATGCCGCGCCCCAAGCAGGGCTGGGGAGCCGCACTGAGCACTGAACATAGAGTCAGGGCAGGTCCCTCGAGCAGGTGGGATGGGAGCAAAAACACGAGGGAGGTGAAGGTGCCAGCTCCGCAGTTGTGGGCTCCAGGTGGGGGAGGCGCCAGGGGCAGGTGCGGCGACTGTGCAGGGCCCGTTTCCCGGGTCCCGCCACGTCTCACCGGGACCGGTGCCATGCTTCCGCTGCGGGTAACTCGCGAATCTCAACGCACCTTTGAGGCAGCACCCCTATCATCAGCTTCCCTATTTTGCCCTGAGTGAGGAAACTGAGGCATGGGGAGGTTAGTAGTTCGCACAGCGAGGTGAGGAGCCCGGATCTGGAGCAAGACCTGTTCCTAGCCGCCCCCCCTGCGCTCCGGGCGTCGGCGGCCCTTCCCGGCGTGCAGGCCTCGCCTTCCCGCGTGCTGCAGGACTCGCCGTGTAGACCGCTCCTGGGGACTGTCTTTCTCCCCAGAACGGAAGCCCCGTGAGGCTCACTGCTGTGTCCGCGAGCCACGTGGCCGCAGCACCGCCTTGCACATCAGAGGAGCGAGTGGATTCAAGCGGGCAGAGAGCAGGCCAGGGTGCGGTTGGTGAGGGACACCCCCGGGCGACGCGGCGTGGAGGAGGCTAACAGGGTGCTGTGTGCGTCCTGCCTGTCCCCTCAGACGGGCCTGCAGGGCTCCTGGCGCGGAGCCCAGCTCTGGCAGGAGCCTTCCCCGCTGGGCCCACAGGGCAACTGTGGGGCCACAAGGGCTGTGCTGGGGCGCTGGGATGGGATGCGTCCTGCTCAGGCGGCATCCCGGCTGGGAGCCGGCAGTGAGTGGGTGGGCGAGGCCACAGGGAGGGTGTGGAGGTGGGTACAGCCAGGCCTTGGAAGCAGGGGCAGTGGCCCGCCTGCCCAGCGCCCCCAGGAGCCTGGGGTCTCTCTGGGGACTCGGCCTGTGGAGGAGTGCAGGTCCTCTGACAGCGAGACCCAGGGCTGGAGAAGCAGGTCCTCGCCCTCCTACCCGTCAGCGTTCCCCAGAATGACAGGGTCAGGGTGCGCTGTGGCTCGCGGCACATAGCAGGCGTCATGAAGCCAGTGAACCCACCGATGGCTCCCCTGGGGGGGACACTGGGGGTCATCTGTCCTCTGAGGCAGAGAGGCACCAGGTGACTGTGGCCAGTGGCCACGGACTCTGCTCCAGGGCGGGCTGGCCGCTGTGCCTGGCCACCCTGCCCACGCTGCCCGCGCAGGCCCGGCAGAGTGAGTGCCAGTCCTGGCAGGCCAGCGTGTCTTGGCCAGGTGTGCCCGGGGTCCCTGGCTCCCTCCAGGTGCTGGAGATGCCTCTTTCTTTGGCCCCTAAGGACACAGCCACCCCCATGGGCTATTATTCCTGGTCCCCTGTCACCATCCAGCCGCACATGGTATCCTAGAAAGAGGTTCCAACAGACTCAGCCCAAATCCCGCCTCTGCCACTCTTTAGGCTTGACATTAAGGAAGTTAATGAGCCTCTGTTTCCTCATCTGTGACTGAAATGGGCAGTGAACCCCTCAGGTGGTGGACCTATTAGGGTTAGATGAGATAGCACATGCCACGCATAGGCAGATTGGGGTCTGGATTGAGATCCCAGCCTTGCTGTGTGTCCTTAGGCCTGTTCCCTAGCCTCTCTGGTCTCAAAGTCTTTGTACCACAGCAGCTGGATGGTCTCTAGGGTCCCACAAGCCAGGCTTCCTGCCCATCGTGCCACCCATGGTCCCACCTGGGTGACCCGCCCCAGGCTTGTCACACCTTAGCGGGGGAGCCCTTCCCCCACTAGCCCACCTTCTTGTAGCTGGAGCCTGGGACTGGGGCAGGGCCTGTGTCAGTGGGGATCCAACTGGCAGCCTGGCATCTCTGTGGCTGGCATGGGCCCCAGCCTTGTCTCTGCCACCAACTCCAGGTAGTAGCTTCTCAGAGGGCAGGACACAGGGAGGATGGGGTGCAGGGAGGTGGAGGCAGAAAGAAAGCTAGGAAGACAGGAATCTGACTCACCGAGGACTGACAGACAGACAGACTGCCCTTCCACAGTGCGTCCATGCCCATCCTCAACAGACATCCGCTCATCACAACGCTCACCACGAGGTCAGAGGGCGAGTGTTGTCATCGCCATCCGCAGATGGGGTGAGGGAGCCCAGCGCCCGAGACCGCTGGTGCTCACACTGCCGGTAAATGGCTGTGCCGCGAGGACACCCTGACCTGGGCTCGCGACACCGGCCTCTGATGGGCGGCGGCCAGGGAGGGTCGTGAGGCGGGGGAGGGTCTCCAGGCGGGGGAGGGTCTCGAGGCGGGGGAGGGTCGCGAGGCGGGGGAGGGTCTGGAGGCGGGGGAGGGTCTGGAGGCGGGGGAGGGTCTGGAGGCGGGGGAGGGTCTCCAGGCGGGGGAGGGTCTCGAGGCGGGGGAGGGTCTCCAGGCGGGGGAGGGTCTCGAGGCGGGGGAGGGTCTGGAGGCGGGGGAGGGTCTCCAGGCGGGGGAGGGTCTCGAGGCGGGGGAGGGTCGCGAGGCGGGGGAGGGAGCTCAGCCCGCAGCTTCAGAAACCGGGCCCTGTGTACGGGGCTGGCGCTGCTGGCTGCTGCATGGGCTGCCCCAAGGAGTGAGAATCCTGGGAAGAGAAACAGAGCAAAGACTTGGGACATGTGAGGTCGGCAAGGCCTGGGGGGCAAGGGGAGGCTTTCTGGAGGACAGCGATTTTGAAACAGGCTCCAAAGGATGGGGGTTCTTGCAATCAAAATGGGAGAAACTCGACTCAAATCTATTTGTACAACGAAAAAGGGGAGTTACGGTTCATCCGGGGGTCCTCACACAATGCCAGGAAGCGACCAGCTCCTGCCGGCTCCCTCTCTGAGCTGTGCATGTTCCCCGGTGGCAGCCCCCGAGCACGGCCTCGGGCCGGCAGCTTCAGTGGCAAGGGAGAGGGTGTTATCTCCGTAGGCTGGAGAAAAGTTCCAGGACAGAGCCAATCGGGCCAGCCTGAGTTGCGTGCTGGCCCGCCGGAAGGGCTGGATGTGGCTGGGGTGGGTCCCGGTGGGGGCCAGCAGGAGGGCGCATTTCGCCTGCTGAGAGCCGGCCAGAGGATTAGAGAGGAGACCAGGGGCAGCTGAGGGCAGGAGGCAGGATGTGTAGTGAACCCAGTGACCTTTTCCAGGGACCTGGGACTTGACCCCGAGGAGACAGGAGAGTAGTTGTCCCTGAGGAGACAGTGTCCTGTTAGGCCTGGGGGAGTCAGGGGAATTGCAGGTCTGAGTTTGGATCTGCTTCCCAGCTACGGCCTTGGGCATGACGTCTTAAATGTTCAGGCCTGTTTCTTCACCTGACAAATGGGCATAGCAAGGTCTGCCTGGAAGCGTGGCTGTGAGAAGTAGGGTGACGTGTGTGGGACGCGGCTGCGGCGGTTCAGCATGGCCTCGGAACAGGGCGGCGGCGGCTGGGCTCGCAGACACTTGCACCAGCATTCGCCTCCCTCCTCTTAGTAGCTCCCACAGTCTCTGGGGGGGGAGGGGACTGCTCAGCAGGTTTCACACACTGGCCCCGAGTCACAAAGCTGGAAGTTGACAAAGCCAGGACACTTGCCACGGTGCCACGGCACCATGCTGGGTGGATCGCAGGGTTGAGGGGTTGTGTTGCCCAGGAGTTCTCTCTTGGGTTAAGGACGGTCCTAGCTGGCCATTCCTTCCCCTGTAGCCCACCAGGGTTGCCCTGGTGGGTGCCAAACCCACCTTGGGCCCGCCACTGATATCCACCCAAGAAGCCTCTTGAGGGTGGGGCCCATGGGCGCCCCAGCGGAGCGGATGGAGGAGTGCTGTCCTTCTCCCTCTTGGTAGACCTTCGTTTCTCTGCTCCAGGCTTGGGCGGGTAGCGTCACCGTCCACATCCAGCACAGCCTGGCCTGGCCCATCCATTCAGGCCTGCTCATCCCTGAGACCCCCGTGACACGGACGTGCTCCCTTGGACGCCGAGTGAGGGTGCCAGCATTCAAGGGGCACCCTTCCCAAGGTCAGGGTCTTCTGTGGTGTGACCTGGCCCCTCCCAATGCCACCCAGCAGTGAGATTCCGCTCTGGCTGCAAGATTGTTCTTCCTTCCTGTGTCCGTCCATGTTCTTGTCTATTTCAGGTGTGAACCAGGCTTGGCTTTGAATAATAGAGACCCCACTCTTAACAAAAGTGAAAAGCCTATTTCTTTTGCAAAAGTCCTGAGGCAGGCAGTGTGGAGCTGGCACGGAGGTTTTATACAATCCTGAGATACAATCCTGAGAGCTCCTTCCAGCTCACTGCCCGCCCATCCTGGCCTCGTGGTCTAAGGTGACGACTAGAATGCCAGCTACCACCGCTGCACTCCAGGCAGGAAGATGGAAGGAAGATAAAGAAGTGGGCAAATGGCACATGCCCACTTGCTTTTAAGAAAGATCCCTAGATACCTTGGCACATGACACTTCTGCTTGGTCACGTAGTCACGTCTACCTGCAGGGGAGGCTGAGGCAGTCTTAGTTCTAGGTAGCCATGTGCCCAACTAAACATCAGGAGCTTGGTTACCGAGGCAAAAGGGAGAGCGAACACTGAGGGTAACTAGCTATCGCTGTCACCCCATCCACTCAGTGAGCATTTATTAGGAACTCTTGTCCTTACCCGCGTCCCAGCACTTGCGGCATGGTTAACACCCGAGCTCCTGCTGGGTGCGGACGGTGCCTGGTGTAGGGCGGGTGCTTTTGAGGCAGCGGCCAGCATCACTGCATCACAGTGTTGGGATACGAGCCAGGCTTCTGTGACAGTGGAGCGGAGGGGGCCTGGCTGCAGGGGGTAGGGCACCGAAGGGCATCCTGGGGGAAGGAGTCCACCTGGAAATGTACAGGTCTTTCTTTTTATCAGCCCTGGAGGGCTGGACCACTGGGGGCTAAATGTGGTCAATCGTAGCCATTTTAGGGCTTTATATTACCCCCAAAACTGCCACTCCATCCTACCTCAGCCCTCTCTGGGGGATGACTCTGATAAGTCATCCTCAGCAAGGTGCCAGTGACAATGGCAGCCGAGCACGGGCTCTCTAGGGATGCAAAGTGCAACCTTTTGTTGGAGAATTTGGGTATCAGTCAAGGTGAAGGGGCCAGTTCTGAAGCCCTTGGGTCTTTTTGAAGCGATCATGTTGTGGGCAGTTACACAATTACTTGTGAAACTAGAGAGTAATAATCGATATTATCCGAAACTCCCACGCCTGGCAGGACGGGGGAAGCAGGTGCCTGGCTCCCTTCGGAGAGGATACTGAGGAAGGAAGACCCAGCCTCCAGGGACATCCCTGGACCCGTCCTGGCAGGAGCAGGAGGAAACCAAGAGCCCGGCTGCGTGGCCCTTCCTGGGCCGGGGGGTGGAGGAGGCTGGGGCGGGTCCCCCATGTTGTATGGCTCCTGCCTTTGCCCTCCGGGTTGTGGGGAGCAGGCTGGCCCCGCCCTGGGCCTGGGGAAGTGAGCCTCCACGGGTGACACAGAACATAGCTCCCACCAGACAGGGTGAGCCCACGAGCCTCGGGCCCCTCCGCGGGCTCTCGAAGGCCCCTCTGGCCCTGGCGTGGGCAGCCAGCAGCACCTCCTCCAGGAGGTCCGCTCCGCCTTCCCCCAGGCGCCCACCCTCGGGCCCCTGCAGCCCTCCGTTGGGCACAGGTGGCCCCGATTTCCACTGTGGTTGGTTGTTCTTGGCCCCCGCTGATCCGTCTGAGAGCCGGGCCCTAGTCCCACTCCGCGTGTCCCCTGTGCCTCGAATGCGGTCCGAGCGCAGTAGCTGTGCGCCAACTAACGGACGCGGGACGGAGGGAAGCCCTGGCTGGCAGGGCGCACCCCCGCAAGGCGGGGCCTGCAAGGGTTAACCGGGAGCCCGCCTGTGGTCTGAGGTAAGCAAGGAGTGTATTTGTTCAGGTAAATAAGGAAGGATTACTTATAATGGGAAACCTGCCCCGGCCAAGTCCTCATCTCGCAGCTGCCGACTTCCTCCCAGCACATTCCTGCACTGCGCCCGCGTCCACGCTGCTCCGCAGACCCGGTGCCCAAGCCTGCCATTGCCCCTGCAAGCCCTCGGCTTGGGTCTTGCCACGGTGCCAGCAGGTAGCCCAGCCCAGGGTGGAGGGCTCCCTACAGGCACGTAGCCCTGAGGCCTCGGAGGGCCTCCAGCGGCCGGCCCGAGTGCTGCCTCTGCCCCCAGCCCTGCTGGCCCCTGGTCCCACCGGCTCCCCGGATGCCTGGCTGAGACGTCGCAGTGGCCCACGCTGCCCACAGCTCCTCCTGGCCCCCGAGGTGGGCGCTGCAGCCGACAACTCCTTGGGCACCAGGCAGCTAAGGGGTAAGTCTCGTAGGAGGCATAGAGTGCCCTGCCACGGGGCCTTTCCCTGCCAGCTGCGGGGCGGTAGGTGGCTGCAAGCAGGACTTGGAAGCACATTTTGCAAGCTCAGAGTTCCTTTCTCAGGCATCAGTGACCCTGTGATCTGGGTCCCTTCACCCTCAGAATCCCGTCCCTCTCCACGTGCTGCCCAACCTGCGTCGCCAGACCAATCCCGGAGGTGGAGTGAGCCCCTTGGGCGCAGCAAGCCCACGCCGAGGCTCCGCGCCGAGCCAGCCCCCGAGACTCAGCCACTTCTGCCTGGCCCGTGAAACACAAGTGGCCCTTCTGCTGCTGCCAGTCCCAGCTGCTATACCAAGGGAAGGGGCTCCCGGGTGCTGGGCCACCAGTGGGCAGGGGCTCGCTGGAACCTTGCTCAGGGCCCGGCCCAGGGTCTGGGATGGAGCAGACAGACAGGCCCAGAGCCTGAGGCAGGCCAGGCAGTGGTGAGCACAGGAACCGGGTGGTCTGGGGCCACTGCCGAGCAAAGCCCCTGAGCGCTTGGACAGCGGGGGGCTGAGGGCCTATGGGCCACTCTGGGCACACAAGGAAAGCAACAGTGGGATCGCTCGAAGGTGCTTGTTTCTAAGATTTGCCAATTCCTGATGGACAGAAGTGGGCGATGGGGACGACAAGGTGGGAAGCCAAAGGGCCTGGGTGACTGGGGTGCCCCCGAGGCTGGCCAAGGTGTGTGCCTGTGCACGTCGGGGTGGGCAGGCACACTGAGCTAGCCTCGATCCCTCACCTCACCCTGCCAGCTGGAGCTCCCCTGCGCCCCTCCCAGGCCACGTGCCCCGAGAGAGAGGTCTGACTCCTTTATGATGGCCACGGCCTTTCCCCTCCTCCCTGGCCGGGCTGGGGCTTGGCCTCATTTCCTGCCCCCACCTCCCCAGTAAACAGCTTCACAGCAACCCCCAATAAAGAGGCATCTCCCCAGCGCCAGCTGCTCGGCTGAGTAACAAAGCAAACAGGCATCCAAGCCGCCCCAGGCCCAAGGCGGCGGGCAGAGATGGGAGGAGATGCCCCACCAGACGCGTGGGCCCAGGCTCGGCTCAACCAGCCCATGGAGCAGAGCTCGCCCCCACCCGCCTGCAGAAGGGGCCAGAGCCCGGGACTCCCGGAGTCTCAGCACCCCGAATGCACAGACAGTAGGGCAGGGGCATCCTCAGAGCTCCCGGGAAGGCGTGTGTGGAGACGGTCTTGGGCTGGATGGGGACCGCCCTGCCCTCGGAGAGCCCGACGGCGAGTGAACGAGCGTCCCCTCTGTGCCCACAGAGGGTTCCGAGCTGAAAACCCAGGCCCTACCAGACCTGTTACTGTGCAGGACAAGTTATGAAACACTGTGATTGTTGCAAGGACCCTCTGACTTAGGGCTTCTCTGCCAACCAACCCTGCGGGAATAGGGCTGCACCCACTAGGTGCTCAATCAGTGCTCAGGACTGTGACCCTGGCAGAAGTAAAAGCCAGGAGGACCCACTTTCTCCCACTGATCGTCGCAGTGCCGTTTGTAGCTCTGAAACAACTGGAGCATGACTTTATGCTAAATGACTTGACAAGACCCTCTGGGTGGACCGCAAGAAAGGAGGGGTGGTGGCCCATGGCCCATATCCTGTAACCTTGGGCAGGTCACGTCTCACTGCACTTGCACTGAATGAGAAATGAGAAGCTTAAACAAGGTGTTAAAGGCAGCTTCATGGAGGAGACAACCTGGGGCAGGGTCTTGAAGGCTGTGTAGGAGTCAGTTAGAGGCAGGCTGGCAGGTAGGATTTGCCAGCCTATCTCCGAGGCCTCGGTGGGGGGAGGCGGGTGGGTGGAATTCCTGGCTCTGGCTCCTCCGAGAGGCCAGCGAGGGTGAGTGAGGCTGGAAAGCAGGCGGCCCCAGGGCAAGGGCCACAAGCCTCCCTCCCCACCACCCTCAGCTCTCCCCCAGACTCCACACTTCAGCCCATCCACTGTGCCCACCATCACTGCCTGCTTCTTCCCTTGTCTCCCTCATGGCTCACCCCATTGCCTCTCTCCTGCCTCTTTCCGGCCCCACGCTCTCCTCTGCTCCCAGGTGCACGCTCAACCTATCCTAATACATAAGGAATTTCCATTCACCCTCCATCTGCATCTTCACAACCCTTCAACCACCCTTGACAGCCCATCTAACAGATGGGACAACTGAGTCTCAGAGGTGGCTGAGTCACTTGTCCCAGTCCCAGAGCTAGAGGGCAGAGAGTCAGGTCTCAAATCTGGTCTGGGACCCTCCCCTTACCCCACCCCCACCCCACCTCATGCCCCACCCTGAGCCCCTAGCCAAGTGAGTGGCCTGTCAGGTGGAGCAACTCTTCCCAAAGCAAACTTTACACAAGCCGAGTTGCCCTGGGCTCTTCCTGACATTTAATGCTGGGCTCCTTCTCCAGGCTCCTTCTCCGGCTAGTTTGCATGTTCTCCGCCTGGGAGGCCCCTGCCAGATTCTCCCTCCTTTCAGTGGCTGTAGCTCAGGTGGGGGTGGGAGGGAGCCTCCTCCTCCTCCCCAGCCAGTGTGACTGCTGGGGCCAGATGGGACCAGGGCCTACCCAGGACCATAGAAGGGGGCAGTGAGGTTTCTCTGGGCATCGCCAGAATCGAGGCACCTCTCCCTCTGCCTCTAGCTCTGGGCTAGGGGAGGGCTGGCCGGTGACTGCCCAGGCTAGGGCTCCAGCAGTGAGACTGGGGAGGCCTCTCTGCTCCCAGGGCAGCAAGTTGTCCCAAGGCCTGCTGGGGCCGGGCCCTCCCATCCCCCACGTCTAGCCACCTGCACGCCCATGCCAGGACAGAAGACGGGCCTGTGTCTCTGCTGTCCCTGCACCAATGGGAATGGGCCCCCCCCCCAATCCTCTAATAACCCCCCCTCCCGGCCATCTCAACGTCTCTAGAAGCAATTTCTATTCTTAACTTCTCAGGACAGGTTATTCTGGGCTTTTGTCACCGTAGAGTCAGAGTGCCTTTGCTTGGTCCAGACACCCCCTTTCCAAACCTGGAGGTGTGCTGGCCCTAGGATTGGGGCATAAGGCACATGTGGCCCCCAGCCTGTCGGGGCTTTGCAGACTCACCAGCAGGATTGATGGAGCGCGTGCACCCTCGCTGGTCTGTGCGCCCGCGGGGACGGGCGTGGGCAAGGACAGAGGCAGCAGTGACCGCTGTACGCAGCCCTCTCCTAGGCCCTAAGGCCTTCCCACGTCACTGTCCTGCTTGGTGACTTCAAACCCCAGAGACACAACTGTCTTTATGAGCCCCCATTTCACTGACGAGGAGACTGAGGACAAGAGGGTCAGCCAAGGTGCCCCAGCCAGGAGCCCAAGCGGACTCCGTGTGCTCTTGCGCCTTCGAGGACCTGGCTGCCAAGCTGGTGCCAGGCCGTGGGGAGCGGCACCCACAAAACCTCACAGCTCCTGTCCTGCGGCAAGTGCAGGGAGGCGCGGGCACAGGTGCCGGAGGAGGGCAGGGGCGGGGGAGCGGGAGCATGAGGGGCAGGGAGGCCAGGGCGACCAAGGCTTTGGGAGGGGCAGGGCGGCCGTGTGGACGCGGCTGAGGCACCAAGCTGGGGTGTGCAGGCGGTCGCCGGGCAGGCGGGCGGGCGGGCGGTCCCAGGAGGGCAAAGGCCTGCCTGAAGTGAGACACCCTTGCTCATGGTGCACTCAACCAGGGCTGGGTGAAGAAGTGAACAGCAATTTCTGGAAAACCCCCAAAGTGAGGCAGAGCTGTGCCCTGTCCCCACCCCCCAGCATGGCTCACCCCTGGGGGGCCCTGCTGCCTGGAGGGGCTGGGGCGGGGCCAGGCCTGGCGGGCAGTTAGTGAGGGGAGGGACAGCCTGGGGACGGCCCTGCTTGGCCCCAAGGGTGGGCTGAGTCTTTCAGAGCCTCTGGGCACCCACTCCAGGGACGGTGGGCGCCCGGCCACACGGCATCCCACCGTTGCCCTTCAGCTGTGCCTGCACCTGCCGGGCCCCGAGTGTCCGCCTCCGCCTCTGCCTCCCTCCTTCCCGGTCCAGTCAGGCTGAGGGCAAGGTGAGGCCGTGGGTCACAGAATCCAGACAGTGCGGCCGGAAAAGTCGGGGGTGACTCGCCCCTGGAGAGGAGCAGGAGACTGAGGCCCGGAGGGACCAGGGACTTGCTCAGGGCTCACATTCGGTGGGAACAGGGCAGGACAGCTCCAGAAGCTGAGGCCTCAAGTTCTTTCCAGGCCGTGTCTCCCCTTTGGAGCCGTCTGGAATACGAGGGTACGTTTGGGGCTGAGCTGGGCCCCTGTACCTCCAGGCTGGTGGCACCCATGTCACCAAGGCCCCTCCAGCATGACCCCTGTGGAGCCGTGGTTCTCAGGGGCTGGGGCGGCAGGTGGCCTGAACAGAGCACCCAAAGGATGGTCGGTAGGAGTGACCGTGGGGGTCGGAAGGTGTCAGACCTGCCAGCACATCTGAAAAGAGGGTGGAGCTGAGTCTGGAGTTCGAGTCCCTGCTCAGTCTCATGTGGACACGTGCAGGTCACGGTGCCTTTGTCTGTCGGGCAAGAACGCTGCTGGCTGCGCAGGGCTGGCTGGGAGGGCCCAGCAAAGCAGTTTATTCAGTTTGACCTCCCCCTTGCCCCAGAGGGTCGGAAGTGGTGTCAGACAGGGTGTGTGTGCAGATGCCCGAGGCGCCATGCAGCGGGGCTCGAAGGGGGCTTCGCCGGTACAGGTGTGCCGTGGGCTGCTGGCTGCCTGTGGGACCTGCGGGAAGAACAGACCACACCAGGGCTCCTTGGTGCCCCCCGCCCTTCTGTTTCCTGTGCCCCATCCTCCTGCCCCTGCCCCTGCCCCAGCTCCCACTCTCCGGCCCCTCCACCGGCTCCCTGCGTCCCGGCCCACACACGACGGCCCGGCCACGCCTGCTGCCCAGGCCAAGCCTCCCACAGGGTCAGGCTCCCGCAAGTCAGGCGAGTGGCCCGGACAGTCTGTGCCCCGAGCAGCAGGGAAGCCAGGGGTCTAGAAGAAACCCTGCTACCCTCACTCGGGGTCCGGGACAGGCAAGGGCCCTCAGCCGCCCCCGGGGTCCGCCTCCCTCCCCTCTGCCCTGGGAAACCCTGCGGGCAGCAGGCGGGCAGCAGGTGCGTGGGGACGGCCACAGCGGGCTGCTGGAGAGCGCACTGGAGCTGCCCGGCGGCGGTGGCCGGCCTGAGGCCACCTCCTGGGCCACAGGGTGGTCTGTCCGGCGGGGAGGACAGCACTCTGGGCATGAGGAGGCCCGGGCACGCTCTGGGGCCGGCTGGTGTGCACAGCAGCGTGAAGCGCGGTTGCCAGGCTCCGTGGGCGGTGGCGGCGTCGGGGGAGCAGAGCAGGGGGTGGGGTGGAGAGAGACGGCGAGGCCGGGGCCTGAGGAGGCCGGGCCGTTCAGGGAAGCCGGACACACCGCCGCACGGCCAGGGCAGGGCCATGGCCTGGGACTCCCGTGGCCTGGGCTCCTCTCCTGCTGACCAGCTGACGGGGGCAGGCCCAGGTGGCCCCTACCCACCCTGCCTGGTTCCTGGCTAGGTCCTCGGCCCACACTCACAGTTCCCACTCCGGCTCATTAAAGGGAGCCAGGGGTTTGCACGGATGGAGGAAGGGAGGGCTGAGGGTCAGTGCAGTGGCCGCTGTGGGGAAGCTGGAGGCCATCTGTCCCCGTCATAGCTCCTGCTGCTGCAATGGGCCAGCTAGGGGCAAGCAGGGCCAGGCGCTGGCTCCGTCCCCTCAGCGCTGCTCAGTGGGGCCTGGCTCTGGAGGGCTGCGCGGGCTCTCAGGATTGGGCGCAGCCAGGGCACATTTCCCCCACAGCCCCCCCCACCCCCCCACCCCCGCCAGGATGGAGGACCCGGGAGCCTGGGCCAGGCAGGTTGTGGAAAACTGGCTGCAACCCCCGACAGCCCGGGCCTTAGTGAAGACCTCGCAGGCAACTCCACTCCCTGGACCTGTGGTTTCGGGAACGATCGCTCTCTTTTGCTGGTGCCAGTTGGTGGCAGGAGATGAGAACCTGGGAAGCAGGGGCCCGGGGACATCCCTGGCGGCAAGGGGCGAGGGCAGGCAGGGCAGTGGCAGAGAAAGCGGAGCTGAATCTCTTGCTTTGAGTCCCTCTGCCCTCTTTCCTTAATCTGCCTTCCTGGAGGAACGGGGGTGCTGAGAGGAGGGGCGGCTAATCCTCCTGGCCACCACCCCGCCGATCTGGTCCTGTCTCTGGGCCGTGGCCTCTGCCAGCTGTTACCAAACTTCCTTTGTCTGGAGTGGGAGCCAGGGCCGGAGGGAGCCAGGACACGCCGAGCCTTAATCCAGACACGTGGCTTAATCCAGGAGAGATCAACTCGAGGTTTGGGAGCTGTGGGCATCGCTCAGGAGACCGCAGCCCGGGCTCGCCGGCAGAGGCCAGGGGCAGGACTGGGTCTGCCATCCAGGGGACCTGGACCTGGCAGGTACCTGGCTTGTCCCAGGCCCCCAGGTGTATGAAGTGGTGGCCTGAGTGTCAGGGGCCCTTGGTCTGGCGCTGGCTCCACTGAGTGACCGCGGCGCCTCCCTGCCACGCTTTGGGCCCCAGATTCCCCAGTGCAAGAGTGTCCCCTGGGCAGGCGGGCACCTGTGGGGCTGCTCACGGGATGCATGGCATGGCACAGGGAGGAGGGCTCTGGACTAACTGTGGTGAGAAGAAAGGGGCATCCTGGGCAGGGACAGCAACACGAGAAAATAGCCACGCCGTGCCCACAGCACAGGGCCCAGCGTTCGCATTAGAGCCTGGGCACTGGGTCCATGTCAATCCCTGGTGCTGGTCCAGACACTGCCACTAACCAGAGCTTGAACCCCCTCCCTACGTGGGGCCTCCCTGTTCCCACCTATGAGACAACCACGTAACATACGGCCCCTTCCAGCTCCCACTATCTGGGCGGGGTGGGAGGTGGGCTCAGAGGTGGGCAGGAGCCACTGGGATGGGGCAGGCAGGCAATGGAGAGCCATGGGAGGTTCTTGAGCACAGAGGCGTCTGATGAAAGGGTACTGGAGGGAAATGAGCTTGACAGTGGGGTGAGCGAGCAGCCAGGACGTGGGCAGGGACTTTGGAGGATCAAGGAGCCCAATCAGGAGGTGGCAGAACCCCCAGGAAGATGGGACTGGCCAGAAGAGAACAGGCGGCCAATGAGCAGAGCCCTCGCCTGGCAGGTGGGAGCCTGGGCAAGCGCGCAAGTCCCTGGCCTCGCCATCTGCATCTACAGAACGGGGCTGGGGAGTCCACGGCCCCAGGCTGTGATGGTACAAGGGGTGATGTGGGTGCATGCCCTGGGCACGGGGCATGGGAGTGGCTCCCTGTGCAGTTCCCTCCTCTTCCTCCCGAGTCCGGCCGGGATCCTGAGGAGGTGCCTGAGTTGCAGGCTGGACACTCCGGCCCCTGGCTCCCACCCGTCCGAGCCTCCCCTCCCCCCACCTGGGCTGCCTGGCCAGACCCTCCCGAGCACCCTCACCTGCGGAAAGCTGGGCCTTTCCTCTGCCGCACAGTTAATCATTAACTTGTTTTTCACCAGGGAAGTGTCGGAGCCAGGACCAAGGCTTGGTGGAGAGCAGGTTCTTTGGCATTTGGGGATACGGAGAGGGCAGCTGAGGTGCGGGGCGCAGGGAAGCAGAGCTTCTGTACTGGTGGGGGAGCCCTGGGGCAGGCGTCAGAAGGCCTGGGTGCAGGGCATCCACTCCCGCACCCTGACTTCCCTTCGGCAGTGAGGACAAGGCCCGGGCCGCCTCTCTCTGGGGAGGGGACGGATGCGAGGGCTTCACGGCTCCCTCGACAAATGTCCCGAGGGTGCGTCATTACATCCGACCTGGCAATGCCGCCACTCGAGTGCCCGCCCGTTTATCCCCACCGACCTCTCGCACAGTCCTGCCCGAAACAGCCGCTGCCTCCCACCTGCCTGTGGCTGAGGCCGAGCTCACAGGAGGCCACGGAGGAGGCGAGCTCTCTCGCCTCCTGGAAAAGCTTCTGTCTCCCTGGCACGTGGCCCAGGGTGTTGGCAGAGACTGTCCTAACGTGGCAGGCACGGGGGTTCTGGGGATGTGGACGGGGCAGGAGCCAAGCAGGGGTGATGAAGGAGGAGTGGGGAACCAAGGGGGGGTCCCCAGGGGTGGAGCACCCGCGGGGTAGGGTGTGGACACCGGCCAGGGTGGGGACGCAGGGGCAGAGTGAGCTGCTGGCTCTGCCTAGGTAAATAACGTGGGCCCACGGCACACACTGGTGTTTGCACAGAAGGACTTGAAATGAGTCCAGACCTGCCCTCCATCCCTCGCAGCCACGGCCCCCCCAGTCTCTGCCCACCCCTCCTCACCCTGACCTTTTCTTCCCTGTCACTTAAAGGAGCCCTTGAAAGGAAGAGTTGAAATCTAAGGGAACACCCTTCTCTCTTGCTGGCATTCTCTTCGCCGCAGGAAACTGCAGGGCTGCCACGTAAGGTTGGGAGAGTTGGGCACTACACAAGGGGGTGGCAGAGGAGCTGAGATTCTACCTGGGCTCCATTCACCAAGCTATGCTACCCAGAGAGGAAGGGTGGCATTTTCTAAGTTGTACAAAGGTGTCAGATGGGCTAGCTGCAGCCCCAGAGAAGCCGGAGGTGTCAGACTGGGTCCTTTTCCTTGTCGCACCTGCAGAGGTAGAGCCAGCTGCACACCACGGCTGAGCAGGTGGGTCCCACAGGACAACTGGAGATGGGCCAGGGAGCCCCCCACTCTCCAGTGACCCAGTGTGGCACAGTAAGTGCCGCTGCGGCTAGAGAGGCTACCAGTCCTTTGATGAAAGCCTCCCCCACCTCCCGGCCAGACGCCTTAAAGCAGCAGGTCTGCAGTTTGAACAGCCTCGGATCGCCCAGCAGCCTCTGAGACGTACTGCCGGGCCTCCCCCCAGAGCTTCTGCTTCGTGGCTCCGGAGAGAGCCTGGGAACGGGCGTTCTAGCAAGTTCCCGGTGTGGGTACTGCTGGTCTAGGCACCGAGTTTGAAGACTCAAACTGCTGCTCTCAGATACAAATACCCTTGAGAAAGGACACGATTCACTTGCCCTTAACAGGTTTATCTGCTCCTCTCCTCCTGTCTCGGTTGTTTCCTGTTCATTGGCAGCAGGTGTCTGCTATAATCCTCCACCTCTGCCTTAGTCATTCTTGAGTCGCAGGCCCCCAAATCACTGAGCAGCCTGGAAAGCCCAGTGTCCGGGCACAGGTACATCTCTCAAGTCCCCTGCCCCTCCCACACTGTGCCCCTGATCAGGGTTCAGGGCGAAGGGCCCGGGCGATCGGCAGGGAGCCAGGCCCCAACTGCACTGACTGGCGCTGAGTGGCGCCCTGGAGGGCCTGGGGCAGCGAGCAGCAGGCGGCTGAGTGGCTGAGGGTCTCGGCTGCTCCCCGGAGCCCGCCCCTCCTCACCACCTCTGCTGCCCCCAGGAAAGCGGGCCGTGGGCACCCCTCCAGCAGCTGCGCGTTCCGCAGGGCGCAAGGGGAGAGGAGAGGTCCCGGGAGCTGGGAGGCCGCAGGGGCAGCGCCTTCCACAGGAGGGGGAGGCGGTGGGAACCGGGAAACAGCCCTGGCGGGGCACGTGCCTGTCAGTTGCTTCTCACCCTAGCCGACTCAAGGGTGTTACTTTGGGACTTTACTCACAGCCCCAGATGGCCCCGTAGGAGGGGCGGGACTGGCGACTCCCCGCCACACGCCCCCTGTTCCATCCTCTCCCCTGCTGGTGAAGATGATGGCAGCCTTCTCCCTTCCACTTCCATGTCTGTCTCTGTCTAGGGTAGAATAAAAGAAAAGCTTTGCTACAGTAGGAAAGATTTAGGTTAGGTTAGTAGGAAGGATTTGGACATGAAGGGCTCCTTGTCCAGGCCTCAGTTTGCTTATCTGCCAAATGGGGCTATCATGCCTCCATTGTGAGGACTGATGAGGTCAAGAACCTCAGAAGATCGCCTTAAGCACATTACCTGCCTCAAGATTTGCTGCTCCCAGCCAAGCCGCTTCCCTGGGGGGCGAGGGAGCTATCTGTTTACAGTCCCCGCCCCACCTCCCTTTCCTTCCCAGCCAGAAGCCTGTCTGCCCAGCCCTGCCCGAGCTGCCCAGTGACCCAGAAGCCCCCAGCTCTCCCAGGCCCAGCCCACTGCCCACTGGGCGCCTCATCCCCGTAACCAGCTTAGTGGCCCCACGGGGACGGGGAAGCAGTCAGACCTGACTCTTTCCTCTTTCCTTTCTGTGGACGCAGCCGCCAGCCGGAGCAGCAGGGGCATGGGCAGCGCCAGTCCAGGCCTGAGCAGCGTGCCCCCCGGCCGCCTCCTGCTGGCCCCCGACACGGCATCGAGGACAGACTTGGAGAAGGCGGCAGGGGCGGCGGGTCCCGAGAGACGGGACTGGAGCCCCAGCCCGCCCGCCACGCCTGAGCAGGGCCTGTCTGCCTTCTACCTCTCCTACTTTGACATGCTGTACCCCGAGGACAGCGGCTGGGCCGCCAAGGGCCCTGGGGCCAGCACGCGGGAGCAGCGGCCTGAGGAGCCCGAGCAGTGCCCGGTCATTGACAGCCAGGCCCCGGGGGGCAGCCTGGACTTGGTGCCAGGTGGGCTGACCCTGGAGGAACACTCGCTGGAGCAGGTGCAGTCCATGGTGGTGGGCGAAGTGCTCAAGGACATCGAGACAGCCTGCAAACTGCTCAACATCACCGCAGGTGAGCCCTGTCCCCACGCCGCCTCCATACAGGGGTCACAGACAGGGCTGAGGTCGCTGGCGTGGGTTGAGGCACTGCTGGATGGACTCTGGCCACCTCTGCCCAGCCCCGGGGTTGCTGGCACCTCCACACACACAGTAGCTGTGAGCCTGGGCTGGGAAGGTTTTGATCCATCTCTGCACCCCAACTATGCCAGCCTACTGTCCCCACTTGGTTGGTGCCGGGTGACATGAATGCAAGCTCTACACCATCCTGCCCACCACCTCCCCTTGGACTCCCCTCCACTCTCCCCTCACTCACTCTGCTCCAGACACACCAGCCTCTGCTGTTCCCACAACACTCACCACAGGACCTTTGCACTGCCGATCCTTCAGCCTAGAAGGCTCTTCCCCCAGACATGTTTGTCCCACCTCCCCCGGGCCTTGACTCCAGCAGCACCGTCCGGATGAGGCCTGCCCTGACCCCCAACTGACGTTGCTGCCCGACCCCTTTCTCTTGCCCCCTCGACTGCTTCCCCACAGCTCTTCCTGGCGTCTGCCACGCTGCGCACCTGACTGACTTACACTGTTTACTGTCTGCCTCCCCCACCAGAGCGCACACTCCACAGGGCAAGGGTTTCGTTCTGTCCTGCCCGTCCCACACCCCTGTTCTTTGCAGAGCACTCGGAACATAACACACTCAAAACACTGCGGTTGGCCGGGCGTGGTGGCTCACGCCTGTAATCCTAGCACTCTGGGAGGCCGAGGCGGGCGGATTGCTTGAGGTCAGGAGTTCGAAACCAGCCTGAGTGAGACCCCGTCTCTACTATAAATAGAAAGAAATTAATTGGCCAACTAATATATAGAGAAAAAATTAGCTGGGCATGGTGGCACATGCCTGTAGTCCCAGCTACTCGGGAGGCTGAGGCAGGAGGATCGCTTGAGCCCAGGAGTTTGAGGTTGCTGTGAGCTAGGCTGACGCCACAGCACTCACTCTAGCCTGGGCATCAAAGGGAGACTCTGTCTCAAAAAAAAAAAAAACAACAAAAAAAAAAAACAGAAACACTGCGATTGGATGAACCCAACCAGAAGCACTTGTTGAGATGCCAGGGCCTGTTCTAGGACTTGGGGACTGAGTGGTGACCACAACACAAAAGTCCCCATGTTCATGGAGCCGACATTCTAGGGAAGGAGACAGATCATAAATAAATATCTGTGTCACTGTCTGGTGGCGAGGAGGGGACATGCCGGGGCCGGGCACGTGGTGTCTGCCAGGCCTGGGGGGTGGCTCTGGAGCTGCCGCTCCGGGCTGGGGGCTGAGGGTCTCCAGGCCTCTGTCCCGCCATCCTCTCTCCGGCTTCAGGCGGGCCTGGCCCCTTTCCTGCAGGCTTCGGCGTCTGCTGGGAGGAGGGGTCTTCACGCATCCCTCAGGCCCAGTCCCTGCCCCCATGTCCCCCGCTGGCGTCCCCAATGGCTCAGTCCTCCAGTTCCCAGTGCCCACGCCAGCCCCGCCCCGAGGTTCTCACCGGCCTCTTTTCCCACCCTGGCCGGGACGGGTGCGTCCTCTGAACAATGGGACAGAAACAAATTGCTTTGACCTTGCGGAGAAAAATGAGCTTGTTAAACGAGGGCAGCCCAGCCCGTGGGTCACCTAGCTGGGGCACTGGCTTAGACCACACTGTTCACGTAGAGGCCCCACCGCGAGCGTCCCCGCCAGCCTGGCCCCGCCCCCACCAGCCTGGCCCCGCCCCCACCCGCCTGGCCCCGCCCCCACCCGCCTGGCCCCGCCCCCACCCGCCTGGCCCCGCCCGTGTGCCCGCCAGGCTCTGCGGAGCAGCGCCCTCCCCTGGCCTCTGTGGCCGCAGTTGCCCACGCCCCCCTGCGCCCCGCCGTTCGCGTGTTCCCCACGTGTGCACGGGGCTGCTGCTCTGCACTGGCCCTTTGTCAGGTGTGGAACAAGCAGACAGAGCGTTCTGTGCCTCAGTTTCCTCATCTGTAATATAAGGCGGTGGGGGAGTGTTGGGGCTGTAAGAGTAATTCCTGTTGGGTTTTCCTCTTGTTCCCTGAGGGGTTTGGGAGGGCAAGCGGGATCTGGGGCAGACGCTCGGGTGTTTCTGGCTTAGTGTCACCTCTCCAGGGCCCCCCGGAAATGTCCTCTGAAGGGGCTGCAGGGGCCCAGGAGGCCCCAAGGCCTGGGGCGGGGGGTGCAAGTGCACCAGGCTACCCTGCCCTGAGCCAACTTTGTTTCCAGGGTCCTGGCTCCTCCCGCTCATCCCCCTCTCTTCTTGGGTACCCATCTCCACAAGTCCCCCCAAGGCCCTGCCTGGGCCTGGCCTGGCCATGCTCCTAGGAGCGAGTGGTCCCAGGCCACAAGGCACCGTGGTTGCCCCCGCAGCAGGAAAGGCACATTTGGGGCAGTGCCCGCAAGCAGCCCCTGAGCTGACAGGGTGTCCCTTGCTCAGACCCTGTGGACTGGAGCCCTGGCAACGTGCAGAAGTGGCTCCTGTGGACAGAGCACCAGTACCGGCTGCCGCCCGTGGGCAAGGCCTTCCAGGAGCTGGGGGGCAAGGAGCTGTGCGCCATGTCGGAGGAGCAGTTCCGCCAGCGCTCGCCCCTGGGCGGGGACGTGCTGCACGCCCACCTGGACATCTGGAAATCAGGTAGGACACGGCATGGCGGGGCGGCCCCTCAGGCTCCAAGCCAGGCATACTGAGGGGGACGGCTAGGCCAGGGTGCCAGCTGGGGAGTGGCCCTCCACTGGGGAGACAGCCCCTTGCCCCGGCCCGGACACTGCTCTGAGTCTCGGCCCCACTGCGGCCGCCCCCTGGATCCTGGTGAGCCCCCAACCCCGCCCGCTCCCGGCCGGTCAAGGCCGCAGAACGCTAGGACAGAGCACGCGGGCAGTTAAAGAGTAGAAGTCAGACAGCACCAGGCGTCAGAGCTGAGGGCAACCAAAGATACGGGGAAGTCCTTTGTTTCCCTTTTAAAATTTCACTTGTTTTGCTTTGTTTTTCCTTAAAGAAGTAATGAGGCATAAATGTGCATGTTAAAAAAAAAGACCATAGTGAGGCTGGGCTCAGGCCTGTGATCCCAGCGCTCTGGGAGGCTGGCGAGAGGATCACTTGAGCGCAGGAGTGCAAGACCAGCCTGAGCAAGAGCGAGACCCTGTCTCTACAAAAAATAGAAAAATTAGCCGGGCACGGTGGCGCTCCTGTAGTCCCAGCTCCTCTGGAGGCTGAGGCAGGGGGATCACTTGAGCCCGGGAGTGTGAGCTATGATGACGCCATGGCACTCTAGCCAGGACGACAGATTGAGACTCTGCCTTAAAACAAAACAAAAACCAAACCAGAGTGAAAAATAGTATACTATGAACAGTTTCTCCACCCGCTCCCGACCCCAGCTTCCAATCCTCCCTGGAGGCAATAGCTGTGACCAGTTTCTTGGGTACCTCCCCAGGGAAAGTCTGTGCATGTTCAAGCCAATATATGTGTGTGTGGTTTTTACTTCTTTTTTAAGAAAACATAAATAGTACCAGCATATCCCGCTGCTCCGCACTCAGCGGTGTATCTTGGCTCTCGCTCCCTCCCCATCGCCTGTATACAGCGCGCTACCGGGCGCCACCATGTGCCCTGCACACAGCTGGGCACTTTGGCGATGTGGTGCTTGCTCAGTGAGCTAGTCACGGCCCCTGCCCCTAGGAGCTGAAATGCACAGGGGACAGAACCCACTCCTATGACCCCGGCAGGGACCAGTGCCCTGCCCCAGCCCAGGCCCCTTGCCAGGGGGTGGTCGGTGCCAGGCCGAGGGAAGGCCAGTGGCGACATGGGCAGAAGCTGGCTGGTGTGGGGGTGGGAGAGGCAGAGAGGGCCTGGGGGGAGCCGGAGGGGAGGGAGCGCTTGGTGACGCTGGTGGCTGGAGGGCAGGGAGCCTGTTTATATGATGCCAGGCACTGAGCGAGGTGCAGTGCAGACTTCACCACCTTGAACTCCGAGAGACCTGTGAGGGCTGTCCTACCCCATTTTACAGGTGAGGAGAGGGAAGCACAAAGAGCCTTGATGTCGGGTGCCTCCCCGAACACAGGGGATGCGTGCAGAGCCTCCAAGGCCCCTTCCCGCTCTGACACCCTGACTTTTCTTCCAGGAAGCAGCTGCTTGTAAACAGCTTGCCTTCCCAGCTTGGAGGAGGCAGGGGCCACAGGGGAACCCTTAGCCGCAGAGGGGCCCCTGCGGCCCCATGGTCCCCAAATGCCCTCCCTCCTGCACCCTTGGGCCTCTCCTGGGTCCCCAACCTCCTCTCTTGCCCCGCAGCGGCCTGGATGAAAGAGCGCACCTCGCCTGGGGCGATTCACTACTGTGGTGAGCGGGGAAGGGGCCGCCTGGGGGGCGGGAGCTGCCATGAAGCAAGCAGTGGGGTGCCCCGCGCTCCCCACTCACCGCCCCTCCCTGGCCGCCAGCCTCGACCAGCGAGGAGAGCTGGACCGACAGCGAGGTGGACTCGTCCTGCTCCGGGCAGCCCATCCACCTGTGGCAGTTCCTCAAGGAGCTGCTGCTCAAGCCCCACAGCTACGGCCGCTTCATTCGGTGGCTCAACAAGGAGAAGGGTGAGCAGGCTCCGCGCGGGCGCCGGGAGGGTGCGGGCGGAGAGGTGAGGCTGCCCCCGGCCTTTGCCTGAAGGCCAAACACGCCCCTCTCACGGGACTGCCCGGTCTGTGTGCAGTTCGTGTCTACGCCTGTCTCCTGGCCAGACTCTGTCTTGCTGGGGACCCTCAGTGCCACACAGTGCCTGGAACATAGAAGGGGCTTAAAACTACTTGCTGAGAGTGGGACACAGTCCTTGTCCTCAAAACATCATAGCTTCACTGGAAAGACTAATGGTGTCCAACCAGAAATACAATGCGAGCTGCACATGTAATGTTGAAGTTTCGAGTAGCCACAGTAAGGCCAGCGCGGTGGCTCACGCCTGTAATCCTAGCACTCTGGGAGGCCAAGGCGGGTGGATTGCTCGAGGTCAGGAGTTCAAAACCAGCCTGAGTGAGACCCCATCTCTACTATAAATAGAAAGAAACTAATTGGCCAACTAATATATAGAGAAAAAATTAGCCGGGCATGGTGGCGCAAGCCTGTAGTCCCAGCCACTCGGGAGGCTGAGGCAGGAGGATCGCTTGAGCCCAGGTGTTTGAGGTTGCTGTGAGCTAGGCTGATGCCACGGCACTCACTCTAGCCTGGGCAACAAAGCGAGACTCTGTCTCAAAAAAAAAAAAAAAAAAAAGTTTTACTGTGGCTACTAGAAACTTTTTTTTTTTTTTGGAGACAGAGTCTTGCTTTGTTGCCCAGGCTAGAGTGAGTGCCGTGGCATCAGCCTAGCTCACAGCAACCTCAAACTTCTGGGCTCAAGCCATCCTGCTGCCTCAGCCTCCCGAGTAGCTGGGACTACAGGCATGCGCCACCATGCCCAGCTAATTTTTTCTATATATATATTAGTTGGCCAATTAATTTCTTTCCATTTATAGTAGAGACGGGGTCTCGCTCTTGCTCAGGCTGGTTTTGAACTCCTGACCTAGAGCAATCTGCCCGCCTCGGCCTCCCAGAGAGCTAGGATTACAGGCGTGAGCCACCGCGTCCGGCCCATAGTAAAACATTTTTAAGAACAGGTGAATTAGACCAGACGTGGTGGCTCACGCCTGTAATCCTAGCACTCTGGGAGGCTGAGGCAGGTGGATTGCTCGAGGTCAGGAGTTCATAAAGCAGCCTGAGCAAGATCCCATCTCAACTAAAAAAAATAGAAAGAAATTAATTGGCCAACTAAAAATATATACAAAAAATTAGCCGGGCATGGTGGCGCATGCCTGTAGTCCCAGCTACTCAGGAGGCTGAGGCAGAAGGATCGCTTGAGCCCAGGAGTTTGAGGTTGCTGTGAGCTAGGCTGATGCCATGGCACTCACTTTAGCCTAGGCAACAAAGCGAGACTCTGTCTCAAAAAAACCCCAAAAACAGGTGAATTAAATTTTAATTATACATTTGGCTAATCCAATATTATAAATTATGATTTAACATATAATATTAAAAATTATTAATTTTGATAATTATAATTAATTATTAATTATTTTACTAAGTCTTAGAAATCTAGTGTGTAATTTATACTTCTAACACATCTCAATTTAGGCTAAGCCACATTTCTTCAAGTGTTCAAGAGTCACATGTGGGTGGTGGCTACTGTATTGGACAGTGCAGGATGTGTGTGTGTGTGTGTGTGTGTGTGTGTGTGTTGGAAAAGGCTAAGAGCCAAGAAACCTGGGTCCTTCCTGTCATAGTAGCTGTGGGTACTGGACCTCACTCTTCTTATCTGTAAAATGGGCTAGATTCATTCACCCAGCAAAGCTTCATTGAACACCAACTCTGATTCCACACTCACTCAGCCGACTTTACGAGAATTGTAGTGTCCTGAAGGTCTGGGGGGGCTGCAGCGTGTAGGAGAAGTAGCCGTGAAGTGAGCTGGGTGTGGAGCATTTCAGGGCTCTGATGGGGCTGTGGGGCAGGAAGGAGGGGATTAGCCTGGTCCAGAAGGACCCCATGGGGGAGGGTGGGGGCCGTGGAGGAGATGTTTCCTGCACAAGGTGCGGTGGCCTGCGTGTGCATTTGGGACCAAGAGTGAGCCAGTCTTTGGGGACAGTCTCCAAATGGAGACTGATGGAGTGCTAGGACAGGGAGGGCTTGTGGTCTGGAAGCTTCCTGGGAGGGGCACCGGCCTGGGCCTGGGCAGGAGGGTTTAGAATGAGAATGAGGGGTGTTACCAATGTAATCCGTGTCCCAAGGGCACTTCCTCAGGTTCCTCTCTAAGGTTTTCTGTAACAACTCAACAACCCACGGTCACAGACAGAGAAAGGAGCCTCAGGCAGGCTCCAAAGGGAGCGAGTGGCAGAGCCAGGACTCAAGCCCAGTTGGCCCAGCTCCAAATCCAGTCTGCTTGCACCACCTCATATTTATTAATCATGCCAGAAAGGGCTGCGTGGGCTGCAATGTCTGAGAATGGCAAAGAGGTCGTTTCAGGCTTGGAGCCGCAAGGACACAGGTGGTGGGTTGAGCTGATCTTGCCAAGTGAGCCGCGGGCACCGCCGGGTCTGCGCGGGGCTTTGGACTAGGACATGCAAACCCCAAAGTAGGAGCCGGGGGTGGCAAGGGCCAGGCCCGCAGGGCCCCAAAGAACCGACTAGGTACACAGGCTCCCCCTGCAGCAGGACGTTCGTGACTCCAGAGTATTCTCTACCATTTATCGGGGCATGTGGCACATGCTTTGCACACGTGTCTTTAGCCCTCACCACGACCAGGGGAGCAGGGCCACCGCCCGGCCCTGCCTGGGCAGAGGGCGGTCTCGGCACTCGCTGCCTTGGATCCCAGGAGACTAGCCTGGTCGTCTGGGTCTGTCTCCTTCCTGCCGCCCCACTTGCGCCACTGGCTCTCTCCGGGCCCTCCTGCTCCCCCAGGCATCTTCAAAATTGAGGACTCCGCCCAGGTGGCCCGGCTGTGGGGCATCCGCAAGAACCGTCCTGCCATGAACTACGACAAGCTGAGCCGCTCCATCCGCCAGTATTACAAGAAGGGCATCATCCGGAAGCCGGACATCTCCCAGCGCCTGGTCTACCAGTTCGTGCACCCCATCTGAGGCTGGGCCCCTCCCGCCAGCCTGCCCCTGCCTTGGCCGGAGCCCGAGCTGTGGCCAAGAGGGTAGTCAGCTGGCATTCCGGAGTCCAGGGTCAGGGAGGGGGCGGCCACCGCCCTCAGGGGTATAAGTGGGCTCTCTGGGGCCCGGGAACCCCAGAGTGGGGTGCTTCCTCCTCAGGCCTGAATGCTCACATGCCCAGTCTTCTGGAGGGTGGAGGGGGCAGGGGGCTCCAGGTGTTCACCACTCTCTAGGGAAGCACAACCCTCTGACAGCCTGTGGCCAGGAACTGCCAGAGCAGAGCCTACAGAATGGCAGTGACTTGGCCAAGGCCACTCGCAGTCCACGGCTCTCTCTGCTACACGCCCCACCTCCCACTGTGCACCATGCCTGGCATGGTGCTAGGAGATGTCTGCACCCCTGAATTGGGGACCCAGGGGTGCCCCCAGGAATGGATAATAAAGATTTAGAGAACTGACTCATCCTCAATGTTTGTGCAGTGAATGGCACAGCCCGCAGGCCATCAATGGTCAAGAGAGGTTGTGGTCACAGGAGCCTGGGGTAGTCAAGGGAGGCTTCCTGGAGGAGGTGGCATTGAGCTGAGCCTAAAAGGAAAGCGATAATTGATGTGTGGAAGCATGTGGGAGAGAGGCCGTGAGTCGTCAAAGCCCAGGAGGGGCCACCCCATCTTCCCCACCCTGGTTTGGGCTGAGAGGAGGGAGGCAGGGCTGGGACTGAGGAGGGCCGCACGTGGGGCTGGAGGGGAAGGTGTCCTCCGCACGCTCCTGCTCTGCCGTGGAGCAGGCTCTGCGCCTGCCTCGGAGTGCGGGCGGCAGAGCGCTTGTCTCTGCTCAGCCGGCCACAGGAGCTGGGCTGCACCGAGGGGCGTGGGAGGGGCAGGCACTTCCATTGTTTTTAGTCACTGACCTTCCCACAAAAGTATGAGGTAGGGGTTACTGCCCCATTTTGCAGATGATGAAACTGAGGTTCAGGGTGGTTAAGTGACTTGCTCACGGTCACACAGGTGATTAACAGCAAAACCAGGAACTGAGCCCACACCTGTCTCTCCCCAGGGACAGGGCCCTCTGCCCGCCATGGCTGCCGCTTCCTGATCGGTCAGCACCCTTCGCGCTCTGTAGCCCTCACCCTCTGAGGCCTGGCTTCCAGCCAGCGCCACCCACACCGCTAAGGGTTAAATGCCGTCTGCACTGCTGCCTCTGCCCCCAGCAATTTTATTGTCTTCAGGAGAAAGTTTGCTCCTGGCAGTGAGCAAACAGCACCTTGGCATCTGTCCGCTGGGGCTGGACCGAGGAGAGGGCCCTGCCACAGGCCGGTGCCTCGCTGGGCCCTGCTGTCTCCCACCCCGGGAGGGGGCAGCCTGGGACCCTGGCCAGAACAGGCTCTGCTTTGCTGAACTGGTTTTGTCTCCAGCCAGCTGGGATGCTTGTGTGTCCCCAGCCGGGCCGGCTGGGAAGGCCCAGATCTCAGGCAGGGGCGGGGGCGGAGGCTGGGCAGGGCCGGACGCTAGGAGTGTGAAGCCGGGCAGCTCCCGGCTGCAAATCCTTGGCAGCCACCCACCCAGTGACATCTTGTGAGCTGGCAGCAGCAATCTGCGGACGCCTTTCCCACTTCCACACACTTCCCTATCAGAACCCCACCTGGCCCAGGTACTCCCTGACTCCTCTCCATGGGAACCCACCCCCAGGGCGCCCCATGACTAAATGCAACCACCTGAGCACGCACGGCCACACGGCCTTCCGTTCTGTTTGCGCGCTCCTCCATCCGGCGGGAACCAGGGCTTCACACAGCTGGGGCAGTAGGGGAGATGGGGTGGCACATAGCTTCAGTCTCCAGCTTGACCCTTCTCCCCGCCCTGAGCACACCTTGGGGCTGGAGGAAATTCGCCCTGAGTAACAGGTTTGTGCCAGGGCCAGAGGGGCCTCAGAGAGACCTCTTACCAGCCCCGGGGGAAACTGAGGCCCCTAAGCTGAGAGTGGAGGGGGGACACCGTGAACGGACCTTAGTGCTGAGACTGAACCCGCCCTGCCCAGAGATGTGTGGGCAGGCCTGGCAGAGCGGCCGAGGCCCAGAGCCCGTCCTGCCCACGCCCCTGAGAACTTCTCCCTCCCGGGGGCCCCACACAGAGACGTCGTCAGACGCAGGGTACAGGAAAGCTGCCGTCACAGCATGGAGCCGGCACTGTGGACAACCAGGAACCACAGCCTCAGCAGTCACCTGTGGCCTCAGCAGTCAGTTTTAAAAATCAAACCTATTTGGGGGCTACATTCACCCTTGAACCATGAGCTTGGGACCCCGAATGCCCCAGTTCTCCTGGTCAGGGCGTGTCACTGTGCAAGCAGAACCTGAGGCCAGAGCCCCAGGAGCCTCCAGTGTGACCCTCCCCAGAACAACGGGACCAGATGCCGCCAGGTGAAGGGATCGGCCGGCAGGTGCCCCGCCTGTGAGTGACCGGCCAGGACAGCACCCGGTTTTGCTGGGGCACCAACCACCTCCCCACAGACACCCCAACCGCGCATGGTTCTCAGAAGGCTTGGAGACCCCCAGGACTAAGACACACAAGACTCCAGATGACAACACCCAGCCAGGTTGACACAGTTCTGGGTTTTATCCATAGTCATACAATCACAACTTATATATATATATTTGTATTTATATACCCTTAAATTACACAATCATGTACAAAACAGGTGCATTGCTGAGACCACAGCACTTTTCGGAGTTTCACAAGTGTCAGAACTAATGGAGTCAGGAAGCCTAGGGTGGCGGGTGGCAGGGTGGCTCTGGCTCCTCGCAGAACCAGGCCACAGAATGGTGGTTAACTGGGGACAAACACGTTATCGCTGAGCCCCACTGGGCGGGCCCGTGCAGCATCGAGGGTGCGGGCGGGGGCTACAGGAGACGGCTGTGGGCACGGCGAGGGGCGCAGCCCCCACTAGGTGTTGAGTGCCCTGATACCAGCACTGACGGGTGGGGCTGGGCTCCTGGGGCTTGGGGACTTCCAGGTAGGAGACCCTCCTGCTCTGGGGTCCTGAGGAGCCTGGGGACCGAAAGAGAGTGGTCCTAAATGGCCATGGAAGTGACTGCTCAGAAGGGATGGGGGTCTAAGTCCCTGCCCTGGCATGGGCAGCTAGAGTGCTAAGACGGACAGGCCTGGGGGCCAGCCAGGGCTGCAGCCCCTCCCTGGAGCTCAAAAGCCTCTGGCACAGAGAAGGGGAGCCCAGGCCCCAAGGTGCAGATGTGCCGGTGAGGGGCAGCGGTCCCAACCCCAACTCTGCCTGGGAAAGGTAGGAGAGGCTTTCATTCCAGAGCTGGGAGGACAGCAAGCTTCCAAAATCTTGCTTCCAGCTCTGCAGAGCCCAGCCAGGACACTGGATCTCCGGCTGCAGCCAAGGCCCAGAGACCAGGCAGTGATAAGGACAGGGGTGCTGGTGGCAGGCGGTGAGGATTGCCTGTCCCTGGGCTGCCATCACCCCCAGCCCCGAAGGAGGCCTGTCCCAGTTTGGGCCCGTGCCAGGGTCTGTCAGGATCCTCTGTGCCCACATGCAGGCCGGAGCCTTGAGGCTGGGGTCTTCTACTCCTCAACAGCGGGCTGCTGGGAGCAGCAGCAGCAGGGAGCGAAGGGCTGAGGGCTGTCGGGGGGCTGGGCTAGCACGCTCTCTGCTAGCACGGGGGTACAGTAGGGAGGAGTGTCTGTAGTCCAGAGGCCCAGCAGTGGCATCTTCTGTAACAAGTCTCACTGGGACCGTAGGGCTTCTCAGCTCCTCGCCCCGGAGGTCCCCAAGAGATATCTCTCCCAGCTACGCCCCCACCTCTTGTGATCTTGTCCAGTGCTGGTCTGCTTCCCAAGCCCCCCGAATCCTGTAGGGGGGCTGGTACCTAGCACTCCACACTACTGCTGTCACCAACCAGATGGGCCCTTCGCCCCGACCCACCCCCAAAAGTCCTTTAATTATGACCCAGGCTTGGAGAGATTGAGGGGCTGCCAGCAGGGGAATGTTGTTCTGGGGGCTGGGGGACAAGGGAGAAAGACATGGTGACTATCCTGCTCCAGAGGGCCCGGGCTCCCGCTTCCTGCCAAACTCAGCTGCAGGCTTTCCTCTGACGGGCCCCGCACCGTCTCCCAGGCAGGCCAGAGAAGGGCCTGGTGGTCGGGCTGAGTCTTGCAGGCACAAGGCCTGGTCTCATGGAGGCTCGTGCTGAGCCCAGTGACCCTATGGTTCTGGATGGACAGGGAGGGAAGGCAGGTGGGGGGCGAGATGCCCTCCTCCCCAAGAAACGGGAGGAGGCTGCTACTGTTGCTGGCTATGCTGTGAGTTTTGGGTCCCCACCCCTGCCAGAGGACTTGTGAGGGGGCAGGGTCTCTGCAAGTTACTAAGGGGTATGGCTCTGAGGAAGAGCCCGTGCCCAAAGTACTGACCGCTGGAAAGGAGGGCCCACACAGGGCCTTGGTCCCTCACATGGGCGTGGAGCTGGGAGGGCGGCACAGACACCTCCTGTATCCCAGGGACACCATCACTTCCTCCAGCTCACCCCTCTGCATGTGCGGGGAGTCTAGGGACGCCTGGGAGCGTCTATGGTGGAGGAGGGTGACCAGGATGGGGCTAGGACTAGAGGGGCACTCCCTAGGGCAGAGTGGAAGACTAAAGATTGGAGGGCCTCCCTTCTCGGGGTCTGGAGGGGAGGCCTTGAGAGTAGGGTGGTGGTGGAAGGGGAATAGGGTGCGGGGAAGAAGAGGTTAGGAAACCAGGCCCAGGGAGCAGGAGCAGGCGCCATGGCCTGGAGGGAGTGGGACGGAGGTAAGGCAGGGTAGAGGGTCCAGGAGACATCCCTCAAGGCTCAGGGGACTCTTTGGTGGAACCTGAAGAGCAAATGTTGTGATGTTGGGCTATGTCCTAAGACCCTCACCTGCCCTGGGGCCATCATCCCAAGCCCTACCACCCTGGCCTCCGGGTGGCCCTGCAAATGCTCTGTCTCTGTATTTTTTGTTTTGTTCTGTTTTGACTTTTAAAAAAATAAAAGCTTGATCGGAAAATATGTCTGGAACTCTATGGCGAGGGAAAGGAGACGAGAGTGGGAAGGGGGAGGCGGTGGGCAAGGAGTGAGGGGTGTGGGGAGCGTGGCAGCTAGATGGCCTCCACGTAGTTGGCGGGGTAGAGGCCCAGCTGCCCGCTGTCCAGCCGCCCGCGGCACCAGCCCTGCTCATCCTCCTCGCCCAGCTTGGTGAGCTCGTCTCCTGGAAGGGGACACAGGGAGGGGGTCAGAGAGGGCCGCCCCTCCTCAGCACACTCCCGCTAGGCCAGCCCTCCAACGCCCCTCCCCCTTAGCGCCGTTACCACCTGGTCTGAGATATTGGCCAGGGCCCCCCCTCGGAGACCAGCCCCAGTCCCACCCCAACACCCACCTGCGCCCCTGGCACCGGGTCCCGGCCTACCGACTCACCTCACGGCCGGCCCCGCCCCCAGGCCCAGGCCCCGCCCACTCCAGGCCCCGCCCACTCCACGGCCCGCAAAGCCCGGCGAGCCCCGTCCTCGCCCCGCCCCACACCCAATCCGGGCCGAGCCCCTCCCCGGCGCCCCCGCGTGGCCGCGCCGCCGCCCACCGGCCTTGAAGCTGAGCTCGTCCTGCTCCTGGCCGTCGTAGTCGTAGAGCGCCCGCACGCGCACTCCTTTGGCGTCGTCCTCGAAGGGGTTGGCACCCCCGTTGGCCTCACCGCCCCCGAAGGGGTTCCCGCTCTCGTCGTCGGACCACTCCGTGGCGTAGGGCTGGCCCCTGTCGTAGCTGCTCACGCTGAGCCGCAGAGGGAGGACCCAGCTTGAGCTCCCTCCTGCCTTCCCCCTTGCCCCCAGGGCTAACCCCTGCCAACCTGGGCTCCGACCCCAGATTCTGCCAGGGCTGGAGCAGGGGCTGGCCGCACAGGAGGGGTCTTGAGACAGTGACCCTCAGAGACAGCTCCTTAAACAGGTGTGAGGCGGGGCCATTCACATTAGTACTCAGCACTTGAAGGAGAGGGCACAGAAGGGGACCCCAGAGAACATCTGAGCCTTGAGCTGAGAGGGGAGAGTATCACCTAATGGTTAAGAGCAAGGATCCTGGAGTCAGACCTCCTGGGCATCATTCCTGCGGGGAGGTTTACTGACTGTGTGACCTTGGGCAAGTCACTTAACCTCTCTGGGTTTCAGTTTCTCCATCTGTAAAATGGGAATATTTGCACACTACACACTAGCCTAGAGTAAGGGAAAGCTTAAATACATGGAAAATGCTTAAACCGGAGCCATACACAGTAGGTACTGTAGAAGGATCAGCTACCACTGTCTTTTAGAGGAGACATGGTTGCTGTGATCTGGACCATTTCTTGTCTCTGGAGGCAAAATTCAGCTGCCCCAGTGTGTGGACTCCTTTTGGCCCTAGAAAGCTCCATGGAGACACTCACCTGCCACGGTCCCCAGCCTGGGATGTGGACTCCACCACCCCAGTGGCATTGGTCAGCGTCACTCCCTCTGCCTTCTTGGGCTGCTTCTCCTTCTTGGCGGTGGTATGAGGGAGGTCTGGGTTCCACTCCTGGTGGGGGCAGGGGAGCAGTCAGGCTTGGAGGCTATACCCTGAGGACCCTTCCAGCCTTTCAGGCTCCCCTTCTCACCCCACGAATCCTCACCTCAAACTGGGGCCAGTTCATGGGCATGCCAGGGCCACTGGTGCTGCGGAACCATCTGAGGTCCTCCTGGGCGTCAGCCCCCCGGATGGCCTGCTCCAGCTCACGGTACACGTGCATGTAGCTGTGCACAGGGAGATGGGGGAGGCAGAAGACAGATTCACCACGACACCTCTTCATGCTCAGTGAGGGCCCAGAGCCCTGCCAAGGGACCAGAATGCTGGCCATGCCCTCCAGGTGGGCTTTGCAGGGGGCAGCTGCAGGCATGCCCAGTGAGCTCCCTTCTCCTTCCCCACTTTAGCCACTCACCTGTCCATCCAAGCACGTTTCTCGAGTCCCTAGTGTGCGTCAGCTTGTGTCAGGTGGCCCCTGTTTTGGAGCCTCTTCCCCCTTGTCCTCTGCAGCTCTGCCCTCCCCTTCCTGGCACTGTGAGGTAAGGCCTGGGAGGCCCTGCCCCCGTTACACCTTCCTCTGGCTGTGCCTGTGCCCTCCATGCCCAGGTACCTGCTATTCTCAGCTAGGTTGAGGTGACGTTTGATGTCCAGCAGCACCTCCTTGAGGAAGACCAGCCGCTTTTCCTCAAACTGCTGGCACTGTTCAAACACCTGCTCCATGCCCTCCATGTACTGGGGCGTGGTCTTGCCCACATCTTCCAGCACCTTCTCATATTTCTCCTGTGTCTGTGGGCACCAGGGTGGAGGGTGGGTGGGACTCAGCCAGGCCTGCAGCTCCCAGGTGCCACCCACTCCAGGGGCTCTCAGGCCCTCCCCTGCCCCCGCCGGCCCGGGCCCGGCCGCACCTTCTGCACATCCTGCTTGCACTTGTCCACTTTGTCCTGCAGCTTCTTTTGCTGCTCGGCTGTGACTGACTGCTCCGACTTGCTGTTCATCTCCCGTGTCATGGCCAGCTTCTCCTCTTTGCAGGCCAGATGGTAGGCCTTCTTGGCTGCCTCCAGCTGTGGGGAGGGCAACAGGGGGCAGGGCTCCCACTGGTGAGCAGGAACAAACCTGGTCACGTCCACTCCTCCCCCGCCCACTCCCCGGGAGCTGTGAGTGCCGTCCTTAAGAGGCAGGAGGGGTGCAGGGCCTGGCTCCAGGTATTTGGGAGCAGGGCTCTCCATCTGTGCGGTGTCCCTGTGTGGCACTGCCTGCTCCCCTGCAGATACGCTCCCGTCAGGCCGTGCAGTGCCGCCCTGTCCTGTCTGCGGATCCAGAGGGCAATGTGCCTCCTGCCCCTGCCAGTATCTTTCCCGGAGACAGTGCCTCTTTTTGCCCGTGGGTCTCTTTACTCATTGGGCACCGTCTGCCCATGTATGGCTATTTCTTCCTGGAAAGAAAGTGGCTCCCCCTCCTCCCGCGATCTGTAGACACCCTCCCTGCGATCGGTCCCCGCTGATCGGACTGGCCCTCTGAGCTGGCCGCCCCTACCTCCTTCATCTTCTTGGCCCAGGGCTTCTGGGCCTTGCGGAAGCCATCTTCTGCCTCCTTGGTCTCCTTGAAGCCGCCCATGATCTGCTTGTGATAGGCGTCCTTCTGCCAGTTCTTGACCTTCTCCAGGTCCTCGTTCAGCAGGCTGTTCTTCACCTCCTGGTGCAGCTCGCTCACCTTGTCCGCCTCGGTCATCATGGCACCCCAGGCGCGCTCCAGGCTGCCGTACTGTGGGCCTGAGAGAACGGCAGTGGTCTCGGGGAGCCTCAGCAACCCCCGCCCAGAGGCTCCCCTCCCCGAGACTTTCCTTTTCCTTGCCCTTCCCAGGCAACGGAAACGGAAACAGAAACGCACTCCTCTGCTCCCCCGATGCGCATTTCTATCCTTTTGCTAGCAGCCTTCTCTGGCCACCGCACCCTCACACACTGGGCTGGGCTCTGTCTGCAGCTCCTATCCCCGCACCTCCTCCCACCTCCCCATCAGCGTGTGAGACCCCCGGGAACAGCCTGGACCCCGAGAGCTCTCACCAGCCCAGCGCAGAGCCAGGCACACAGTAGGCGCCCCGGAATGTTAGCTGAATGCAAAACTGAAGAACCAGCGGGCGACAGGTGCCAGGAGGCGGCTGTGGACCAGCCATGCCACATTCACCTACTGTCTGTGTGCTGGCACCAACTTCATGCCAGGCAGTGTGCTGGGGCTGCAGGCCCGGCCCTGCCCTCCTGGGGTTCAGAGTTTAGCGTAAGAAAACACTGGCAGATGTATGTAAATCCCACCTTGAAGCTGTTCTAGATGAAAGGAATCTAGAGGACAGCGAGACGCCTTGTGTGGCTCTGGACTGGATCTGGGACTGGCACAATTTGCTATAGTAAAATTTGCATACGGGCTGTATTAAATGTCCCAATTTTGATAGCTGAACTATAGTTACATAAGCAAATGTTCTCATTCGTAGGCAATACATGAAGAATTAGAGATGAAGAAGGCTGATGGCTCCAATTTCCTCTCAACTGGTTCAGAAAAAAGCATGCGGACCAGTGGGGAGGAGTGAGAAAACAAACGGCACTGGCGACTGGGGGAAGGGCTTGTGGAAGCTGCCTCTACTACTGGTGCAACCTCCTCAAAGCTGAAATTATTCCAAAAGAAGAAAAATTGTTTGTTTTGCTTTTTTTTTTTTTTTTTTTTTTTGAGACAGAGTCTGGCTTTGTTGCCCAGGCTAGAGTGAGTGCCGTGGCGTTAGCCTAGCTCACAGCAACCTCAAACTCCTGGGCTCAAGTGATCCTTCTGCCTCAGCCTCCAGGGTAGCTGGGACTACAGGCATGCGCCACCATGCCCGGCTAATTTTTTTTTATATATATATCAGTTGGCCAATTAATTTCTTTCTATTTATAGTAGAGACGGGGTCTCGCTCTTGCTCAGGCTGGTTTTGAACTCCTGACCTTGAGCAATCCGCCCGCCTCGGCCTCCCAAGAGCTAGGATTACAGGCGTGAGCCACAGCGCCCGGCCTTTTTTTTTTTTTTTTGAGACAGAGTCTCGCTTTGTTGCCTAGGCTAGAGTGAGTGCCGTGGCGTCAGCCTCGCTCATAGCAACCTCAAACTCGGGCTCAAGCGATCCTTCTGTCTCAGCCTCCCAAGTAGCTGGGACTACAGGCATGAGCCACCATGCCCGGCTAATTTTTTTTATATATATTAGTTGGCCTATTAGTTTCTTTCTATTTATAGTAGAGACGGGTCTCGCTCTTGCTCAGGCTGGTTTCGAACTCCCGACCTCGAGCAATCCACCCGCCTCAGCCTCCCAGAGAGCTAGGATTGCAGGCGTGAGCCACCGCGCCCGGCCTGCTTTTTGTTTTTTTAATCTAACCTGAAGTTGTACAAAATAGAGCTGAACAAGGAGGTCTGGCTTGGTCTGGAAAAGGCTTTGGGGCTACTAGATGCAGGGCGCATGCACGTTCCTGGGGCTTCCAGGACCCGACTGTGGGGGGCCCTGCTTAGGACCTGGGGGTGTGCACAGGGTGGGCTGGGGGCGCACCTTTCTCGATGAGCTGGCGCCAGCGCTTGGCCCAGTCGGTGAGCTGCTGAGCATAGGCCTTCTCGATCTTGGCACGCTCCTGCACGCAGCTCATCAGATCGTTGCACAAACGGTGGCCGTCATCGATGCGCTTCACCGTCCGCTTGTAGTTCCCCACCTGGCGGCCAAGAGCCAGCACGACCCCCGTGGGCTCCCGGCCTCCCCGCCCCTGCGCCCCGTTGCCGCCTCCGCCCTCCAGCTCTGAGGCCCCAGCACCCCGCATCAGACCCATGTGCATGCGCCTCATCCCACTTTAAACATCACTACCTCACTGCCACAAACGCAGAAGGATGTTTATAAGTTGGACTTGGGCTAGAATGAATTATTCATTTTGTTCTTGTGAGCTAAATCCATTATATTTATATAGTCATGTAAGCGTTGAGTTGAGCTGCAGCTTTTTGACATAATATTATGTTTTGTAGACATCTCATTAAACACTTATTAATTTAGGTTTGGCAGTTTTCGCTTTGGGTTTCGGGAGCCAATAGCAGTTTTTTCCCCTAAGTCTCAAATATTTCCAGAGGCTCCGGAATGCTGGCTTCTCGTCTTGCCTCCAGCCCACGTCACGGCGGGGCTCCGAGAGCTCATTCCGCCCTCTGTCCAGTGCTCCACCCCTGCCCACCTCACAGGGTGGGGGCGGGAGCAGCTCTGAAAGGCCACATAGACTGTAAAGTGCTGTACCTGTCTGTGTGACATGCTGGCATCTGAGTCAGGGCCCCCCAGAGCACGGCTACAGCTGCCTGTTGGACGCTGAGGACCTGGGAGGGGCCCAGGGGCTCGGGGGCTCGGCCCGAAGTCGTGGGGACTGGGGGCGTGGTGGGAGCCTGGGCCGGGGAGCATCAGGCCTCACCTCCCAGAAGCTGTCGGTGGTCTCCTCTGGAGCCAGCGAGGCCTCGTCGTAGGAGCCGGACATGGCGCAGCGTGTGGGGACGGACAGGTGGCGCGGCAGTTAGCAGGCTCAGCTGCTCATGCGCTGGGAGGGCAGGAGAGAGATCCCTGGAGACAAGCGGAGTGCCCCACATCCCATCCCAGGCCCGGGTTCCCAACCTGATGTGGCGATGAGGGCTCCACGGGACCAGGCTTCCTGCCCAGAGCCTAGCTCACCAGGCCTAGGGTTACCCCAAGATTCACCCTGTAGCACCCTTGTGCCCACATCCCCATCTCCCCCCTCCACCTGCTCCCCCCGCCCCCAGCTCCCCGGCACCTCTCAGGAGCCGGCCCCAACCTCCAGAGCTGGCGGCACTGTCACTGTCTACGCAGTCCTGGACTCATGGAGTTAGAAGTTAGGGCCACAAAGCTGTGTAGGTGCCGTACAGAAATCTGGGCTCGACTTATTAGACACACAGCTCCTAGAAGCCAGACTTCTGGGCTCGTCTTTGTGCATGTGCTGCACGTCCTCCCTGGGGCCTGGCAACCTATAGAGCCCACTGGGGCTTGAGTTTGAGGGACCCCGTTGGCTTCCCGAGTCTGGCCCCTTGGATGGGCTGCTGGGGCCTGCGTGCTCCCCGTCCCCACCTGCTTTCCCCTCAGCACTACCCACCTTGACCCCGCAGGGTCCGTGCGCCAGGCCCCAAACCCTCCCCAGGCTCCCCAATCCCTGGCCCCAAAACAATGCAGAGTCCCCGGTCTTGGCCCCTAGAACTTCCAGCCCCCAACTGGAGCCGGGACCCAAGTTCCCCAGGAAGTGGCAGCAGGCCCCTCCCCTCCAGCCCAGGCCCAGCACCTCCTCAGTTTTGGAGCGGCGCTCAGGCCCCTGTAAATGCCTCTGGCTGTCCTGGCTCCGAGCCGCAAAAGCCCCCATTAGCTGCTTACAAGTCTCCCGAGAGCCTCAGATGCGTGGCCACAGGTCAGATCACGGCGATCTGTGTGAGTGGGGCGGCTGTGTCCGCCCTGGATCTGTCGGCAGGCATCACAGTTGTCCAATCTAGGCCGCGTGCTGCCCCAGGGCCGGGGTGAGGCACTCCCCCCTCCCCTCCCCCAGCCAGGCCTCGCCGCCACCACAGGCAGGAATGGCGCAGCAGTCAGGAGACGGGCTCAAGAGGGCCAGGGCCCGGCCCTGGTTTCCAAAGAGGCCGCGGAGTCCAGGCCAGGCCTGAGCCCACCACGAGCTGCCAGCCTCTGCCTGGCTCCTGGCCCTGGGGGCACCTCCCCGCCGCTGCGCCGCGCCTCTGGGACCGCGCACCTGGCTGGTGAGGACGCGCAGAGGGCTGGCCTCTGCGGGGTTCAGCCAACCTGACCCCTGCCCTCACCAGCGCTGCCTCTCAGGCTCAGAGCACATGGCGGTCCCTGGTCAAGGATGTCACCCTCCCTTCTGGCCTCCATCTCCCCATCTGTCCAGGCCTGGCGCTCTTTTCCCAGTAATAACCTAGCACTGCCTCCCGGCACCTCGCGGGCACCTGGACATAGTTCGTTCCCTCCCTTTTAGCAACACGTCGGACAGTCGTTCCCATCAACTCGCGCCCAGTGGGGGTGGGGGAGAGGGAAGGCGGCTACATTCCAAGGTACAGGAAAGGAGTCTTTGAATTCTCCTCTTCTCAATTTGGCACTTTTCACTTATAAAGCAGTAACTGCTTCATAAAGAACATTTAACTTTAGACACAGAGAAATAAAAAGTAGGGGTGTTTAATGACGCACCCTCAGCAGGGCCAGGCAAGTGTCCCTGGGATCACAGCCCCGTCTAGAACCCTTGAATTCGCAGAGGAACTCTGCTCTGTGGGACACCCATAACGTGCGCGTGTCAGGGGCCGGTGGGGGAGGCATCCGTCACAGGAGCGAGGACCCCCAGCCACGTGTCTCTCAGCTGCAGACGGTTCGCGCCCCGGTCCGCCCGCACGCAGCAATGGACACGAGCGAGGCGCACCCTGCACGCCGCAACAGCGCTTCTGGGAACGCGCCTTCGCCAGCTGGGCCAACAAGCGGTGCTGACGGCAGCTATGGCACATCCGTGCAAAAGGCTGGAAACGACCCAAACCCGCCCACGGGGACCAGTTCAGTGAACTGGGGTGCAGGTCTGCAACGGACGCTTGGTCCCAAATGGACACTTCCCCAGACCACGTGGCCAAGGCAGACTGAGCAAGGCGAAGAACGGCATGGCTGGGGAAGAACACAGGCGGGGATGTTTCTGGAAGACCACGAAAGAGCCGGTCATGGCCATTGCCTTGGGGAACTGGATGGCTAGGGGGCAGGGTGCGAGGGACATTTTTCATCTTGGGTCCTTTTGTGCCCTTTTCATTTTGCCTTGTGTGATTGAGTTGCATACTTTTTAAGCCCTCCCGCCTGTGTCAGGAGAGAGAGCTAAGAGCCAGCACGGAGGGGGAGCTCTGGGCAAGCAGGGAGGGACGGTGCAGCCGAGACCCGGAATGTCAGGGCAGAGCGCCCGAGGGCCACTCTCCATCTTGTCCAGACAATGAGGCCAGGCAGAGGGCAGGTGAGACTTGCTAGGGGACACCCCTGGTGTTGGCAGGCGGTGGGTCTCCCTGGCTCCTAGCAAAGGTAGCATGTGTAGCAAGCTCCATCTGGGGGTCCCTGTTCTGACACCAATCTGCTGTGTGACTGTGGGCAATTCACATGGCCTCTCTGGGCTTTCCTGTGAAATGCGGATGATACGCCCCGTCTTAAAGATTAGATGAGGGGTGAGTGTCCAGCCCACAGCAGACTCCAGGCACTCCCCACGCCAGCCGAGCGCCAGACCCACAGGGGTGGGCCCAGGAAGGTGGCAGGCAGGGTCATGGAGAGGAGGCCGGGAGGCCGCGAGCACCACATGGCCAGACACACTGTCCTGCCTTGCCCTTGCCTCCCCCAAACTGCCCTCACGGCCCCGCCCTGGGGGCAGGCAGGAGGCCCAACTCTGGACAAATGCCACGTCCTTCCTGAAGGGCGGTCAGTGCCTGTCATCGCTGAACAGGCTGCATCCCTCAGTCAGAAAGGGATGTGGCGGGCACTGGCACTCCCCGTGGGCAAGCTCCGGAGGCTCCTGGCCTTGCCCCAGCCTGCAAAGGGGCACAGGCCCGTCTGATTTCTCTCGCCGCAGGTTGTAAGGCTACCTTGGTCCTGAAAGCCCTTGACTGTTAATAATGACAGCTGGCATTTATTGAGCACGTACTGTTCACATGTCTCATCCAATCCTGGCCACACCCCTACAAGGCAGGTCCTGTTGTCACCTCCACCTAGTAGATGAAAGCCCAGAGGCTCAGGGATGTGGCTGGGACAGAGCCTGTCCAGGTGTCTTGGGCAGGAGTGAGGGCAGCAGGACGGAGCCCAGCATCACAAGGCACCCACTGCTCCTGCACTTAAGGTTCTAACAAAAATGACAACGGCCAGCAGGGCCCGAGGGCGACCTCTGCCCTTCACGCTGTGCAAAGCAGCCACGAGAGGTAGGAACTATTATTAATGTCACCCTGTTTGCAAATGAGGAAAGCGAGTTATGGAGCAGTGAAGTAACCTGCCAAAGGCAGCCCAGTGTGATGGTTTTAGGTGTCGGCTTGAGTGGATTCAGGGATCCCCAGACAGCGGGGAAGCACTGCTTCCGGGCGTGTCTGTGCGGGCGTTTCCAGCGGGCTGGCATTCGAATCGTGGGCCGAGCACGGGAGATCTGCCCTCGCCCAGGGTGGGCAGGGCCGCCCAGGCGGCTGGCGCGGACAGAGCGAGGAGGGACAGGAAAGGTGAGTTCGTGTGTGTGCACGCTCGTGCTTTCTCTCTCTACCCCACCCCCAACTTCTGGAGCTGGAACACCCTTTTCCTCCTGCCCTTGGCTCTGCGACTGGCCCCAGTGGGCCCTGGTTCTCAGGCCTTTGCGCCGACTGAGCCACGTCCCTGGGTCTCCAGCGTGCAGACGGCCTGCCGTGGGACTCCCAGCCCCCAAAACCGTGTGAGCCAATTCCCCTGACAATCCGCTCCCATCCGTCCGTCCGTCCATCCTCCTGGGCCTGTCTCGCTGGGACTGGAACCCAGAGCACCACCCAGGCGCGGACTGCTCACCACTCACTGCGCTTGTGTCTGGAGTGGCGCTGACCCTAATGATGGCTATCGCTACTGTGCGGGCCCAGTGCCCGCCGGGGGCCAGGCGCTGCTCTGGCTGCTTCATGTGCTTAGTCTTCACTCGCAGACGGGGAAGCCGGAGCGCGGAGCGATTGAACGGTGCACCCAGGGCTCCGACAGGGCAGCGGCGGAGCTGGGATTCAGCACTCTCTCCAGCTGCGGCCCCTGCACTGGTCCCCTCTGAGCCTCACTCCCCAGGACCCCCACGGAGGCCAGGAGGAGGCAAGAGGCAGGGAAGGAGGAAAGGACAAGGCGGAGGGCACTGAGCTTCCCCGAGCCCTTGCTTGTGCCAGGCCCCCACGCCCAGCGCCTCGTCCGTTCTCACGAGTCCTCAGAGGGGGTCTCGCTGCTGCTGCTGCTTCTCATCCAGAGACCAAGGCTCAGCGAGGCCAGCCAAGGTCGCACAGCTCAGGGGTAGGAGCGAGGACCTGCCTAGAGGTGTGCACAGGAGCAGGATCACAGGCTCTGGGATCAGACACCTGGGTTACGTCCCGGCGCTGTTATGTGTGGACTGGGACCTCGAGTGGTTCATTTCCTCCTCCTGGGCCTCAACTTCCTCATCTGTACAATGGGCTGGTGCAAGGATTAAATGAGCACTAGACCTCAGGGGCCAGACCATGCCTGGCACCCAGTGTGCTCCCATAGGTGCCCTCATTATTCACTTGCCGCCACCGCTGCTGGGACCAGGGTGGTGTCCCGTCCCAGGGCAGCCCCTCTCTTTGTGGAGCCAGGAAAGGGCCTTGCCTTCCTTGTCCACAAGGACAGTGCAGCCCACGGTGCGCAGAACGGAGGCATGGGGCTCCACCGCCTACCACCGCGAGGGGGGCCTCGGCCACGCCCTATAACGAGGCCTTGGTTTCCCACTGTGTGATGCGGGTACGCAAAAAGGAGCCCCAGGGAGAAAGGTGTCCTTCCTCAGGCCCCAGGCCTCCTCTCTCAGCTGCCTCTAAGAGACCCCAGAGGGCCAGGGCCTTGTTCCCCCACCCCTGGCTGCGGAAGGGCCAGAGCAGTGAAGAGCGTGAGGCCTGGGGGCTCCTGCGCCCACCCAGGCCTGGCTGTCGTGCCCGCTCCTCCTACGGGGCAGTTCCTGAGCTCCACCGCCCTGCCCCGGGAGTCTGGCCCCTCCCCGTGCCCCCACTTACATGCAACTCCTGTCCACCCCGGCGCCCCTCCCTGTCCTCACTGTTCTAGTCTCCACGGCCCTTGTCGCCGGCAGACGGCTCTGGACATTACGGCGTCCACCACACCTCGTGTCTTCCTCTCCACTGGAATGTCAACGCGGTCCCACCAGCGACTGTCTGTCTGGCTCCCTGCTGTTTTCCCAGCATCCAGAGCCGGCACACGGTGAGTGCGCGGCACGCTTGTACAGAATGGACGAATGAACGCCAGGGGCCCTCTGCGACACTCACTCACTAAATAGCACAGACAGTGAATGCTGAAGCCCAGAGCCACATACAGCACTTGCACACAGTAGCTGCTCAATAAATGCCAGTGATGATGGAGGCACGACTAAGAGCCAGGGTCCCACAAGAGGGAGTCCCACATCCCATCTGTCTTTTGTTTCCGGCCTCCTTGCCCCCCTCCTGGCCTGACCTTCCCCCATTCCCCGAGAGCTCCCAAACGACTGTGCCCAAGCACAGTGCCCTCCCTCCTCCGGGACCTGGGCACACAGACACAGCAGGTGTCCTTACCACTCTCCACTCCCTCTGTATCAACTACAACAACCATTTTGAGCACCTACTGTGTGCCAGCCTCTCCATACACACTGTCGCTAACCCACTGGGACGGGCAGTGACTCCTAGGCCTTCTCTGGGAAGTTAAACAACTTGTCCAAGGTCACACGGCAGGGAGGAGGCAGAGCGGGTGAGTCCTTCCCCGTGCCTCCCCCCACCCTGGCCTCAGGCCTTCTCCCCAGGGCAGGTTCAGCTCAGACCTGGGTGGGCTGTGGGAAGCCAGAGCTGCCGCCCTCGCCCGGGGTCCCGGGTCCCAGGAACATCCCGGCAGCTCCCTGCCCCTCACCTCACCCGGCGGGGACACACGGTCTCGCCGCACCTGACTTGGGCCACACAAGGACGCTGCCCAGTCCGTGCTGGGGCCTCCCGTGCAGCAGGGAGGATTCGGGTGAGCTGTGAGGCGCTGTCCTTCCCCTCCCCCAGGGTGTCCCCACGTCCAGGCCTCCCCCTGCCAGGGGCGCACGCCGCCTCCCATCACTCACCTCTCCCTGCAAACACCCTGCTTCCCCTCAGCGCCAACTCAGTTCTTCCCGCTCCAAGAAGCCTTCCCTGAATACCGCAGCCCCCGCCTACCACTCCTTCCTCACCTGGTACCCGGCACCAGCTCTTGGGCACATCCACCTTGACCCGTGTCTTGCTGGCTCAGGGCTGGCGACCTGCCCTCCTGGCAAGCACAGGCACTCCCGCTGGGTCAGCACGGTAGCTAGGGCGCTGCCCATGTGGCCAGTGACTGGAAGTGGGGTTCGAGTCCCAGCTCTACTCCTCGCTGGCTATGGGGCCTTGGCAAGTTACTTAAACTCTCTGTGCCTCAGTTTCCTCATCTGCACAATGGGGGTGATGAGACCACCTACCCCATTGGGCTGGTGTAGGATGAAATGAGTCCCCGGTGCGGGAGACCGTGCTCTCTGGAGGACCTCACCCCCTCAGCTGATGCCCCGAGCCCTGCCGGGACTGCCAGGCCTCAGCCAGGACCCCAGGCCTCCAGATCCCCCGTGGCAGAAGAGCCCAGGCCTGGCTTCCTCTGGTCTTCCCTTTGGGTGTGAAAACCAGGCCCCAGGCCCTCCTCCCTTCCGACCCGAGGCCCCTGACCTTCTGCTCCTCTCCATCTCCATCTCCATCCTTCCCGCAGCCACCCAGAGGCCCCGGGCCCTCTCCCTGCAGAGCGTCGCCCCCAACGCCGCCCGGCACTGCCTGCTTCCGGCCAAGGAGCGAGCAGCAGTTCGCCGAGGCCGCAGGTCTTGGGGTGCCTCTGCGGGGAGACCGCCCAGGCGCTGCGGCCGGCAGGGACTTGGTGCTCACGCTCCGGTGCAGGCAAAGCACCAAGGAGCAAATAAATGTCACCAGCTGGGTGGTGACGGAAGTTACAAGAGAGTCCGGCAGGGCGAGAGGGACAGGGTGGAGGGTGCCTGCCGAGGCTGGCGCACGCGCACCCCGCCCTCTGGGGGGTTGAGCCCCCGCTGCCCAGCCGTAACCTGGCAGCTGCCTCCCCGCCCCGTCTCCTTTCCCCAGGCCCAGGCCACCTCCCACACAACCCACATCCTTGTCTAGGTGTGCTTCTGGGGGAACCCAAAGTGAGACACCCACAGGTGGGGCAGGAGCCCATCCTCTCTGCTCTGGGTGCGTCCCTTTTCTCAAGACCAGTCGTCACACAGCTGTCCCCTCTGCAGGGGTCTGTCTGTCTGTCCTGAGCCCACTGCCTCTGTGGCCGCCTGGAGAGCAGGGGCCAGGCCTGCCCCCTCCGTGGGTGGCACTCCTGGTGGGGTGCAGCATGCTTTCCCAAAGGCACGCAACTCAGGGTTCAGTGAATTCCGACCAGGAGGAAGGGGCCACCAGCCCCCTCCCTGCGGCGGCACTTTGGTTGGACACATGCGGCTGGCTCTGCTCTCCTGCTCGGCTAGTGGAGAAAAGGAGGAAATGTGGACCCAGCCCATGCCCAGTGTCCTGTCCAAACTGACGCCCTGGGGCAACTGCCCAGACGGGGGCATCCCCTTCCCCTGTGAGGACGGAAGCGCAGCCCTCCAGCCGGGCACAGAGCTGAGGGCCAGCCGCCCAGCGACGCGCCTGGCCTCAAATTGCAGCCCTGATCCTCATGGTGCAAATCTGGGCCACGACAGTGAACAAGACAGAAAACTCCTGCCCTGATGGGGCTGACACTCCACAGGGGCTGGGCAGGCAAGAAAGCAAACACATGAATGATAAAGTGTGTTATAAGGTGACAAGGGCCGTAGAGAAACATAAGGCAGGGAAGGGGGGTGGGGGTGGTGTGGGAGGGCTAGAAGTGACACTGTTTCCTACAAGGTGGCCAGGGAAGGTCATTCAGAGGAAGTGACATTTGAGCAAGGACCTGGGGTAGGTGAGGCAGACCGGCCAGTGCAAAGGCCCTGAGGCAGAAGGCAGCAAGTGAGTGAGGAGGAGGGAGAGGGGCTGGGATGCAGATGACTTGGGTTTGGTAGGTCAGAGTGACATGGGAGCCACTGCAGGGCTTGAGAAGAGGTGGGATGTGGTCCGGCTTCCATTTTAAAGGTCCCTGACTGCTGGGGGGAGGGTGCACTGTGGGGTGGGGGGAGGTAGGCAGGGAGTCTCCAGGAGGCAGCTGCAGTCCTGGGGGGGCAGAGGGGCTCAGAGCGAGGGAACACTAGAAGCATGAGGGGACTGGAAACACTAGCTGCAGGTGGCCTGGACAGGACTGTGAGAGGACCAAGGACGCCTCCCGCCCTCTGGGGTCTGGGCTGAGCAGCTGGCAGGCGAGCGCTGTTTGCTGAGATGGGGACAAACAGCGCTGGGGGGACGGAGCTCAGTCAGGGAAACCTGGGGTGACCCTAGGCACCGACTGGGGCATGTGGGCAGGGGCCGGCCTGGGCCACACTGCTCTTCCAGTCCCAGCACAACCCCTGAGCTCAACCTCCCAGTGCTCCTGGGCCTCCTGTGAGCTCCCTCTGGGTGGACAAGGGTGGGGCAGGGGAGGCCGGGCCCCAACCTGGCTTGCAGGCAGGTGCCTTGGGCTGTGGGGACCCTGTGTGCCACGGGGTGGGGCTGGAGCCCGCTCTGGGGGACTCACACCCCAGAGTCTGGAGGCAGGGATGGAGGGGAGAGACATGGCAAGCACAGATGGACCCCAGGGCCACGAGAGCCAGAGCATGACAGGGAGCCGTGCGGCCCAGCGGAGGCGAGCAGGAGTGCGAGGGCAGGGCAGGACCGGAGCGGCTGGGAAAGGGACGGCTCCTTCCAGCGCTCACCAACAGCACCTGCCCTCCGGCCTCACCAGCCTCTTTCCCAGCAGGGACAGGGACAGCTCCGGCTGGTGACTCTGACAGGCGGCTGAGGCCAGGCCCGCTGTAGGAGGGGAGGCAGGACAGCTGCCAGCCCCACCCTGGTGGGAGCGGAGGGTGCAGGGCTCAGAGGATCGGGGGCAGACGGCGTCAGTGTAAACCCCACCCTGCGCCTGCCACCCTGAGACCTGCCCCCTCACCTCCCAAGCCCTTGACCCCAGAGTGGGTGCCCCTGGGCCAGTGCTCAGTGGGCCTAACGTGTGCAGAAATGAACCAAGCCACGCAGCCGCCCACCACGTATTCCCCCGGAACAAGACCCCTCGGCACAAGACCCCTCCGGCCCTATGCCAGGTCCTCTGACCCCGGCCTGCGGAGTGCCCGGGAAGGGGAAGCCCCGCCCTACGCTTGGCCGGTGGTGGGCGAGGCAGGCGGAGCGGGGCAGGCTGTCAGCACACCTGAGGCGCGCCGCCCCCACCCCTCTCGGGCTAGGCTTTCCTGCCCAGGCTGGCCAAGGTGCCTCAGCTCGGTCCAGGGCAACCGTGGCCCAGGCACACCCCACCCCTGCACTCCTGCAGGCCCCTCCTGCCCCTCCCTGCCCAGCTCCTCCCAGCGCCTTCCCACCTGCTCCCAGCAGCAGAGGCTCCTCCGCAGTGCCCCCAGCAGCATCGGAGTCTGTCCCCAGCAGCAATGCAGCAGAGGGACAGAGAAGGGAGGGGGCAACAGGCACTCCCACCCCAACCCAGGCCCGCTGCCCTGTACCTTAACATGGAGGCCCTGGGCTTGCGGGGATAAGCTCAGGGGTCTCTTGGGATACCTGGGTGGGGGGTGGGGGGGCCGGGGGGTTCAGGAGGCCTGCAGGGAGAGCGAGGAGGGGCAGAGAGAAGGATGAGTCCGGCCTGACCAGGGGCCCTGAGCCCAATGCCTGGGACCGTCCAGGGCCAGCAGGGAGGCTCTGGCGTTGAGGGTGGACGGTGAGTCTGCTTGCTTCAGGTGGCCAGACCTGAGTCCGAGTGCCCTGAGAGGGGAGGGGCACCCTCACTTCTCCTGCCCCCGCGCCCCACTGCCTTGCTCTGGACTGTGGGTCCCTGGAGGCTCCAGCCCCCTCAGCCCACTCCCAGGGAGCCCAGACCTGTGGCAGTGGCGGAGAGAGGGATGGAGGAGCAGAGGAGGACGGTCCTCCCAATGGGGAGGGCCAGTTTCTGGGGAGGGCCTCTCAGGATGCCGGCTGTGCCCCAAACCCTGCTCCCCACCAAGCTGCTGGCCCCCACCCCCTGGCTGGCCTGTGTGCTTCCTCCCAGGTGCCACTGTCCACACAGCCTCTTCCAGCCGTCCATGCCTACCTGGGCCCGTGTGGGCACCGAGCCGGGGGCAGGTAGGAGCCTACTGCCCCGGCTGGGCCAGGCCAGGGCCAGAGAGGCTGGCTGTCCTCCTTCTCCTCCGTGGTGGCGGGCGGGGAGGGGCCTGGCGCCGGGCTGGGGGCTCTGTCTTCTTGGGTTCCCTCCTGGCTCACTCAGGAAGGCAGCGGCGCAGAACTGCAGGAGCCAGCTCCCCGCCTCCTGCCTCCTCCCGCCTCCTCCCAACCCGCCTCCTGCTCCAGCCACCCACCTCCTTCTGCTCGTTTCTATGGCAACTGGGCAATGCTCCGCAGACAGCCTCCCTCCCCGTACAGCAGGGGATGCCGCCTTCTGCATGGCACCCGCATCACCACTTCACTTTCAGAGAGGCTGGTGGGGACACAGGCTCACGCCGCCCTCGACTGCTGGGGCCCTGCTCCAGCCCCTTTCCTCTCTTTCTCCCCAAGATCCTGCCTCCCAACTTCCCTCCCAGACATCATCAACTGCACCCTTCCATGCGCTTCCCTTGGGGTCTTAAAATCTGACCGCAATGCATGCTGCTCTGTAAAACATTTCTATGTGTCTAATCATTTATTTTCTCACTTGATTAAAACTCAAAATTTCATTCTGAGTTTTTTCTGAGCAAGGGTGAGTATGAGATGCTCATCCACCACGGTGTGCTAGGAGGCTTCATGCCCATTTAACAGACTGGAAGCTGAGGCCCACAGCAGCGAAACAACAGTCTGAGCACCCAAGGTTCCTGGGCTAGTTGTTGGCACTGACGCCCTGTGACCCAACTCTGATTCTTCTCCCACAGGCCATGGCTGCTGCACACCCTACAGAGTCCACATCTAGGTTTGCACGGCACACGTGTGATCCATACACACCCATGTGTGTCAGGGCGCGAGCACCCCGACAGCACACTCACAGATACACTCACTACAAGTATTTGCACACAGGCATCTCCACACGTCTGTGTATCTACCTACACACGTACACGCAACACGCACACACAACTGTGCACACACGTACACACCACACACACAACACTAACATCAGCATACACACATCTTTAAGACACGTGCACACACATCTATATGGCTGCAGAACATGCAACAGGCAAACTCTTCCACACAAGGGCACTCTGCACGCGAAGCCCCGCCCTCGCCCTGTGGGAGGGACGTGGTGAGAAGCCGCTGCCCAGGAGGGGATTTGACCGTCTGCTGCCCAGGGATTGGCACTAATCTCATCTCAGCAGTGTCTCAGCTCCGCTGCTGGGGGGACAGGTGAGGGGCGAGACAGGCTCCCCCTTCCCCCACCTCACTCTGAAAACCCAGACCAGATCCTGCCGAAGTCCCCCCACTCCCTGCCTGTCCAGCCCTGGGACTTGGAGTCATGGTCATAAATGGTCACAGTGGAGTAGACAGCCTCAGGCTGCAGACAGCCCCCCAGGGGCACAACTTGGGGGCGGGGAGTGGCTGGAGGCCAGAGTGGGGACACAGCCCTGTACCACCTCGGTGCCTCAGGCAAAGGCCCCTGCAGTCCCTCTGGCCCAGGGCAATTCTCAGGGACCCCACACACCCAGAGAGGGCAGATACGACAGGAAAGGCCCAGAAGCCACCAAAAACTCAGCAAAGGGCTGCCTCTTGACAATAACAATGGCTTTCCATATTTATCACATCTAAGCGCCCTCTTCATGATAAGACTGCTGCCAATTAGAGTAAGGGAAAAAGTCACTCTGGAATAGCCCTCTTCATGATAAGACTGCTGCCAATTAGAGTAAGGGAAAAAGTCACTCTGGAATAGATGAGCATTTCGTGCATTCAACAGGTATTTACCAGGCCCTGACCACACGTCAGGGACTGTTCTAGGTGCTAGGATATAGCTGTGAGCAAAACAAAATCCCTGCCCTCGAGGGCATGGCGAGCTGGTGGATTTACTGAACACCCATCCCAGTCTGTCTCAGGGCCACTCCAGCAGTGTCTTTGCTTGTCACGGCAGTCTTGCATGGTGAGGCCACCAGACCTATTAGGAAACAGGCTCTGAGAGATGGAGCAGTTGGCCCACGATGACAGTGTCAGCAAATGGCTGGGCTGGGACTTGAACCCTCTGCCTGCCAAGCCTTCTCCAGTGTTTCACTAAGACTCACAGGAACAGCCACCCAGTTTCTAAAGGTTTCACAGCCAAGTTCACTCCTATCCTTAGATCAAAGGCAGGACAGAGTCACATGTACTTGAAGTGTCAGTCAAGTGGTAGGACCCAAGTGAGGACCCCCAAACAACCTCAGAGGTGACTTCCAACCTTGCCTTCCTTGAGCCAGAGGCCCAACATTGGCTGTCCCAGGCCTGGAGGTCCTTGCAAAGGGTCATGTGGAGGCCCAGGCAGGAGGGTGGGGAAGCCTGGTGCCCAAGAATAGAGGCTTCCTGGAAAGCGAGGCGGCCTCAGCGAGGGGCCGGAGGGATTGAGTTCCCAGGTGCTGTAAGCAGAGCCCCCAGCCCACCTGCCGGTCCCCAGCACCAGATCACCTTTCTCCTAAAGAGCTGGCCCATCCAGGGATACCAAAGACAGCTGCCCTCCCACCCACGCTCCTTCAGCCTGATCCGGCCCATCTGCTACCTGGCAGACCCTGCCCTGCCCTCCCACACTCAGGACTCCAGACAGGGCCTGCGGGAGAACTGACCCCTTCTGTCACCCCCTCCCTCCCAGCCCAGAGAGCATCCGCCCAACCCAGCCCCCACTGTCAGCCTAATCTGACCCCATTTGCCTCTGGGAAGGCCCTGAGTTACCTGCCTGTGGCCTTCTACTCCCCCCTTTGCAGGTCCCACACTGGCCCAGGGACACCCTCCTACACGTCACATGCATGCACACACACACACACACGCACACATGCTCTCACACCATGCCGGACCTCAGTTCCTGTTCCTGGACCTTAACTGTGTTCCAGTCCCACAGGCGGGATCAGCCTACACATGGGGACAGTGTCCTGCCCAGCCACAGAGCCGCTGCCCTCATGCCCTTGGGCGAAGCCAACCCCTCTCTCACCCCCTCCTTGCCTCCTTGCCCAACCCCCAGAAGCATTCACTGCCCCTCCCTCCAGCTCCACACAGTTCTCCCACATGCTTCCCAGAGCCTGGGCAAAAGCAATCAGGGCTCATTAGCTGCTGCTTTGCATCTCATTTGCATAGATCCCCATGACTGTCGAAATGCCAGAATCCGCCCCAACCCCTGCCCACAACAGGCAGGGCTGCCCAGCCCTGGAGAAGTAAGAGGAGGAGGCTCTACCTAGGATGGGAGCGGGGGCTGAGTGAGGGGGTGGGCACTGGAGACAGGAAGTGAGAAAATGTCCAAGGCCTGACAGGCCCCCGGGGCCCTGCCGAGTGCAGGCACCCGTGTATGGTGCCTTACACTTTACCATCGTTTTCCAAAATGAACTATTTTACAGATGTAAAAACCGAGGCTCAGAGGAGTTAAGTCCTCGGTACTCATAATCTGGTCCCAGGACCAACAGTTTGGGCATCAGCTGCAAGCTGGCAAAACGTGCAGAACGTCCAGCCCAGCCCAGTCTTCCTCCGTCAGGGTCTGCATCTTCAGGGGGGCCGGGAGATCTGGGCGTGAGCCTGCTGGGTTGAGGGACGCCCCTACAGATAACACAGCTGGGAGGTGAAGCAGTGTCAGACTGTGGTGTGTCTGACCAATCCCATGCTGGTTTCTTTAGTGCATTTCACAAACATTTCCTGAACACCTACTATGTGTGGCAGCACCCTAGGGTAGAACACAGCAGATAACAACATCCATAGCCCTGCGGACATTTCATGCCAAAGGGAGAGGCACACGGTGGATAAAAGTTCAAGTGTTGATTAGTGCCAGCAAGAAAAATAATGTGGGTTAAAGGAATGGAGAGCTTCAGTGAGGAGACATTTTAAAGTCCTTCTTTGAAGAGATGACATTTGAACAGAGACCTAAATAAAGGGAGAGAAGGAGGTATGTGATGATTTGAGGGAAGAATGTTGAAGAATGGGGATGCCAAGAATATACAATGGGGAAAGGATAGTTTCTTCAACAAATGGTATGAACAAACTGGATATCCATATGCAAAAGAATAAAATTGGATCTTTATCTTACATCATGCACGAAAAATCAACTCAAAATGGATTAAAGACATAAACATTTGGGTGGGCGAGGTGGCTCATACCTATAATCATAGCACTTTGGGAGGCCGAGGTGGGAGGACTGCTTGAGGCCAGGGGTTTGAGACCAGCCTGGGAAACACAGTGAGACCCCCATCTCTACAAAATATTAAAAACGTAGCCAGGCATGGTGACTTACACCTGTAGTCCCAGCTACTCGGGAGGCTGAGGTGGCAGAATCGTTTGAGCCCAGCAGGTCAAGGTTACAGTGAGCTATGATTGGGCCACTGTACTCCAGCCTGGTGACAATGAGAACTGCTCTCTAGAAAATAAATAAATAAAGACATAAATATTTTAAGCCCAGAACCTATAAAATTTCTAGAAGAAAACATAGGGGGAATGCTCCATGACATTAGCCTTGGCAATGATTTCTTGGATATGACACCAAAAGCGCAAGCAATAAAAACAAAAATAGACAAATGGAGCTACGTCAAACTAAAAAGCCTCTGCACAGAGAAGGAAACAATCAACAGAGTGTAAAGGTAACCTACTGAATGGGAAAAATATTTGCAAACCACGTCTGATAAGGGATTGATATCCAAAATACATAAGGAACTCCTACAACTCAATAGTAACCAATCAGACTTAAAAATGGGCAAATGACTCCAACAAAGACATTACACAAACAGCCAACAGGTATATTAAAAAGGTGGTCAACACCACTAATCATTAAAGGAAATGCAAATCAAAACTACAATGAGGCCGGGTGCAGTGGCTCACGCTTGTAATCCTAGCTCTCTGGGAGGCCGAGGCGGGCGGATCGCTCGAGGTCGGGAGTTCGAAACCAGCCTGAGCAAGAGCGAGACCCCGTCTCTACTAGAAATAGAAAGAAATTAATTGGCCAACTAATACATATAGAAAAAATTAGCCGGGCATGGTGGCGCATGCCTGTAGTCCCAGCTACTTGGGAGGCTGAGGCAGCAGGATTGCTTGAGCCCAGGAGATTGAGGTTGCTGTGAGCTAGGCAGACGCCATGGCACTCACTCTAGCCTGGGCGACAAAGCAAGACTCTGTCTCAAAAAAAAAAAAAAAAGAAAGAAACTAATTGGCCAACTAATATATATAAAAAAAATTAGCCGGGCATGGTGGCACATGCTTGTAGTCCCAGCTACTCGGGATGCTGAGGCAGCAGGATTGCTTGAGCCCAGGAGTTTGAGGTTGCTGTGAGCTAGGCTGACGCCACAGCACTCACTCTAGCCTAGGCAACAAAGCGAGACTCTGTCTCAAAAAAAAAAAAAAACTACAATGAGATATCACCTCACACCTGTCAGGATGTCCATTATAAAAAAACTGAAAAATAACCGGGGTTGGCGAGGATGTGGAGAAATTGGAACCCTTGTGCACTGTTGGTGGGAATGTAAAATGGTATAGCTGATATGGAAAACAGTATGGAGGTTTCTCAGAAAATTAAAAATAGAACTACCATATGCTCTATCAATATCACTCCTGGGTATTTATCCAAAAGAATTAAAATCAGGATCACAAAGAGAAATTTGCATTCCCATATTCACTGTAGCATTATTCACAATAGCTAAGATGTGGAAGCAACCTAAATGTCCAGTGACAGATGAATGGATAAAGAAGGTGTGGAGCTCATGCCTATAATCCTAGTACTTTGGGAAGCTGAGGCAGGAGAATTGCTTGAGCCCAGGAGTTCAAGGTTGCAGTGAGCTATGATGATGCTACTGCACTCTAGCCCTGGTGACAGAGACCCTGTCTCAAAAAAAAAAAAAAAAGAAAAAGAAAAAAATGAAAGTGTGGTATTAGTGGAATAGTATTTGGTCTTTAACAAAAAGAAAATCCTCTCACGTGTCATAACATGGATGAACCTTGAGAACATTATGCTAATGATTTGTCATTCTGTGACTTCTTTCATTAGCTCAGCATAATGTCCGCTTACATGAGGTCTCTAAAGTAGTCAAAACCATAGAAGCAAAAAGTAGTACAGTAGTTGCCAAGGGCAGTGAGGAGGGAAAAATGGGAACTTGCTGTTCAATGGGTACAAAGTTTTAGTTTTGCAAGATGAAAATGTTCTAGAGATTTCCTGTACAACACTGTGCCTATATTAACAATACTGTACTGTATATTTAAAACTTTGTTAAGAGAGTAGATCTCATGTTATGTGGGGTTTTTTTTAACCATAATAAAACATTTTTAAAAAGACATCATGTAGAGCAAAAGAAGCCAAATTTAAAAGAGAACACACAGTGGGTTCTATTTATATGAAGTTCAAGAAGAGACAAATCTGGACTTCTGATTCCTGACAAGATGGATTAGAGGCACTTCTCCCTAGTCCTCTGCTGAGTGCAGCTAACACCACTGGACATTACATATAAAACATAAGAAGGCTCTAAAAGGTTGAGAGAAGAAAGCAGACTGACTAGGGGCCTTAGGACCTAAAGAATGGCACAGTGGTGAGATTCCTGGGTTTTCTTTTTGCCCAGACTTGGAACTGGAGAAGTCAGCAACCCAGAAATACCAATAAGCATAGATAAAAACAGCCCCAAGAGAAACCTGTTTTCTAGCCAAAGGACCAAGAAAGGCATAGCCTAGCAAGACAAAAATCTTTACAATAATAACTGCCCTACTATAGCAATAAAACATGGAAACACTACAATCCCAGCCCTGTGCTCACCCCACGAGCAAAGGCCAAGGGGAGAGCCTTGGCTGCAACCTGGTACCCCATCCTCCACTGCCAGGGTAATAACAGAAGAACTAGGGGGAGCCAGGACTTCCATTCGACCCAGAAATAACAAGGCACCCCTCCCCCCATGCTGGGTTGTGTCAGAGCAGGCCTTGGTTACGGTTTTCACCACCCCCTAACAGTAACCAGGTCAGTGGAAACCACGTGGGAGCAATAACGAGGCACCTCTCCCTTCCCAAGCAGGGAGGGATCAGTGGAGGTCTAGTGGCCAGAACTCTCACCACTTCCCAGAAGTAAGGAGGTACCCCTGGCCCCCACCAGGGTGTCAACCAAGGTCAAGTGGGGGACCTAGACTTTTACTTCCATTAATAAAGCCCAGTGTTAGAGGAAGCCTCCTGAAACAGATTTCAAGAAGAGCCAGTGTTTCATAACATAAATACCCAAAGTGTCTGGGATACAATAAAAAAATAATTTGTCATAGCAAGAACTAAGAAACTCTCAACTTGAGGCTGGGCGTGGTGGCTCATAGCTGTAATCCTAGCACTCTGGGAGGCCAAGGTGGGCGAATCACTCAAGGTCAGGAGTTAGAAACAAGCCTGAGCAAGAGCGAGACCCCATTTCTACTAAAAATAGAAAGAAATTCGGGTATATACATACATAATGAGTGAGATGTGCACCATCTGGGGGATGGTCATGATGGAGACTCAGACTTTTGGGGGGAGGGGGGGGAAATGGAAACCTTAAAATCTGTACCCCCATAATATGCCAAAATAAAAATAAAAAAAAAATAGAAAGAAATTAATTGGCCAACTAAAAATATACAGAAAAAATTAGCCAGGCATGGTGGCACATGCCTGTAGTCCCAGCTACTTGGGAGGCTGAGGCAGGAGGATTGTTTGAGCCCAGGAGTTTGAGATTGCTGTGAGCTAGGCTGATGCCACGGCACTCTAGCCTGGGCAACAGAGCAAGATTCTGTCTCAAAAAAAAATCTCAAGTGGAATGAGAAAAGATTAACAGATACTAACACTAAGATGACACAAGTACTAGAATTATTTCACAAGGACTTTAAAACTGTCATCTTAAAAATGCTTCAACAAGCAATATGAACACACTTGAAACAAATGAAAAAACATAGAAAGCCCTAGCAAAGAAATAGAAGATACAGGCCGGGCGCTGTGGCTCACGCCTGTAATCCTAGCTCTTGGGAGGCCGAGGCGGGCGGATTGCTCAAGGTCAGGAGTTCAAAACCAGCCTGAGCAAGAGCGAGACCCCGTCTCTACTATAAATAGAAAGAAATTAATTGGCCAACTGATATATATATATATAAAATTAGCCGGGCATAGTGGCGCATGCCTGTAGTCCCAGCTACTCGGGAGGCTGAGGCAGAAGGATCACTCTAGCCCAGGAGTTTGAGGTTGCTGTGAGCTAGGCTGACGCCACGGCACTCACTCTAGCCTGGACAACAAAGCGAGACTCTGTCTCCAAAAAAAAAAAAAAAAAAAAAAAAAAAAAAGAAATAGAAGATACAAAGCTCACTTGATGGGCTCAACAGCAGGATGGAGATAAAAGAGGAAAAATCGGTGAACTTGAAGATAGAACAATGAAAATTACCCAATCTGAACAACAGAGAGAAAATGGACTGGGAAAACAAAAAACAGAGCCTCAGGAACCTGTGGAACTAAAACAAAAGATCTAGCACTCATGTTTTTAGAGTCCCAGAAGGAGAGGATTAAAAGTAGGGCCTAAAAAGGTATTCAAAGAAATAGTGTCTGAAAAAAACCTGAATTTGGCAAAAGATATAAATAATGGATTTAAGAAGTTGAGTGACTCCAAACAGGTTTGAAACACCAAGAAACCCACTCCAAGGCACATCATAGTCAAGCTCCTGAAAACTAAAGATAATGAAAAAATCTTGAAAGAAGAGAGAAAGAAATGACACTTTATCTGAAAAGGAAAAATGAAGGACAGCAGGTTTCTCATCAGAAACCATGGAAGCCAGAAAGAAATGATAGAACATTTTTCAATTGCTGAAAGAAAAGAATTTCCAACATAAGAAGAATCCTACATCCAGAGAAAATATTCTTCAGGAATGAAGGAGAATCAAAGCATCCTCAGATGAAGAAAAACTAAGAATATGTTGTTAGCAGACCTACCCTAAAAGAATGGCTAAAGGAAGTTCTGGAAAAAGAAAGGAAATGATAAAAGAAGGAACATGGAATATCAAGGAGCAAGAGAGAACAATGGAAATAGTAAATATCTCTGTAAAGATGATGGACTTTCCTTCTCCTCTCGAGTTTTCTAAATTATGTTTGAGGGTTGAAGCAAAAATCATATTATCTGATATGTTTCTCGAAGCATGCAGAGGAAATATTTAAGACAATTAGATTATAAATGGAGAAGGCAAAGGAACTTACAGTGAGGTAAGTTTTCTACACTATACTTGAACTGGTAAAATGTTTACACTAGTAGACTGTGGAGGGATGGGCAGAGATGGGTAGAGAGATATAGCTCTCTCTCTATATATATGTATATGTATATGTATATATATATATATATATATATATATATATATATATAAAACAACTAGAACTACCAAAAAAATCTATACAAAGAGATATACTAAAAACAAAACTACAGAGACTCAAGAACAGGCAAATCTAATTTCTAGAGCTCAAGGTCAGAGCAGCAGTTGCTCCGGGAGACATCAGCAGGATCCCTCTGGGGCATTGGAAATATTTTCTATACTGATCTGACTAGGAGCTTTTACAAGTGTACAACTGAATTGCATAACTAAGATTTGTTACACTTTAATTTAAAACTATTTAGCTTTATATGTTATATACCTCAATGAAAAATGAAAAGAGAGGTTATTGCAACAGTCCAGGATAGTGCTGATGGTGCAGTGGGAAAGGTGGGATTCAGGGCACCTCTGGGGATGGAGCCACAGGACGTGCTGTGGGTTGGATGGATTGTTTTCCATGCCACCACCCCCATGAGCACCCCTAGCCCACTTTCTCACCTCTGGTATGTCAGGAGAATTAAATAGCACAAGGACACTTGGAACCACAGTCCAAAACAGCAGCTGCACCAGGCCCAGTGCTAGGCATACAGCGCGTTAGTGCATGCTCCAGTGCTAACAAAACTCATAGCCCCTCACCTCCATCTGGTCTCTCCAATTCAAAAATCACTTTCTTGGCCGGGCGCTGTGGCTCACGCCTGTAATCCTAGCTCTTGGGAGGCCGAGGCGGGTAGATTGCTCAAGGTCAGGAGTTCAAAACCAGCCTGAGCAAGAGCGAGACCCCGTCTCTACTATAAATAGAAAGAAATTAATTGGCCAACTAATATATATAGAAAAAATTAGCCGGGCATGGTGGCGCATGCCTGTAGTCCCAGCTACCCGGGAGGCTGAGGCAGAAGGATCACTACAGCCCAGGAGTTTGAGGTTGCTGTGAGCTAGGCTGATGCCACGGCACTCACTCTAGCCTGGGCAACAAAGTGAGACTCTGTCTCAAAAAAAAAAAAAAAAAAAAAAATCACTTTCCTTCCCATTAATCTCTGGAATCTGTTACCTCTATATTACATACTAATGAATTTGTATAAAGTCACACAGCTCATAGCAATTTGAATCAGGCTTTTGGATTCTAAATGCAGTGTCCCTTCCAGGGGTCCTCAGACTTCCAGGAGTCCATCAGAACCACCTGGAGGTTTGCACAAAATGGGTAATCTGATTCAGCCACAGAGATTCTGATTAAGCAGGGGTTTCAGTTGTCTACTGCTGTATAACAAAGCTTCCAGGAGTTTAGTGACTTAAAACAATAATGATTTATTACATTTTGTGATTTTTGTGGATTGGCTAGGCTCAGCTGGATGGTTCTTCTCTTCTGCTTGTCCTCAGCTGAGGCTAAAATGTCCAAGATGGTTTCTTCATTCACATGACTAATCCTCAGTTGAGATGGGTAGCTGGCAGCTGGCTGGGTGGGTTCAGGGTAGCTGAACCCACTTAGATGGTAGCTCAGAGCTCCAAAAGCAAGCATTCCAAAAGGACAAGTTGCAGTGTATAGGCACTTCTCTACTGAGCCTCTACTTGTGTCACACTTGCCAATGTCCCCTGGGCCAGAGCAAGTCACATGGCCAAGCCCAGAGTTGACGTGGAAGAGGCCATACCAGGGTGTGAATATCACAAAGGGTTCACAGGTAGGGATGGAGAGCACTAAGGTACCTACCCACTGCGGCAAGTCTGCAGCGGGGCCTAAGAATTCACATTTGTTATAAGCTTCCATTCTGATAATTCCCCCATTATGATGATGGTGTTCCAGTGACCATACTCCAAGAACAGGTCCTATCCAATTGACAGCACCACCAAAGAGACTTTTAAATGTCCCCACCTGTTGTAGTCACTGACCAAAGGGAATGCCACAGACATCATCATTGTCCTGGGGGAGCTGATAGCCCAGGGCGTGCGCGCACACACGCGCGCGCGCGCGCACACACACACACACAGGGACACAAGAAAGCTGTCCAGACTCCAGCTTCTTCAACAGACCTGGGGCACTGACTTCCAGTGCTGACCCCACCCCGTTCCAGCAGGGCCGCCTTGCCCAGACCGCTCCCCTCCCCAGGTGTTGGTTTGCTCCATCACAGTGAGGGGCTGCACCAGACTAACTGCTTCTTTTGCCTCCTCACCACCATGGGACCGCTTATATATTTCTTCACCATGGAACCTCATGTCTCAAAAGATTTTTGTCTACCAAAGAAATGGCACATACTAAGCAATTTTTTAGAAATTGGAAAACAAATGACTTTTTACTCAATTAATTACTGGGTAGAGTTTCTGATCATCATAGAATAACTGACATTTCTACAGTGAATTGACAGAATTCCCACCAAAAGCAAAGAGCTTGGAGGTACTGGATAGACCAGGCTGCCTCAGCTTGGGAAATGTTCAGTTGGGTATATGTTTTTGCAATACTCAAAATAACTAAAGCCCTGTCTGGAGTGTTGGGGGCATCCAGCTGAGGCTGACTGCACAGGTGTCCTCTAAGTAAGAACCTGTGCAGCTCTGACACCCTGCACACTGAGTACCTCTTGGTCCCAATACCTCTTGGGGCCAGCACACTGCCAGGCACCGCAGGGAAACTGTCTGTTATGGCAGCCACTAGTGCCGTGTGACTGTTTACACTGAAATTAATTAGAATTAAATAGAACTGGAAATTCAATTCACTAGCCAGATTTCATGTGCTTAATAGCCACATGTGGCTAGTGGCCACCGACTGGACAGTACGGATAATAGAGCATTTCCATCACCATGGAACGTGCAAATGGAGAGTACTGGAAGGCACAAATTAGAAATACAAATGCAGGCAGGTCCAATGTTAGAGGCTTGATGGTGGGTCCTTAAACCTCAAATTCTAGCCGTTCCATGGCTTGGATGATACGATGAAGCTACATTTCTAGGACAAAAAAAAAAAAAAACTGATTCCAAAACAGTGCAAAAATCACACACAGGGATGCAGCCAACCTTTAGAATCACATGCTATATTTAGACAGAAGATGATTAAGCGCGTGATAAAACAGCATTGCCAGTGATAACTTGGAGTAAGCCACTGCATACGACGCCTGGCAGAAGCCAGCTTCCCTCAGGACTCCCTCCGCCCTCAAAGAACATGGAGCAAGGAGACCGTGCATTCATATCCTGACAAACCGAAACCTCTTTGACCTGCAGGTCCCACACTTTGGATCTGCACTATTTCAGCATCTATTGCCAAAGAAAGAGCTTGCTCTGCAAGGCAACAGTGTGGGAAAGATGGTGGGGATGTCTGCTTTAATCTCGGAAGTAAGTTTGGCAGCCACTGCCAAAACTGACAGCAGACACTGTTGGCTGTCATCTAACCAACTGCCACTCCGTGCTCCTCTGCCCTTGCTCACCAAATCCTGACTGCATTAGCAGTGGTTCAGGGCAAATGCTCATCGGCCTAAGGCAGGGTTTCTCAACCTCAGGACTATTAACATTTTGGGCCAGGTAATTCTTTCTTTTATTCAGAGATAAATTCTCACTCTGTCACCAAGGCTAGCGTACAGGTACAGTGGCACAATCATAGCTCACTGTAGCCTTGAACTCCTGGGCTCAAGTGATCCTCCTGGCTCAACCTCCTAAATAGCTAAGACTATAGGTGTGGACCACCACACCTGACTAATATTTTTGTTTTTTGTAGAGACAGGGTCTTGTTAATTTGACCAGTCTGGTCTCAAACTCATGGCCTTAAGCGATCCTCCCACCTTGGCCTCCCAAAGTGCTGAGATTACAGGTGTGAGCCACCGCACCCGGCCTGAGCTATTGCCAGGGCTAGAGTGTTGTGGCTTCAACCTAGCTCACAGCAACCTCAAACTTCTGGGCTCAAGTGATCCTCCTGCCTTAGCCTCCCAAGTAGCTGGGACTACAGGTGTGTAACACCACTCCTGGCTAATTTTTTCTATTTTTAGTAGAGATGGAGTCTCGCTGTTGCTCAGGCTAGTGTTCAACTCTTGAGCTCAAGCAATCCTCCTGCCTTGGCCTCCCAGAGTGGTAGGACTACAGGTGTGAGCCACCATGCCCGGCCTTGAGTTGATTTTTTGTTATCTGCATCCCAGCTGCTACCATCTTTAATAAGTCTGCAGGGCTCACACATGTGAACACAGGATTCACATGCTAAATCATTTGAAGTAATCCTTTCAAGAAAGACCCTCGTAGTGGGTCCCTGGAGAGCAAAGCGGCACATCTCATAAAGTTGACCGTGCCTATACTTACAATTTAGGAATTCCACCTCTTGGCATACAGCCTAGAGAAAACCTCACATGGGCTCAAGAAAACAAATACAAAAATGTCCTTTGCAATTCTGTTACATCAGAAAAGAGGGAAAATCTAGGTGTCCATAGTTGGGGAGATTGATGGGTAAATCATGGTACATTCATACTGCCATAATGTTAGGAACGGACATGTCCAACATGCTCTCTACATGGATTACCCTGCTTAACCTCAGAACTTCCCTATAAGGCCGACACACAGCAGTAACTTCCCCAGTAACTGCATAAAACTTGATGAGCTAGGCAGGATTCGAAACCAAGCAGCCTGGCTCTAGAACTGTCCTCCTAATCATTATACCAGCCTCAGGGAGGAAAATCTCCCCTGAGCCCCGACCTCTCTGCACTGATGTGCCTCTTCTTTCCACATGCCTCACATCACCACGACACCTGTAACACTCAGCTGCAACGATTATCTCCATGCCAAGGTGCTGGCTCCCTTACATCACCTGGAACAATTTTTTCATTGTAGTAAAACACACATAACATAAAACTTACCATTTTAACCATTTTTAAGTGTATAGTTTGGTGGCATTAAGTACATTCGCATTATTGTGCAACCATCACCACCGTCCATCTCCAGGGCTTTTCTACCGTCCAAACAGAAACTGCGCCCGATAAACAGCTGCTCCCCATCCCCTCCCCCAGACCCAGCACCCTCCTTTCTATTCTATGCCTCTAGGAATTTGCTAAGGGGGATCGCACAATATTTGCCCTTTTGTGTCTGGCTTCTTTCACTTAGCATAACGTTTTCAAGGTTCATCCATGTAGCATCTATCAGAATTTCATTCCTTTTAAGGCAGAATAATATTCCATTTTATGTATGTGTCACATTTTATCTATTAATTTGTCAATGGACACCTGGGTTGTTGTCACCTTTTTGCCAGTGTGAGCAATGCTGCTGTGAATACCAGTGTTCCAGTATCTGAGCACCTGGTTTTGATTCTTTGGGTTGTATGCAGGCACAGTTCTGTTTATTACACTTTGCATTATGGGAACACGGATACTACGTCTTTTTCCAAATTGAAGGTTTGTGGCAACCCTCTGTCGAGCACGTCCATCACTGTCATTTTTCCAACAGCATGAGCTCACTTCGTGTCTCTATGTCACATTTGGGTAATTATCACAATATTTCAAACTTTTCATTATTATTATATCTGAGATCAGTGGTCTTCGATATTACTATTATGATGGTTTTGGGGTGCCACAGACTGTGCCCATGTAAGACAATGAACTTAACCGAAAAATGTCATGTGTGCTCTGACTGCTCCACCAACTGGCTGTTTCTTTGTCTCTCTCTCTCTCTTCCGGCCTCCCGGTTCCCAGAAACACAACAATATTGAAGCTAGGCCAGTTAATAACTCTACAATGCCCTCTACCTGTCCAAAAGGTAGAAATGAGTAAGCTCAGTGAGGAAGGCATGTGGAAAGCCGAAACAGGCTGAAAGCTAGGCCTTTTGCACCAGTTAGCCAGCTGGGAATGGCAAAGAAAAGTCCTCGAAGGAAATCAGAAGTGGTCCCACAGTGAACACACGGATGGTAAGAAAGGGAAAGAGCCTCACTGCTGATGTGGAGAAAGCTTGAGTGTTCTGGATGGAAGGTCAAACCAGCCACAAGACTCCCTTGAGCCAAAGCCTAATCTAGAGCAAGGCCCTAACTCTCTTCAATTCCATGAGGGCTGAGACAGGTGAGGAAGCTGGAGAAGGTGTGAAGCTAGCAGGGGCTGCTTCACCGGACTTAAGGAAGGAGCCATCTCCATAACATAACAGTGCAAGGTGACGCAGCAGGTGCTGATGCAGACAGAGGCTGCAGCAAGTTGCCCAGAAGATCTACTAAGATCACCGATGAAGGTGGCCATGCTAAACAACGGATTCACAGCAGCAGGTCAAAATATCAACGTTAGCAGGAGTTTGGAAGAAGCTGATTCCAACCTTCGTGGATGACTTTGAGGGGTCCAAGACTTCAGTGGAAGGAACCGCAGATGTGACGGAAACAGCAGGAGAACTAGAACTAGAAGTGGAGCCAGAAGATGTGACTGAATCGCTGCGATCTCAGGATAAAACTTTAATGGATGAGAAGTCGCTTCGTATGGGTGAACAAAGAAAGTGGTTTCTTGAGATGGAATCTACTCCTGGTGAAAATGCTGTGGATATTGTTGAAATGATAACAAAGGATTTAGAATATTGCACAAACTTGGTTGAGGAAGCAGAGGCAGGGACTGAGGACTGACTACAGTTTTGAAAGAAGTAAAATGCTGCCAAACAGCATCGCATGCTACAGAGATATCTTTCATAAAAGGAAGAGCCCATCAATGCAAGAAACTTCAGTCTTATTTCAGAAGTCACCACAGCCACCCTAACCTTCCGCAACCACCAGGCTGATCAGTGGGCAGACACCAGCACTGAGGCAAGGGCCTCCTCCAGCAAAAAGATGACTCGACAAAGGCTCAGTTGATCATTAACACCTTTTAGCAAGAAAGTATTTTTAGGCCGGGCAAGGTGGCTCATGCCTGTAATCCTAGCACTCCGGGAGGCTGAGGCAGGCGGATTGCTCAAGGTCAGGAGTTCAAAACCAGCCTGAGCAAGAGTGACACCCCGTCTCTACTAAAAACAGAAATAAATTAATTAGCCAACTAAAAATATATAGAAAAAATTAGCCAGGCATGGTGGTGCATGCCTGTAGTCCCAGCTACTTGGGAGGCTGAGGCAGGAGGATCGCTTGAGCCCAGGAGTTTGAGGTTGCTGTGAGTTAAGCTGATGCCACAGCACTCTAGCCCAGGCAACAAAGTGAGACTCTCTATCAAAAAAAAAAAAAAAAAGTACTTTATTTATTTTATTGTTTTCAACATATTATGGAGTTAAGGTTACGTACATTGCCCTTGCCCCCCCCACCCCCCTCAAGTCAGAGCTTCAAGTGTGTCCATCCCCTAGTTGGTGCACATCACACTCATTATGTATGTACATACCCATCCCCTCTCCCCCACCTGCCCGACACCTCATAGATGTTATTCCTATATGTCCACTTAGGTGTTGATCAGTTGATACCAATTTGCTGGTAAGTACATGTGGTGCTTGTTTTTCTATTCTTGGGATACTTCACTTAGCAGAATGGGTTCCAGCTCTAGCCAGGAAAATACAAGAGGTGCTATATAACCATTGTTTTTTATAGCTGAATAGTACTCCATGGTATACATATACCACATTTTATTAATCCACTCATGTAGTGATGGGCACTTCAGTTGTTTCCACATCTTTGCAATTGTGAATTGTGCTGCTATAAACATTCGAGTGCAGGTGTCTTTTTCATAGAGTGACTTTTGTTCTTTTGGGTAGATGCCCAGTAAGTAATGGGATTGCTGGATCAAATGGTAGATCCACTTGTATCGCTTTAGGGTATCTCTATATTGCTTTCTTTTTTTTCTTTTTTTTTTTTTTTTTTGAGACAGAGTCTTGCTCTGTTGCCCAGGCTAGAGTGAGTGCCGTGGCGTCAGCCTAGCTCACAGCAACCTCAAACTCCTGGGCTCCAGCAATCCGTCTGCCTCAGCCTCCCGAGTAGCTGGGATTACAGGCATGTGCCACCATGCCCGGCTAATTTTTTCTATATATATTAGTTGGCCAATTAATTTCTTTCTATTTCTAGTAGAGACGGGGTCTCGCTCTTGCTCAGGCTGGTTTTGAACTCCTGACCTCCAGCAATCCGCCCGCCTCGGCCTCCCAGAGTGCTAGGATTACAGGCGTGAGCCACTGCGCCCAGCCTCCATATTGCTTTCCACAGAGGTTGAACTAGTTTGCGGTCCCAAGGAAAGTATTTTTAAATTACAGTATGTACATTGCTTTTTTTGGACATAATACTATTGCACGCTTAATAGACTACAATACAGTTTAAACATAAATTTTATATGCATTGGGAAGCCAAAAAATACATGGTGGTGACAAAGCATGGTGGTGGACAGTGTGTGGCAGGCTGTCCTGGCTGCTGGGGAGGCTGCCCAGGGCAGGGCTGGTCGCAGCCGTGGCGGCCAGAGAGCAAGGCAGCTCAGCAGGAGCTGGGCCTTGTGAGCAAATGGAGAAGCCTGGCCCCATTGGAGAAGCTTCCCAAAGAGGACAGAGAGGCCACCATACAGCAGCTGGCATCCGTGGGAGGCCTGTCTGCTCCGGCTCGCCACCATGTCTCCTCACCTCTAAATGGGGTGACAGCAGCACCTACCTCACAGGGTGGCTGGGAGGATACCTGGAGCAGGACAGGAAAAGCACCTGGAACAGTGCCTGACACAGAGGAAGTGCTCAATAACGCCAGTTATTTGAAAGTCAATTGAAAGCCTTTTGGAAAGGATTCATTATTCTAGACATCATCCAAAACATGTGTGAGTCACAGGAGCAAGTCAAAATATCAACATTAACAGGAGTTTGGGAGAAGCTGATTCCAACCCTCATGGATGACTTTGAAGTTCAAGACGTCAGTGGAAGAAGGAATTACCTCCTTTAGTCTCAACAACAGCCCTAACAGATGCGTGCCATTATTTCTAACTCTTTAAAGCAGAAACTGGGGATCAGAGAGGTGAAATCAGTTGCCAGATCTCACACAGCAGGAGTGAGCCAGAATTCAAACTCTATCCTATCCAGCCCAAAGTCTAAAGCCTTTGGTCCACAAAACTTGGGGACCAAAGGCTGGAGTCCTGGAATCCAGGAATCCAGAGCTGGAAGGGGCCTCGCAAAGCTATTTTGTCTGGTCTAACCCTTTCATTCTGTAAAGAAAGACAACCAGAGAAAGGAGCATGCCAGACTGCGGGTGTGGAGCTGAGGTTTCTAGGCAAACCGACAGGCAGGACAAGCCACTGCCTCGGCCTCACAGGTCAGCGAGACCGGGTCCCACCGCCAGCCAGCACAGCTGAAGGTGCTGGGGCACAGGCAGCAGGCGGTGGCTCAGAGCCCCTGCTCCAAGAGCTGATCCGCCTGCCTCCCCTCTCAGGCTGGCAGAGATCACCCCAGAGGCCCCCATCCACCCACACCCCTTGGCCTGCAGCCCAGAGACCCCTTGGCAGCCCCCCACCTACTGCGGGAGGAAGTCAGACAATTACAGATGACCTGTGCAAGGGAGCAGAATGCAAACTCGGCTCCACTTGCCTGCGCAGTCTTCCTAATCGCATGGCGGTTATTCCCAAGGAGCCCCGGCACAGGCACAGAGCCCCCAGCCCGGCTGGCCTTTGTCCCGTGGCATAATCAGCTACGTATGACTGCACGGTGGGTGAGTGGTGGCTAGCTTCATCCCCATTGCAGAGACGGGGACACTGAAGCTCAGCCTCGCCAAGTCAAGTGGCCGGTAAGCAGGTGAGTCCGGAAGGAGGTAGACCTTAACACTCACCTGGGCCTTGTTTCTTCCCACTCAGCCTGGGCGAGACAGAGGACGCTCAGAGGAATTCTTTCTTCTGTAGAAACAGGGAGGAAATGGAAACACAACTAGAACTCATGGTATGATTTAGGGAAGTAGTTTCCAAACCTGGTTGTACAAGAAAATCTCGTTTTAAAAAAATGTGCATTCCTGTTCCCTACCATGGAGACCGATTCTGTTGAAATAGGGTAAAATCCAAGTTTCTAAGTGTTCCTGCCTTGATTTTTGCTTTTAAAGTTCCCTTGTGATTTCAATCATCAATCCACATTTGGGAAATGTTAGGAGGTACAGGAAAGAATTCCTGAATATTTTTTGTTCTTTCTCCCACTGTCAACATTTCCAACAACCAAAAGCTCCTTCTTTTGCACATCTAAACAAACACTAGAAGAGTTAAGGGAAGAGATGTGAGTCATTCACACATTAGTATAAATAAGTTTACGCAGCTAGCTTTCTGCCTAATGCCTAGCTGAGATCCTGCCCACTTGGAGAGAGGACAGGGTGGGAATTAGGAGTGTTGCTAGAGGAGGAAAGAGAAGAGAGCAGGAAGAGGGAGGGAACAGAGGTGTGTGAGAGAGATGCTAAGAGCGAAAGGCCTTGAACTGAGCCAAATGACTTAAACGGTGTGTTCCATAATGGGAAAACCAGAGAGAGGCTTTAATTTACGGTAACGAACAGTCATGCCAGAGCCCAGACAGCAACCAAGCAGTGTTCGCCTCGGCTCTGTGGGAGATACCGGGCACAGGGCAGAGACCTGCCGGCACGGCCAGTGGCTGGGAGCGGCCTAACGCCTCAATACCCGAGCTGTGGTGCAAGGACCAGCCACACTGACATCACCTGGGAGTCGGTTAGAAATGCAGACCCCCGGGCCCACCAGATCTACTGAATCAGAATCTCCCAACAAGGCCCCCAAAGGCTGCTGTGTGCAGGAAGGCTAGCGAAGCTCTGGTCTAACTGGCATGTGACCACAGACAGCTCTGGGAATCACCTGCTCCTAGGAGGGCATCGATGGGCAAGAGGTGGGGCTGCACCAGAAAACGAAGAACGGGGAGGGTGCTGGGCCTGGGCAGAGGGCTTAAGCTCCTCCAAGAGCCAGCCCGAGCTGCTGTTTAAGCAAAAGGGAGGGCAGTATAGGACAATAAAATGCAGAAGTGGATAAATTTGGGGCTCTGGACTTCGAATTTCCAGCTGAATTTAAGGCTCACCTTGCCACTAACTTGCTGTGTGACTTTGCACAAGTAACTGGCCTCAGTTTCCACTTCTATCAAACAGAGTTGATACTGTGTTCTCTTGCTACCTCCTAGAGCTGTTGTGAGGCCCACAGCAGCTAAGATGACAAAGCATGTCGGAGACCATGAACCCCCGGGCAGGGTGAGTCACTGTGGCTGCCTCCCTGTGTCCTCAGGAGACTCCACATAAGCCTGGCCTCCCAGGTGGCAAAGTTTACCCCTGCTCCCTGCCCATACCCTTCAGAGCTGCAATGTCATGCTGAAAGGAGTTGGACAAACAAGGTCACACGAGAATGTTGCTATCTGACAATATTTCACTGTGTCTGCCAGGATTCGGTTTTGAAGACCCTTGGCATTAGATAACAGGTACAGTCAGGTGGGGGTGGTCCAAGGGCTCCCCCATCTCACACCCTACCCACCGGGGAGCACTGTTCCGCACCTGGACCGCACAGCAGAAGCAGAGATGTCTGGACCACCAGGGTGGCTAAAATGAAAGGACAGGCAACGTCAAGTGTTGGTGAGGCTGCAGAACAACCAGACTGTCACACGCCACTGGAGGGACTGTAGAATGGTCCCGCCACGCAGGAAAACTAGGCAGCAATATCTGCTGAAATTCAGCACCTGCGCACCTTAAACCAGTGCTTCCACTCTTGGGTCTATCTATACTCAACAGAAATAAGTGCACATGTTCTAAGGTTTCCTGAAGTTTCTGTGATAAAGAAAACATTTTTTAAAAAGTAGAAATTAAAACAAAAAGTGCACATGGCCACCAAAAGACATGGACACAAATGCTCACGGCAGCAATATCCATATTAGCCCCTAAACAACCCATGTGTCCACCGACAGTTGAAAGAGTAAGCAAATCGTGTGTGGTGCCACACACTGTGCGGCCCAGCTGCAGGTGGAAGGAGCTCAGTCCCTGGCAGGGGTGTTTACTGCTGCCAACTCTCAGAGTTCCTCCCCGAGAAGGGCCCTCCGCCTCACGGCCCCTCCCACGGCAGCTCATATCCAGCAACTGGCTGGCCCAGGCCTGAATCCCTTGCGTGATGCAGGACAACTCGGAAGGCCATCCCAGCTCCGTCAGTCCCCGTGGGATCTGCTGAGGCCTGTGTTAAAATGGCACCCCTGCCCCCCTCTGTCACTCTCCCCATCCCTCCCCCCTGCCCTGTTCTACGTGGTGTTCCTGGGAGCACTTCCCAGCGACGAGCCTGCACACAAATCTCCAAGTGGGAACCCACCCCGCCCCAGCTGGTGTCAGGAGTGACTCCGGGAAGCAGCCTCTGAACACCGGGACCTGGGAGCTGGGTCACCTACCCATCCCTGGCACTGGGGAGACAGCTGATGGCCCCACGAGCAGCCGTGATGAGACCGTCAAGGCTGTCCGGGGTTGAGAGGAGGCGTGTGCACCACTGGGGCGACAGCTCCCGACTGAGGCTGGGGAAGCGCTAACTCCTCAGAGCCCAGGAATGGGCGGCTGTTCTGGGGCTCACGAGCACTGGAGAAAGACAACGCAAGGCTGAGGGTGACTCGTCACTAATTTAAGGCCAAGTGTGGAAGCCAAGGGCCTCCTTAGCAGCATGCCAATTCTCTTCCCCGGCAGCTGGAGGGAGGAGGATGCTGAGCAGCAGGCCAGGGTTCAGCCATGGGAGAGCACGGCAACAGGGAAGGGCGAACTCCCAGCCCGAGAGGGGCCTGCCGTGCCAAGCTCAGGTCCTGCTTGGGAAAGAGTGAGATGCAGAGTGACCCTTGGCCAAGCTCCCTGCTGAAGCCCTGCAGCCCCGCCCCGACCGCCAGACCCGTAGCGGGTAAGTCACACCTCGCTCGCTGGGCTAGGGCAGGGAAGGCTGGCGCAGGCACAACCACCACGTGGGCAGAGGCCAGCGGGTGCGCCGGGACTCAATCTGGAGGGCTGCACCAAGGGACAGGGCGGCACATCACGTCGGACAGGGAGAGACGATCGTTGGCACTGACGAGGACCCGGCCACGACAGTGTCCAGAGAAAGCGACGGCACGGTGCAAGAAGTAGAAGTGCCAGGGCTGCCGTGCCGGGCAGCGGCAGGAGGGTCCGACGGCTCCGAGGACTGGGCATGCTCGGTGGGTGCCACGCCGGGCCAGGCCCACCAGTCGCCTGTGTCCTGCAGGAAGGCCGGACAGACCCTCCGTCTGCCGCGAGGAAAGCCCCGAGCTCTCCGGCGAGAGTGTGCTCCGACGGCCTGATGAATCTGCCGTCGCAGAACTGGGCACCCCGACGGCGTGGGGATGACAGGACCCCAGAGGAAGAGGCCAGGGGCAGCACTCAGTCACCAGGAGCAAGGCGGCCATGATCACAAGTAGCAGCAAGGTCAGAGCTGTCTGACCCACAGAGGTACGGGAATGACTAAGAGACGGCGTGTCCTGAGGGCCAGCCAACAAGGACACTGCCCCCCTGTGTAATCAACAGAATTCAAGGCCTGATGGTCCAGGGCTGAGGGAGGCAACCCAATAAAAAGTCACCATCCTTGGACAAGTTTCCAGACCTGAGCAAGGTTTCAGATCCGGTCGACGGAAGGAGAGACCTGGTCCCAGGAGGAAGGACCCTGCAACCCCAGAACAAGCATACGTGGCATAATTCCAGCAGTCCCTCCCCAGAAGGACTTTCATGCCATCTCTTTGGGTAATGGTACACTGGAGACAGGAATACACAGGTGCTTCAAGGACTGTCAGACACAGGGTCTAAATGAACATGGGTACTGGGTACCCAAGAGGTCACCATGGCCCCTGTCAGGGCGGGAGCGTGGGAGGCTGGGCGCTGAATGAAGTCCTGGCCCAGGCTTGGCCCACAGGGAGTCCACTGGGTCCACAGCCCATCCAGTGTCATCGCTCTGGTCCCTGAACCTATAACTGGAGCAGACCCACGGGGCAGCGGCCCACACTGCCGCCTTGGCCTGCGAGCAAACGCTACTGTAGAGGAAGCCTCTGAAACTGCCCCCAGCAAAGGAGGTGTGGCTCTGAGCGGGTGACAGGATCTGCGGGTCTCATCACACGGCACCACCCAGAACTGCTGTCGGATGGGGTGACGCCACAGCCCTTTGAAGACACAGCTGATTAAGAGATCCATGGCATAGCATGTGGCTACCGTTCTTAGCCATGTACCGTATTCTTGAAAATTGCTGAGAGAGATTTTGACATATAACCACCATGTGAGTTGTATTTAACCCATGCAAGTTTTGAGCCTGGGGCCTCGTGAAGCACATGTAACTCACACATCTCTTCACCTTGGGAGCTGCGAGAACTATTTTTCAATCTGTACATAGCTCACGCACAGAAAACAATAAAAAATAATAGTTTTCATTAAAGTAGAAAGGATCAGCTAAGTACAATGGTTCACACCTATAATCCAGCACTTTGGGAGGCCAAGGTGGGAGGATTGCTTGAGGCCCAGAGTTCAAGACCAGCCTGAGCAACATAATAAGACCCAGGCTCTACAAAAAATTTATTTTGTAAAAAAAAAAAAAAAAAGTGTTATGGCTCTTTTAGAATTTGTCCAGCAGGTTTTCCAATACTCACTGAAAGATCCTAAAAATTAAATTTTTTTTTAAAAAAGTATCACTTTGTTTTCTTCTTTTTTTTTGAGACAGAGTCTCACTCTGTCACCTGGGCTAGAGTGCCGTGGCATCAGCCTAGCTCACAGCAACCTCAAACTCCTGAGCTCAAGTGATCCTCCTGCCTTGGCCTCCCAGAGTGCTAGGATTACCTCACCAGCCTGTTTTCAAAGTTTTATTCAATTTTCATGATAAAACACCGTGGCCCCACGGAGAAAAAATTTTTTTCTAGTGTGGCAATGTGGTAAGTGTTCTAACCACAAAAGTATATGGGGTAATGCATATGTTAATTAGCCTGATGTATCCATTTTACAATGGATATGTATTTCAAAACATGCTGCGCACCATAAATACACACAGCTTTTATTTTTCAATTTGAAGGATGGAGAGCCATCTTCCGGGACACAGTACTCACTCTTAACTATTGATCACCGTCTGGTGCAGTATCCCCATGTCCCCAGTGGGACCAGAACAAACGCATCCAAGAACCGCAGGGGTAGAAGTAGGAGCAGCCCCACTCACCATCACACCCACTGACAACTCTGGGCATCGCAGAAATCCTGGCTCCCAGGAGAAGCAATTCCACCAGGAGACAGCAAGAGTCTGATTAAACCTTCAGCTACCGCTGCCACCACCTCCCTCCAGGTTCCTTGTGGCAAGAGACAAAGGAGCCACCGGCCCGGCAGGAGCGTGTCAGCAGGGCCTCCGTGAAATCCTCGCACCGTCTGCGCACCAGTGCAGGGGAGGGTGGCGGTGGCATCCCGGCAGTCCCCTGGGCATCTCTTGGTACTCCCTTGCCATCTCTTGGTACTCCCTTGCCATCTCTTGGTACTCCCTTGCCATCTCTTGGTACTCCCTTGCCTAGTGTTGATGGGAAATGGGTGAGGGCCACAGCCAAGGTCTAAGAAGGACAGGAGGAGGGTCTGGGCCAGGTACGCCGCCTAGTGCAGCAGAGGTGCTGGCCGAGGGACCCTAGGGAGAGAGGAGAGCGAGTCGGGGGCGAGACCGGCCGCTGCAGCGAGGACTGGAGCTCATGTCACTGCCTGTCCCCAGGAAAAGAGGCCAACCAGAATCCTGAGTAAGCCCTTCCCAGTGGGGTGAGTTGTTATAAGGGCACAGATTTCCAAGCAGCCCGAGGAGTGGGCTGCACCGGATGCTGACAGGGTCCCCAGGTGTGGCCCTCCAGGGCCAGGGCACTCTGGGCCCGCTGCCGGCAGTGCTGCCTGCCGGGGGCCCTCAGCGGAGCCTCGCGCTGGAACTGCCCTTGGCTGAAGGGAGCCGCCCTGCCCAAGGTCAGGCCTCCTCCTCGAGAGCCACCCCAGCTTCAGGGCTCCATGTGGGGCCAGCTGAGGCCTCTACTGTGGCTTCTGCTTCCGCACAGGCTCCATCCCTCAGGCCTGTGGGTGCCAAGAGCACCCTCCTGCACCCAAACTCCAGCTCAGACTCTGTTTCCACAAGGACAAGACCTACGACAACTACACAGCAGTGAAAAAAGGCAAACCACTGCCGCCCACACCACGGAGGACTCTCACAGACATAACCCCAAGCAAAAGGCACTTGACACAGAGAGCATGTTCCACATGATTCCACTGGTGTGGAGTTTGCAAACAGGCCAATCTGATGATCCTGGTAGGGTCAGAACAGTGGTTATGAGGGGCAGATGTTAACTGGGAAGGGGCGTGAGAGAACCTTCTGGGCTGCCGGAAGTGTTCTATATCTTGTTCTGGGCAGTGGCTCCAGGGTCATAGACATGTATACTTTTTACCTCAATTTAAAAAATTACCAATGCCCAGGACATAGCCCCATTAAGTCAGAAAACTAATGTGCGGCCGGGGTTGGGAAGCCCTCGGCTGGGGTCTGCTGAAGTGGAGAGCAGACACCGTCCCACAAGCTGAGCAACTGAACCCAGGCTCCAAGGCAGAAGGAAGGCAGCCCACAGGGTGGCCATGGGTCGGAGGGGGAGCAGCGCGGCGGGGGAACTGCACCAGCCAGCACTCAGGGAAGGAAGGAAGAAGCAGTGGCAATGGCACCCTGGCTGCATGGCGGGACAGCCCCTCCCCCGTCCAGGCTGGTGTCCTCCCGCTGGTGCAGGTGGGACCAGGCCAGGGTGGGAAGGGCAGGGTGTAGTCGCAACGCCATAGCCACCCTCGGTGCCCTTGGAACCCTCAGACACTGCTCAGATCCAGTCCAGTCTGTTCCCCGCAAGTCACCCCCTGCCCCCACCGCGCTCCCATCTGCAAAGCAGGGCTGGTGGCGCCTGCTCCACAGGGCGCTGAGAACCGCTGGAAGACAATGTTTCCACAACACCTCCTCTTTCTTCACCCTCAGCTGACGACTGCGCTGCTTATCCTCGAAAAAAAGGGAGCTGTCTACAGACGACACCCCAGGGTCCTGCACCCACCCTGGGCTCTGCTCCTGCCGGGCGCAGCCCCTCCCCTCTACGCTCCCCCCTCATCGCTCCAACGGGCTCCGTGCCCCCATGCCGCTGCAGAATCTCTCCCACCCAGAGGGAAATGAGCTGCTTGTTGTCCCACCCTCCCCAGCTGCCACTAACACCGCTCCCAGCCCAGGACGCTGCACTCCCGTCTCCAGTGCTGGGGGCTGTTCCCCAACATCCACGCACTCAGTTCCTCGCCTCAAGTCTGTGACCAACGTCTCTGACCTCCACGCCCACCCCATCCAGCCACCCCCTCACTCCCGAGCCCCTCGCCTGCTTCATTTTTCTAACACTTATCACTCCCTGATATATATACACACATACATTTTAGAATTAATAGACTAATTTTTAGAGCAGTTTTAGGTCCACAGTGAAACTGATCAGAAAGTAGAGGGTTCCCATAGACCCTCCCCCACAGCCTCAGCGCCCTGCATCTGGGTGGCACGTGCGCTGAGTGACAGGCCACACTGCCACGTCATCGTCACCCAGAGTCCAGCGTTCCCATAGACCCCTCCCCCACAGCCTCAGTGCCCTGCACCTGTGTGGCACGTGCGCTGAGTGACAGGCCACACTGCCACGTCATCGTCACCCAGAGTCCAGCGTTCCCATAGACCCTCCCCCACAGCCTCAGCACCCTGCATCTGGGTGGCACGTGCGCTGAGCGACAGGCCACACTGCCACGTCATCGTCACCCAGAGTCCAGCGTTCCCATAGACCCTCCCCCACAGCCTCAGCACCCTGCATCTGGGTGGCACGTGCGCTGAGTGACAGGCCACACTGCCACGTCATCGTCACCCAGAGTCCAGCGTTCCCATAGACCCCTCCCCCACAGCCTCAGTGCCCTGCATCTGGGTGGCACGTGCGCTGAGTGACAGGCCGCACTGCCACGTCATCGTCACCCAGAGTCCAGCGTTCCCATAGACCCCTCCCCCACAGCCTCAGTGCCCTGCATCTGGGTGGCACGTGCGCTGAGTGACAGGCCACACTGCCACGTCATCGTCACCCAGAGTCCACCATTCAGTGTCACACGGGACAGCTGTCCTGCTAGAAGGCCTACTCATCCTCCCCTGACCCCGGCAACCCCTGACCTTTTTACTGTCTTCATAGTGTTTCCTTTTCCAGAATGTCACGTAGTTGGAATCAGACGGTACGCAGCCTTTTCAGATTGGCTTCTTTACTCAGTCACATGCATTTAAGGTTCTGCCTTGTCTTTGCAGGGCTTGATAGCTCATTTCTTTGGAACACTGAGTATTCCATCATCTGGATGTGCCACCGTTTATTTACCAGTCACCTACTACAGGACATCTCGATTGCTTCTAGATTTGGGCAATTAAATTCCTTGATACTCGTCACACATAACGGCATGTTAAAGACCCCGATGAGTCCTAGAGGAAAGAACATTTACCTTGGTTGATCCCAGTTTTTCCCAAATTTGACCACAGGCAATTTGTCCAGGTGCCATCTCCTGCCCCCCTACCTCCTGGTGCCGGAGGAGCTTGTCCTCTGAGGACGAGCTGGGACAGGACGAGCTGGGATAGCCAATGAAGGCCTTGAAGGAGGAGAGAAGCTGAGAGCAACAGAGTAGAGCGGGGACACACAGGCAAAGGGACAGAGCAGGGACACCCAGGCAAAGGGACAGAGCAGGGACACCCAGGCAAAGGGACAGAGCAGGGACACGCAGGCAAAGGGACAGAGCAGGGACACGCAGGCAAAGGGACAGAGCAGGGACACCCAGGCAAAGGGACAGACCAGGGACACCCAGGCAAAGGGACAGAGCAGGGACACGCAGGCAAAGGGACAGAGCAGGGACACCCAGGCAAAGGGACAGAGCAGGGACACGCAGGCAAAGGGACAGAGCAGGGACACCCAGGCAAAGGGACAGAGCAGGGACACCCAGGCAAAGGGACAGAGCAGGGACACCCAGGCGAAGGAAGTGGCTGGGTTTGCAAGCTTGGAGGACTTGAGCCCAGCTGGGCTGGGGACCCCTAGAGGAACAGTGGGGATAAACTGGGGACCGACTCTAGTGTCCTATGGCCACAGCGCAGCCAGGCTGTGTGGCCCTGAGCAAGCTGCTTCCCTCCTCTGTCCTTTAGCACCCCTGTGAGAGGAGGGGTCTGGGCAAGGCTGGTCCTACAACCTAAGGCCCTATTCCCAGAGCTTCTAAGGCTATTGGATGGGTCCTCAGGTTGGTTTCTAGAAGTCAAAAAGTCTAACACCCAGACTGGAGTCTCTAAAGTCATTCCCCATAAATCGATACACAGGAAAAAGATAACCCACAAAATGGGAAAAAAAATATTTGCAAATCATATATCTGATAAGAGTCTAGAACCCAAAATAAAGAGTTCTGAAAGTTCAACAATAAAAAGACAAGTTATGAAATTAAAAATTGGCAAAGGATATAAAAAGGTAGTTCTCCAAAGAAGAAATCCGGAAGGCCAATAAGCATGAAAACATGCTCAACATCAGCAGTCTCAGGAAGACGCAAACCCAACCCACCAGATGCCACTTCACACCCACCGGATGGCTACGACCAAAAAGACAAGCAACAACAAGTGCTGGTGACGAGGAGGAGAAATAACTTTCACACTTTACTCGTGAAAATGTAAAACACTACAGTCTGGAAAACAGCCTGGCAGTTCTTCAAATGGTCAAGCACAGAGTTACCATATGACCCGGCAATTCCGCTCCTAGGTACACCCAGGAGAATCGAAGACATATGTCCACACAGAAACTTGTCCATGAATGCTCACAGAAGCATCACCCACAATGGCTAAAACACAGAAATAACTCAAATGACCACCAAAAGATGAATGGATAAACAAAATGTGGTCTATCCATACAGTGGAATATTATTCAGCCATTAAAAGGAATGGAGTAGTTACATGCTACAACATAGATGAACCTGTAAAACATTACACCAAGTGAAAGAAGCCAGCACAAAAGATTTATATGATTCCATTCATATGAAATTCCCAGAATAGGCAAATCTACAGAGACAGAAAGTTGCCTGGTGGTTGCTGGGAGCTGAGGGAAGGGAAGTAACTGCTAATGGGCACAGGGTTTCTTTTTGGAGTGATGGAAATATTCTGGAATTAGATAGTGGTGATGGTTGCATGACATTGTAAATATACTAAAAGCAACTGAATTGTACACTTAAAAAGGGTGAATAATATGGTATAGGAATTATATCTTAATAAAAATGTATTTATGATGGAGAGATGGCTGAGTCCAGCCCTGAGGAACCAAGAACATCTTTTTGCCAAACAGCAAGGGTGTTTTCAAAGACCAGCAGGGTTGTATGACAAGGAGAAAAGTGTCGCGGAAGTGGGACCTTCACTTGCAGTGAAGGTGGGACAGCCACAGCTCTCGGGGCTCGCCCCTCTCCCCGCCCCGCACCCCCAGCAACCGCGGGTGCACGTCTCCCTCCTGGCCGCGCACCCGGGGAGGCGGGCTCCTCTGCGCGTGTTCTGTGCGTTATTTCATGTCTACGTTCACACATATAATCCCCAAGCTCTGCTAGGGGCAAAGTCCCCTCATGCAGCCCCTGGAGGGAGCCCCCAGGGCTGAGGTCTGGAACGGAGCTCCAGCCTCCTCTGAGGCAGCCCAGCTGAGTGATGGCGGGAAGGCCACGGGGCTGGGCGGTGCGGGGTCCCGGGGAGAGCGGGGGTCCAAGGACCTGGAGCTGACACCAGCCTGGGGCACCTAACCCTGTGCTCCTGCCCCACAGGCCCCCCCAAGGCAGCACGGGGGGCCTCTCACTCATATCACCCAGGTGACAGTTTCATGATTTGGTTGCCACCTGTTAGGCTTGTCCTGGCCCTGTTTGGCAGAAAGGAAGCCCGCTGTGATTTGTCACTCGCCCCCAGCCCTGTCCAGGAGCACCCTGGCCGAGCCAAGCCAGCTTTGTGGCTTACCAGGCCAGCTGGCGTGAGGGGGGAGGGGCCGCCAATGCCCGGGCCCCGCTGACCCAGCCGTCAGGGCCAGTGACACAGCCTGGCAAGGGGGCAGAGGCGGGGATCCTGGGCTCTGTCGGGCGGGGAAGGCCTCCCAGCAGAGGTGCCCCATCTGGGGCAGGGCCAAATGGAACAGGGAAGATGGCAGCCGGTCACCCAACACCCGGGGAGCAGACAGCGGTGGCAGCCTGGTGACCGATGGAGCTGCTGATAGAGGTGACACCAGATATCCTGCTGTGGGTGGGGCTGGGGAAGGGGAGGCAGGAAGGGAGAGAGCCACACTCAGACTTGTGCACTCACTGCAGGACCTTGCTGGAGCCTTCGCCCCTCCGCAGCCTCAGCTTACCCTTCTGGAAACGTGCTGCTGCGAAGGTGAAGGGCACCCACCGACAGGGACCCTGGCGCAGTGCCCAGCGTGCAGTGTGTGCTCAGCAATACCCGCCGTTGCGATTACGGTGGTGGCCAAATGCCACACAGACCCACTGCCTGGAAGCTCCAGGGGACAAGGACAAAGCGTGTTTCATTCACCACTGAACGGCCAGCGCCCGGTTCAGTTACACAGCACGCCACGCTCAGTAATACCCATCCAACATTCAACAGACTGAACACACGAGTAAAACTGCAAGTGAGCAGCCACTAAGCCCATCCACCAGCTAATAGGATGATCTCAAGTAAGAATCTGAGCTCAAATCTGCCCCCTTCCCCGGTGTGCGACCTAAGTCACTTCACCCCTGAGAACCTCAGCTTCCCCACCTATGAAGTGGGAGCGAGGATAATTAACAACTGCCATCCCCACACGCTTGTGGCGAGGCCCAGTGCAGAAAACGGCTGTGGGAGCAGAGGGGGTGCTTCCGGTGCTGCGCTATCAGGCGGGGTGCCCGGCTCCAGCCGCGGTGGGTGCCGCTGCTACCCGCTCGCAGCTGCCCCTCCTCCTGAGCGCATTGCCCTTGGCTTACAGGTGCTGCCTCACCTGCCTGACACTTGGGCGGCTAGGCCCTGCCTGGGGAGCAGCCTGCAGCCAGCGCCCACCTGATAAGGGGGTCCACAGGCCTGGCCCCTTGCCTCAACAGAGCACGCCCTGTGGGACTGGCTGCCCCTGTCCTGGAGATCCCCATGGGACCAGGCTTCAGCTGAAAGCACACCTTACCCACCCTAACGTGAGCGCGCCTGCAGTAAATCATTTTCCTGGGATCCTCTAAGGAACCTGACCTAAGACAGGAGATATTTTGTAAACTGTGAAGCACCGTGCATGAGTGTGGGCTTGTTTTATTTTCCAGGAAACATTGAAAGGAGAAGAGCTGGTGATGGGAGAGTAGGAGGAGGTCTGCTCTGTGGGCAGAGTCATGCTGCCCTGCCCCCACCCCACCCTGCCTCCAAGGGACCCACCGGCAGGTCAGGGAGACAGACGGGAACCCGTAAGAGCATAACATCAGGCATAAGCACTATGAAGGACCGTGATGTAGGGGCAGGGGATGGAGGATGATAGGGGCTGCTCTGATGGGGTGGTCTGGGAAGGCCTCTCGGAGGGGTGGCATGTACAGAGATGTGAACATCGTGTGCCATGCAGACCTCTGGGGAAGAGAATTCCAGGCACAGGGAATAGCAGTGCAAAGGCCCTGGGGCAGGGTGTTTCATAGGTCTAAGAAATGGCCAGGAGAGCAGCGAGGCTGGAGTGGGTGAGATGAGGTCCCAGGTATTGGGCAGCAAGATCACCCAGAGCCTTGTAGGCAGTTATAGGACTGTTTCTAGCACTTTGGCTTTTATTCTGGATGAGAGGGGAGCCATTGAAGTGTTCTGAGTAGGGAAAGAATGTGATCTGATTTAGATTTTAAAAGGATCTCTTAGGCTGGGTGCGGTGGCTCACGCCTGTAATCCTCGCACTCTAGGAGGCTGAGGCAGGAGGATCTCTCAAGGTCAGGCGTTCAAAACCAGCCTGAGCAAGAGCGAGACCCCGTCTCTACTAAAAATACAAAGAAATTAATTGGCCAACTAAAAATATATAGAAAAAATTAGCTGGACTTGGTGGCGCATGTCTGTAGTCCCAGCTACTTGGGAGGCTGAGGCAGGAGGATCTCTCAAGGTCAGGCGTTCAAAACCAGCCTGAGCAAGAGCGAGACCCCGTCTCTACTAAAAATACAACGAAATTAATTGTCCAACTAAAAATATACAGAAAAAATTAGCTGGGCTTGGTGGCACATGCCTGTAGTTCCAGCTACTTGGGAGGCTGAGGCAGGAGGATCGCTTGAGCCCAGGAGTTTGAGGTTGCTGTGAGTTAGGCTGATGTCACAGCACTCACTCTAGCCTGGGCAACACAGTGAAAAAAAAGGATCTCTTTGACTGCTGGGGCAGGAGGGGGCAGGGAGCCCAGGCAGAGGCTGCCCCAATAAACCAGGAGAGCTGCCGTGGCTGAGGAGGGCGGGCGGCAGCGGAGGTGGCGGGAAGTAGAGGGATTCTGGGTGTCTTAACGGTGGAGCTGGAAGGTTTCAGTGATGACTCGATGAGGAGGTGTCGGAAGACAGATGCACCCAACTGCCAATTTACAGAGAGGACAGAGAAACACGCCAAACCACACCACGGGGATGCAGTCAACAAAAACCAGACTGTGGGAACTTCCACAGGACAAATCACCTGCTTGCTTCAACAGAGAAACTGCAAAAGAATAAGAAAAAGATGGAGAAGAAAACTAGAGATTGAAAGAGACTAAGACGTAACAACTAACCACAGCGTGTGGACCTTATTTTGATCTTGATTTAAATAAACTGTTAAAAAAAAAAAAAAGACATTGTAATGTCTGAAACAGTAGGGAACATGAATACTGAGTTGATACTGATTATATAAAATAATTATTACTTCTTAGGTATAATAATGGAATTGTGATTATGTTAGTAAAAGTCCAAATCATTTAGAGCTATATCTTGATATATTTATGGTGAAATGATACCTGAGACTCGGTTTGAACTGTGCCATTACTGGGGGCTCAGGGCGGGAGAGGCAGTCACGAGACGAGACTGGCCGTGAGTTGGCGGCTGAGGGAGCTGAGTGAGGGGCACCCAATGGTCCGTATAATATTTTCTCTACTTCTGTAAATGCTTATATTTTTCCATAATGAAAAGTTTGCAAATAAAAGAAGAGGAAGTAGAATCCAGGGGCAGGTACTGAGTGGCCTAAGGCCCCTCGGTGAGTCAGTCAGGGCCGGGAGCTCGCCCGGCCCCCAGCCCCCGCACTCCTGCCCTGCCTCAGTTGCCTCTCCCGCACTCCGGTGACCGGTCAAGGCTGGACCCAGGTAGGTCAGGGATGGGACCTGTGGCCCTGAAGGCCCAGGTGGACAGAGTAGCGCTCAGGGATACAGAGTCTCTGCCAGGCCCTGCGAGAAGGTGTGGGGGGAGCCCTGGGCCACCTGCTCCTGAAGGTCCAAAGAGGCGGGTCATTTAAAATGCCCAGCATCAGCAACCCAGGCCGGCCCCTTGTGCTCCCATGCTGGTGTCCTCCCCAGCCCGAGCCCACAGCTCACATCCCAGCCTTCACGGCTTGTCCCTGCTGCCACTCTGCCTGGAATGCCACCACGTTCGCCTCTGAATCTGACCATCCCTTCCTCCTGCAGACCCCCGCCCCCAGTCTTGCTTGCGAGCACACCTGCCTGAACACACCTGCCTCCAGCCCCGCTCCTTGACAGCAGAGACTGTGAGATCAGAGACCGCACGGCTGCAAATGCGGCTCAGCCATTCCTCACCATGTGACCTCAGGCAAGTCCCTAACCTCAGTGGCCCCATGTGTACAATGGGACAGCCTCATGAGGCTACTAAGAGGACTAAATGAGTTAATAAATATGGATAAGCACATCAGTGCAGGCGCGTCAGCGGATCCCAGGCCCTCTCCTTCGCGCCCCCAGGACCCGCCCTCCCAGACACCCGGCTCTGCCATGCTCCTCCACAGCCGTGCTGAGACCAGGCGGCACCCCAGCCGCTCTCCCATCCCGCCAGCTCCCATCCACCCCAGCCTGGGAACAAAGGAGAAACAGCCTCACGAGGGCCCCGTTAGAAACCAGCCACTAAGAGAAACTCTTCAAACCCAAGTGGCTGCATGTCACTCAAATGCCATCAGATTAAAGGGAATGTATTTTACATGCTCATGTTTTAGCTTTCTAAGAAAAAAATCCTGGGTATTATCAAGCACAGTTTTAATTTTTTTATGAGTAATGATGTTTGCTGTAGAAAGTGCAAGTGGCACAGGACGGCTGAAATGAAAAGGAAACATGTCCCCTTTCCTGGCCCGCAGCCGCCCAGCGATGGCCCGCCCCCGCCCCTGCAGAGTTAAGCCCAAATCACAGGCGGGTGTGCAGCCTCCGACACATTTTTACGCAAATGTGAACACACAGGTACCTACATGCATATGTGTATTTTAACAGCTGGATCATACTAAACACGCTGTTCTACAGTCTCTTGCTTTTACCTATCAATAGTTGTGACCAAGATTCACACTGGTATCAAGTTCTGCCCCAGTCCTTTCTCTCAGCAGCCCCAAGCACCTAAAACTGCCCAGCGCACAGCAGACACCAGAGAGCCACTGACTAAAGAAGAATGGAGACCTGCCTGAATTACAGCGTATCGAGAGGACCTATGTCCCCAGGCCTCCCGGTGGACATCTCGTTCTGCCACACTGACCATCTGTGCCCAGCCACCCTGCACCTTGCTCACAGTACACCTGTAGGATGAGTCCCAAAAAGTGGAACTGCCAAGTCAAAACCTGGACCACTCTTGTCCAAAAGATAGTGCCAACTACCGTGTTTCCCCAAAAATAAGACAGGGCCTTATATTTATTTTTCCTCAAGAAGACATCCTAAGGCTTATTTTCAGGGGATGTGTTATTTTCCCCTCAAAGCCTCGGCTTGCAGCACGCACAGGATGGCCGGGACCTGACCTTGTTGGTGGGGCTGCCCGCACCTTTCCGGTCGCCTCTGGGATAGGAGCTGTCAGATGGGGCAGATGGGCTGCTCGTCTTCTTTACGGCTCTGGACGAAATGCAAGGCTTGTGCAGACACGCTGCGTAGCCACGCCCATCACTAGGGCTTATTTTCGGGGTCGGGCTCATATTGCGCAAAAGCTTAGAAATCCTGCTAGGGCTTATTTTATGGGTAGGTCTTATTTATGGGGAAACACGGTACTCTCCCCGACTGACGTGACAGTCCTAGTTCTCCATACCCTCAGCGAGATAAGAGCTTCATTATGATGAGGATTTTTATTTCTTGAACGGATTAACCTTATTTAGTGACTCCACCCTTGATCATCAAATCTCCCTTTGTCTCACCTGAGTAAGTGAGAGAACTGTCACTTCATTATTTCTCAGCAGCACTAGGAGCCAGACCCACAGTAAGGAGCTGCTCTGCAGCCAGCACACAGACGCAGTTTACGGCGCCAACTGCGAAACAGCTCACGTATTTCTAGAAATGCACACGTCAACCTTTTAAAACTGTCAACTTCAACAAGCACCTATGGGCCCCTACCTCAATACCAAAGAAGAGAAAACTAGGACCCCCACATTGCCCCTCTCTCTCCACCCCTCCCTACCCTGGCCTATAGTGGCGACATTGAGTTAATAAAAATTCAAGATGCCTAGTTAAATTTGAGTTTCAGATAAATGACAAATAAAATTTTTTAGTACAAGTATGTACTTTAATACAAGTATATACATTATTTGGTACAAATAATGCAATATTTGGGGCATTCTTATACTCAAAACCAACAAAAACAAATTTGTTGTTTATCTGAAATTTAAATTAAACTGGGCGGGATAAATTTAAATTTAAATTTATCTGGTAAACCCACCCCAGGCCCTACCCAGCATTTTAATATCAAGTGATTTTTGAATCATAGCCAAGGCCTCTTCTGCCCTCCCAGTCTTCAGGTGTCCTGGGCCCCTGACACCCAAGCTTGAGGTCACCAGAGGCACCAGCCCCACCCCGCAGACACACCCCTCCCAGAAAGGCCCCACCAACCCCGCTGGAGGTAGAGCTCCTGCCTCCCCGGAGCCAGGGGGCCAGGTCCCTGTTGGTCTTGCGTCCTTGGCCCGTCTCCAGGTTCCTTCCAACCCATTTCCTGGCAGTGAACACTCTCTGTTGCCCCAGCTGCTGGGTTGTGTCCGCAGGTGATCTCAGCTGGCAGCCCCTTCAGGGACTGCAGCTACCGCAGAGCCACCTGCCCCAGGGCACGCCCACAGTCAGTGCTGCTGGGTGCTGCTGTCTGAAGTCCTGACCATCTCAGCAAATGGGCTCTGAAGGGCCACGCTAGCCCCAGAGCGCCCCTGGGGTCCTCTGAGGTTGCCTGCTGGGACTGCACCAGAGCGCCTCTTCTCCCTCCATCCCCCCTGCTTCCTCCCTCCATCCCCCCTGCTTCCTCCCTCCTTCCCCCCTGCTTCCTCCCTCCTTCCCCCCTGCTTCCTCCCTCCTTTCCCCCTGCTTCCTCCCTCCTTCCCCCCTGCTTCCTCCCTCCTTCCAGAAGCAGCACAGCGGGACCACTGCCCCGCCTGCCTGCCCAGCCCTCCCCTCCAGTCCAGGGTGCCCCTGGCTGGAAACCAGCCACTAAGTGCCCACAGCAGGTGGGTCTGACAGTGTGGCTAATGGGTTTCCTTCATTTGGCTTTCCAGTATGTTCTAAATTGTCCATGGCAAACACACATTACTTTTGTAATAAGAAAAAATAATAAAAGCTTTTTTTCTCTTTAAGAAAAATGTAAAACCAAACCAAAGCAGCCCTCTCCCAATCCCTCTACCTGCGTCCCCAGAGAGGACCCCCAAATCAAGGAATGCCCCCAACCCACACGTCCTGCCTGTCCTCTCTGTCCCGCCAGGCCCATGGCCAGTTTTACTTCTCCAGCGAAGGCTTTCTACCAGGAGCTCGATCGTGCTGGGGGCACATGCACATTTCTGAGTGGGTTCCTCATCCCTAATGCAGAGGGAGAGTGCTAAGTGTGCTCCGAGACCGGGGAGTGGAGAGGAAGGTACGTGACAGGACCAAAGTCACTCACTCCACAAGCACGAGCTGGGGCTACTGTGCCAGGCCCTAGGGGCACAAGAAACAAGACACAGACTGACCCCACAGGCTCCACGGCCCTGTGGGGTCAGGAGCTTCCAGGAGGGGTGAGCAGGCTGGGGAGGGGGTTCGTGCATGGGGCCCCCAGCCCAAGCTGGGGAGGCTTCTGGGAGGAAGAGAAGGCTCAGTGGGCACCTGGTGGGCTCCCGAGGGTGCGAGGGAGTGGGCAGGAAGGAAGAGGGCGAGGAGGCGGAGGACAGCCTGTGCAGAGGCCTGCAGGTGAGAGAAGTGCAACTTGCGTAGGAACTGAAAGCCGGCAGGGCAGCTGGGGCGGAGGGAGGGCAAGAAGGGGGAGTCAGCCCAGGCTTGGGAGGGTGGCAGAGCCCTCAGGGAGACTGCATGGCCACCACAGAAGCGACGGGGCTAGAAAAGAGCTCTGCAAATGTTGACGTCCTTCACAGACACAGCTTTGTGGCTGGGCCAGAACGTCGGTGGCAGCCTCTTTCTCCGACCTGGGTTTGCTCCTGCATGCAATGGGGTCATGAGACCTGCCCAAACTGGCTATGCGGCTCCCAGAGGCTGGGGACAGTGGCTTGGGCCTGCTCAGCCTCCTGATGCTGACCTCGATTTTCCTCCTAAGGGCTGGGACAGAGGCAGAGACCTCAGGTCTGAGCTTAGTACCCCAGGAATAAAGGACCAATCCAGTGGCCTGCGGAGAGCCAGACCCGTCCACCAGGCCCTCCACCAATCCGCACTGGGCTTGGGGACTCAAACCAGGGCCCAATACCCTCCCTGCCCATCACAGGACAACTGTCTCTCAGCTCCAGGCTTAGGAAAGGCCTAAACAGAACTGTGCGGTTTGGGTGGCTCTCTGGTCCTGCAGGTAGAAAGCAAGCCCAAGAGGGGCTCAACTCCCCCGTTTAGGTTGCCGGGCATTTCTCAGAGTTCGAATCCATGCAATCACTCATTCACTCCACAGATATTTACTCAGTGCCAAACCCTGATCAGGA